>NW_022589707.1:13742757-13864041 GCF_004348235.1 Phoca vitulina
AGAATTTTGTGTGCCCTTTTGAACAGCCGCCCACTAATTTTTCCCCCCCCCCCCCCCCCCGCCCCCCCCCGCCGGGTGGGGGGTGGGGCCCCCCCCCCCCCCCCCCCCCCCCCGCCGCCCCTGTTCATCAACACTGCTTGGTCCACAAGACAGCTGTGAGGACTAGAAGAGTCATTACAAGCATAGCATTTAGAGCCACTGTCTGGGCACTGCTCATGTTTTTGCTGTTATTATATGATTATCTCCTCTCTAAAATGAAGGAGTTGGACCAGACTGAGAAGGTATGAACCATAGAAACCTTTCTCCAACCAAAATTAGGTGTAGACACCCAATATACAAAAAACAGATGGAAGTAGGAGCTACTCTGGTTGAGGGTTGGGAGGGCCTGGGACCCCTCTGTCTTGGAACCCCACACATCTATCTCCTTGTCTCCAACAAAACTCCATGGAACCCCTAGGGTTCCACAGAGCATAGTTTGAAAACCATAGGACCTGATTTCATAAAGCCCTGCTTGTTTTATGCTTTTCTATTTTCCTCTTCCTATAGAACAAGCTAGTTAACATAACCAAAGACACTTCTGGCCTCTAGGCTGGAGGAATGTTAGTCTACCTCTCTGGTTATGGCAGTTGTGGGTCCAGAGCTTGGCTATCTTTGGGGATCCAAGTAAGAGGTAGTCAGGCCTCCTAGCCAAAAACAAGTTGCTTCGACACCAGAATTCTCTTCCTGCTTCTTGCCACGGAGCTGCCTGTGGCTTTACCACTTGGCGACCTCTTCCCTTGCTCCCTTTTTGCCCCTCTAGGAAAGCAGAGTAGACAGATAAAATCATGTGTGAAGTTTCCATGCAGTCCACAAAATAATTTTAAGCATCTACTAGATACAAGGAGTGTCATTAGACAAGAAGGGTCAACAATGAATAAGACTCAAAGACTCAAGCTCTGCTTCAAGAAGTCATGGCCTTGTGGACTAGTGGGATAATTAATAAGTAAAATATGATACAGAAAGGCCAGGACAGTCCCAGAGACATAAACAGAGTGGTTAATGGGATAAGGGCCCAGTGTGACCAACTCTCTGTTGGTCAAAGAAGGAAGAGGAGATGGGCAGGTGAAGGAAGGGGGAGTGGTACCCCAGGCAGAAGGACACCGTGGGGAGAGCATGGCCTGTTCACAACTGAAACAGCAAACACATGTGGAGACAGTGGGCCTGGACATCGTAAAGGGCTCAGCCCACAGGGCAAGGCATTTGGGTTTTACCCTCTGGAAGATGGGAACCATGCTGGGTTTTAAACAGGAAGAAGCTCTGATAACGTTGCCTTTGTTTCTTGGGGATGGAGTGTAGAAACAGGATTGCTAACTGTGTGGGGACCCACTGCACTGGACAGTAGCCTAGAACCTTCCTCTTCTGGGGTGGGTCCATGTTGGTCCTTGACAGTGAGATCCTGGAGTCAATTGGAGTTAAAACTCTATTTCTTTCTCGACACTAAATGCATGGGCTTTCTGGATGAACCCCTCTACTCCAGACCTCATTGTTCCCCAGCTCAACAAAAGAGGGCACCATCCTATGGATTTGGAGGACATGTGTGGATTAGGCCCTTGGGGACCAAGGTTTTCACCTACCTGAGTGAGGGGGAGGAGGCCACAGAATCTGGGCATCCTGAGAACTTGGAGCAGAAAGGGACAGATTTGTATCGGATCTGCTCTTCCTGAGTGTTGGAAGGTGGTTTCTCTCTTACTATTAAAAAATATTTTGCTAGACCCAGGAGTCTTAGGCCCTCTGCTTTGGGTTCACCGACGTTCTGTGATTTGTGCCTTTTTCTCCTCTGTGGGCAGGTGCCTGTCCTGCGTGGAGAGCCCATACCGATGTCACTGGTGCAAATACCGGCACGTCTGTACCCATGACCCCAAGTCTTGCTCCTTCCAGGAAGGCCGAGTGAAGCTGCCCGAGGTAGGTCCTGGCACCTAGAGCCATGAGTGTTGCTGGCCATGAGCATGGGCCACACGAGGCAAGCCTGCCCTTAAGAAGAGAAAACAAAGGCAAATCCCACAGCACCTGCCTCCACCCAACCCTGACTCTTAAGGGACCATTTCATGAAAGAAGTGAACATGCATAGCTCTGACCCTGGGGCTAGTGGGCTCTGGGTCAGTCCTGGAGGGTCAGCTACAGGCAAAAGTGCATTCCAGGTCACTCTAGCCATGAAGACCCTCCACATGCCAGGTGAGTTCTAGAACAATTCCAGAGAGATGGGCGTGTGTGTGTGTGTGTGTGTGTGTGTGTGTGTGTGTGTGATAGAAATAATTATAAGTACACAGCGAGATTATACATAGACTCCTTGGCTGTCCCTCAGAGCATTGTCCACAGAGCATATCTGATATCAAATTGGACAATTTGAGTAACAGGGAGAGAGAAATAAGAAAGAAAGGTCAACTTATCAACCAGAGTGGTGGTTCTCCAAGTGTGGTTCCCAGATCAGTGGCATCAGCATCACCTGTGAACATGTTAGAAACTCAAAGTTTACCACTCCCCCTCCCGAAGACCAACTGGATGAGAAGCTCTGGGGGTTGGCTTGGTGCTTGGTTTCTATGGTGCAGTCAGTCCCATTTGGGAATCACTAGAGTTGGCTTCATGGTTAAGAAGCTGTGTTTTTATTCTCTCCCAATCTTTATTCTTATCCTTTTTTTGGTGGTGGTGGTTGTTTTGTTTTGTTTTTTGTTTCTTGAGAGAGAGAGAGGGAAAGAGTGTGCGCATGGGGGGAGGGGCAGAGGGGGAGGTGGAGAGAGAGAATCTCAAGCAGACTCCACGTTGAGCACAGAGCCCAACAAGGGGCTCAATCTCACGACCCTGAGATCATGACCTGAGCCAAAACCAAGAGTCAGATGCTTAACAGACAGAGCCCCCCAGGCACCCCTATTCTTATCCTTGAACACTATTCATCAACATAATAGAAATACTCTATACCTACATTGCTGCCTTTCTTAGGATGTAAGTTTGTGGGCAAGGACCTCAAAGATAATTAGTATAAAAATACTTTGGAAAAGTCTGCTGTTGTTCAGCCATTATGGTGCCTATGTGACCCCATCCATCAGACCAGTAGGACTGAACAGAGTGGTTGCTTTAGAACATGGTTATTTAGACTAGAAAGGTATTTATCTATATACAGTATTGGTTAGACCCCACTGAATGCAGGGCCAGAACTGCCATCCTGGCCCATGCTCTCTCTGTCAACACTGGACTCAGTTTCCAACATCTTCACCCCCTTCCCCTGCCTTAGGTGTACCTTCCAGCCCCTTCCATACCCACACAGGTGCCATGACCATGTGGCACACCCCACAGCTACGAAAGCCAAGAATGGTGCTGGTGTAGGAAACACAAAATCTGTTTGGGGGACAGGAAGGGAACAGTGAGAACAGAAAGGCCCATCACAGTGCACTTGTCCCCTTCTCCCAGACTCCTACCTCCATGCGAACCCTAGTTTTGGCCAAACCTTTAATGGCAGGAGGGAAGCTGTCTTGTCCCTGAGGCTGAATGGGAAGGGTGATGTACTCCCCACTCCCAGCACCTGCTGCATGGGGCTCTGCCAGCCCACGGGGACAATGACTGAGCTCTGCTTGGCAATGAGAAAACTCGAGCTCCAAATCCCACCTTCCCAGGCTCGGATGGCTGAGCAAAATTTCTACAGGTAGAGGGTGGACAGGGCAATTGATTTTCGACGTAAAGGCAAGGAATGGTGAGGTGGTCATGGGGAGAGGATGATCCGACTGAGTGGGAGGACATGAGGAGCAAACAAGAAAGAAACAAGAGAGAAACAAAGAGAAGGAAGAAGAGGCCATGGAAGTCTCCAGACGTAAAGCCCTCTCCTTCTAGGATGAGGTCTGTCTGGCTAGAAATGGCTGCTCTGGATCATAATCGAGAAAAGAGACCCAGACTTAGATGGTCCCTTTAGGGGGAAAAGGAAGAAAGAGATTACATGTCGGCTTTAAAAAGGAATGTGAAGCTAACATGTAGGTGTCGATCCTGTTCCTCTTTAAGACAAAACGGATCTAAAGCTAGTAGGACAGACATGGGTTTGACAGCAAGGGGCACAAGACCCTGATAAAAGGCTGTCCAGTCTCCTTAACCCTGAGCCTTTACCTTGGGGCATGTGGTCAGGAGAGGAAGGTCTGCTTCACCCCCCCACCCCCCAGGACCAGGGGCCAAGGGCCCAGGAAGAAACCTCTTACTTTGTTCGGGAACCTGTAAGTTACTTGATGGGAGCAGAGACAGAGAGGTTTTGAGCCTCTCTCCAGCTTTCCAGACTGGTGTGTCTGGCACAGGTTTCATGTGTGGAGAGGCCCAAGGATAAACTAGATGAAAGCAGAAACAATTGAGCTATCTGGTGGATTTCAAAGGCCCCTAATCATTTAATTACCTTGAAGGAGCTTTTCAAGTTTCTGCTTTTTCTTTCTTGTTTGCTCCTCTTGTCCCAAGTTTCTTTCTTTTAAATACATAAAAGAAGCTTGCATCTGCCACTCAGAAGGAGGAAGAAAGAACTAGGAGAGAATAAAACAAGAGCCCACCATGTTTCCCAGTGCAGTTCAGGGATCCCTGTAGAAGGTCGATGTCCTAGAGAGCCCTGGTGGCCAGCCAGGCACAACGCCCCACCTACGAAGGCTGCCGGTGAGGGACAGCCCCTCCCAGGGTCTGATGCCGGGGCTCCCAAGAAAGGAAGAGGCCTGGAGGAACGTGGCCAATGGAAGGTGGTGATGAACTAACCTACCAGGGCCACACTCAGACACTTTACATTTCACCCGAGCTGCGTTATGGTGAGCCTCGCAGGCCATTACAGCAAGAGGCTCCCAGGGAACTTGGAATCACCATGCTTCCCTCATTGCATCACTGAATTGAAGTCACCTTTGCTCCTCTTTTTCCTGGATGTTTATTTATTCTAAGAAAAGGAAGCTCTGAGGTTGTGTTTCTGGTCCAAGTTTGGAGGCTGCCTTCTACCCAGCTCAATACTGGGGCCATTTTGAGTATAGTATAGAGGAGAATCCAGAGTTGACCACTTCATGATGATCATTGTAGTGGCATTTTCCTGGGGAATGTACCAAAGGGAAAAGAAGCAATAAATATTTGTGGACTCTTGACTGATCCAGCCATTTGGGGTCATGGAAGGAGGTCATTGTGCTCAGAGCTTAAAAAGAAAGCCCCTGGCTGCTAATGGAAATAAGGTGACTTTTTTTTCATGTTGTTATTTTGTTTTCTATATTTTTTGTTTCTGGGAAGAGAGAGTAGCAGGAATAAGGCGTAAACAAATAAAATTAGACATTTGAAAGGTGATTTTATAGAAGACCCCGGACAGAAGCGTTCCCTCCCCCTGCCAGGGGAAGAGCTTATTCACAGCATGGTACCCAAAGCTTTGCTATGGGTCACCTTTTGTCCTGCATTACCCAGTTCCTGAGCACTTCCCATACACAGGGCATTGCGAGAGGTTCCAAGGTGCATAAGACATCTGTAGTCTGCATTTGGAGTTGAGTAAAATGGGACCGTTGGTCTACATGATCTCTAAAGTTCTTTAATTGTAAGTGGAAAGAAGCTGGACAGCACCAAGGAGCGGTCCATGCCCAAGAAGTGGTCTCAGAGGATGAGTGCTCAAGTCCAGGCTATGGTCTCCCTGTCCCATCTACCAGGGTGACTGCCACTTGGCCTCAGGGCCTGTGGCTCCCCTGGACATCCAGGCCCAGACCAATCCCCATAGGTGAAAGAGGGAGCCAGGCCCAGAGATTCTTCTGGAAGTCCCCAGGCTTTCATTTCCTTTCAACATCTGAGTGTGGGGACGCGGACAGGGTCCTTTTGTCAGTCAAGAGGGAGACTGCCAGGTGGCTCTTCTTTGCCCCAGCGCCATCTTGTATCCCTAGGAAGGCTTTCATCCCTGCGTCTTCCATTTCAACACTGGCTTTGTTGACTATCACCAGGGATGTTGAATTACATCTTCCTCCCTCCCCCTGAACAAAGAGTACATTCAGGTGAAGTTATTAGTCTGGAACAGAGAACTGGTCGATCAATGTTGTTATTATATTAATGGCAAGTATTCTAGCATAATTACAACTCTTAGAAATAGAATGCCCAATAAACGTATGTTGTTTATAGTAACTATATTCCAGTTACAAGGAATGATTTTGTTTCAACTAATGATGGCATTGCGATCACAAGGCTGGGTCTTTAGATCAGCTGCCAGATCCTGGGTACCAAAAAGAAAAGAGAGAGGAAGGGGTGAGACTTGCTGCACTCAGCCCCATTCTTCCAGAGTCAGGAGAGACTCCTTGCTTCCCAATGGAACAGCCTTTCCCAGGGGCAGCTGTTAACAGGGAACCCAGGCGGGAAGGGCCTCCAGTCCCTGAGTGGCTTTGGAATCTCCAGGCTCAGGATGACCTGAGCCCCCATCAGGCCCACACACATAGTAACGGTGATCCATAGGGAACAAAGGCGCTTTTCCATGGAAAAGCAAATCCACTGACAAGAATTTATGCTCCATAGACTATTTTACTATTATCTCTCATCTAAACTGAAAAGCAAAGTCAGCTGCTAAAGCTGTTCCCTGGGCATCAGACCAGATGGGCTTTGCTAGGAAGGCCCACGGTGCACAGGCTCAGAGAGAAATCTCCTGCAGGCCCTCTCTTCTGGAAGTTCAAACAGCGTTTACTCCAGAGAGCATGTGTAAGATCAGAAGAGGCAAAATGAATTCTACCTGATTTCCAAAGCAGTGCTAGAAAGGTTCTTCTCACATTCCCTACCACCCCCACACCCCGAACATGCATCTGTAGACAACATGGGCATGATAACATCTGCCAGCCCCCATTGTCAGTCCTCTCCTGGAACGAAGAGCTGGTGGGGGCTGGGGGGTAGCTCCTGGACTGAAGTAAGCCCCATGTCCTGAGACAGGGCAGGCCAAGGGCATTTACCCACCCCCCCACCACCACCACTGGACTCTGGAGGGAAATCGGGTCAGCTACCTTGTCAGTGATTCTGACAAGAAGAGCCCTTCCTGGGGCCCAACCCAAGGGAACCAAACCACCCTCGCCATGCCCTTCACCCTCCTTTGAGAAAACAAAGCCAACCCCAGCTAAAGAACTTGCTTCCAACCCACAAGCCGCCCCCACTCCAGGTACTCCATTCCTGGGCTGCCTTGTCTCCAGACAACTGCACTTTCCATCAATCTCGTCTGCCCCACCCTCCCCCCCTTGAGGTTATGGGTATTTCCTTTCTGTATTATTACTTTGCTCTCTCCATAAACCAGCCCATCGTAGATCACACTAATGGCATTATAAACTTGGGGAACAGCAAGAAAATATATGGTGTGTTACATTTTTGTATTGGGCACCATGGGTCTGAGAAGGTGAGTGTAAATTGGGAGGGGGTTGGTTAGGGCTAGGGCTGGCTTCTTTGGAATTGATGGGGGCCGGGGTGACATTGGTGGAGAGCCATACCCTGCAGATCACTTATTCCTTAGCTGCCCCTAGGTGCCGCCCGTGCCCCGCACTCCCCCAGAGCTTCCCAGTTCCCCCATCTTGCTGTAACAACCTGGAGAATTAGAGCCCTCATCTTGTACACGCACCGGGGCTGTAAATCCCCAGGCCTACCACCGCCCCTCCCCAGGCAGCACCAGCCCTAAGGGCAGTGTTTTCTCTCTCAGCTCCACAGCATCCTTCATGTCCTTGTTCAGTTATTTAAATATGCAATGAAACCTCTGTGCAAAGCAGCTACTGACATGCGGGACACAGTGGATGGAAAGGCCTCTTTTTGCTCTCACACTTGGGCTTGATGTTCCTGCTCCCTCCAATTAGCGGTGCTATCTTTACTTCTGTGTGCATTTCGGTGAAAACCAAAAATGTGCACGGGCCTGGACAGTTGACCGGGAGCCCCCTGGACCCACCGCCTGAAAGCCAAGACGTCCAAGATTTCCTTGCACCTCAAACCACTGTTACGCTCAACCCGCAGTTCTTACCACGGCAGAGTGTAGCCACAGGCAAAACAGCCTCCGAGGGAATCTGGTTCTGAATGTATGCATTCATTTGTCTCCACATGATCTTGTTAAATGCAGGTGCTTTCCACCTCCAAGAGCTGGCCCTCTCTCTTACAGTAGCTCAGAGAAATCTCTTCCTTGAAAGAGAGAAGAGTGTTACGTTTCTGAGGAATTCTGTATGGGGGCTAGATCATCATCTGGGGATGAAAGTCAGGAAGATGATCAGGTGAAAAGATTTTGTTCATCATTGTGGGAACTGAATGAGGTGACCGGTGTCCTTATACATTTTATACAATTATACATATTGGGCTGTGAAACAAGATAGCAAATGGGAAAGCACGGGGGAGGTAATGGAGGTGGTAGGATGTGCGCTGGATGGAATCCCTGAAGCCCTCGTGCCGTGTTAACTAGAATCATGACAGCACCACTCACTGCCTACCAGAACCATACCGCCTGTAAGACTGTACTAGGTTCCAATGTGCCAGTTATTAAAATATTAAAATACTTCCCTACTGGGAGGTAAATGGCCCCTTCCAGAAGGCCCCTCCAGTGTTCATGCAGCTGATCCACCTTTGAATACTATACCCAGAGCTAGTTGAGCAGACACGGTTATCCCATTCTAGAGATGGGAAAACTGAGCTTTAGAAAGGCTATATAATGGTGTGTCCCAGGTCGTCTATTGGGTTAATAATAGAACTAGGACCATAAAATTCATGGAATCCAAACCAGCCTCTTCATTCTGTGGCCAAGGAGACCCAGACGGTTTGGGAGACTTGCCCAAAGCCACGTGGTTGGCTGGCAGAAGTCCCGTTTCAGAGCACAGAGAACATGCTGCTTCAGGATGTCACCTTCCAGAAGAGGGGACTGCTGTTAGAAGAGCAGTGGACAGATCCGGGGCCTCTGTCCCTGTCCCCCTGTGTTTGGGGCACTTGGAGCTGTTAAAATCGTCAGGTTCTGCAGCCTAGAGGGGGTGGGAAAAGCTGGACAGTGGGAGCTGATGGGGTGTTTGTGAAAAGCGCACAGAGGCGGGAGCAGGGGAGACGGGTCCTTTGGAAGCGATGTAGGAAAGGGGAGTAGATGAGGGATAAGGCGCGGCCTGAACCCGGCAGCGGGAGATGAGGAGGAGACAAACATCTATTGAATGCTTGTTCTGTCTGTGTCAGACGCTTTATATGTGGTAGTTCATGGGGATACCCTCCCCCCAAAAGCCCTTTGGAGGAGGAGTTTTTAATCCCCACTAAGCATTAAGCCAAGCAACGATTAGAGCCCTTTCAAGGCTCTGAAATGAGCAGGAGGAAGATAGGCTTGCGTTCAGAGTCTAGTGACTCCCCAACCAGTTTAGTGAAGGACTCTCAGAGGTGATTGTCTGAGCCCTAGGCCTTGGTGGAGGTGCTTGGGACCCAAGTCAGAGAGAAACAGGGGGGTTTCTCTGCAACTTCCCAGGAGCCTTAGCCGCAGAGGTGGTTTTACACCTGGAATCTCCGTGTGACGCAGGTCAGGGTCTGAGGAGCTGGGGTGGGAGGAGGGGGCAGTGTGGTGGCCATGGTCCCTTCATGCCTTGCTGCCTAGGGAAAAATTGCCATTTTACATTTCAATTAGGAGGGACACTGGGGTCAATCGTCAGTGCCACCAGAGGAAAATGGGCCCAGCCCAGCCCTGGGCCTCTCCAATTATTATTAATGAACTTACTCTCAGACCTGCCAACCTTTTTATATGCAAACTAGGTCTTTATGGGGCCACTGGCAATCAGGACTCATTAAAGAACGCGCGCCAAGCCTCAGTGAGAATCTTACAGGGGAAGAGAGGCTTACGCGTCTGCCCACATCCTGGACTAGAAGCAGCCCAGCCCCAGGCAAGGTCCCAGCCCTCACAGGAGGCTACAGCAGCTCTGAAGTCCCTCTGGGCGCGGGGAGATCCTTCCAGACCCACCGCTTCCTCCTGATGTGGTCCCGGCCCACCAGGAGGAACTTGCCTCCTTCATTAAGGGGAGGGAAGACGGTGGGCTGGCGGTCAGCTTCTTCAGCTGCCAACACGTCTGCTGATACTGAGCCATGATGTTTCCGCTCCCTGCCTCAATTTCTCCTTTGCAAAGTAGAAGGGATCCATTAGGTTGGTCCAGAGGGCTACCAGATTCCAGACACTTCCTGAGCGTTGTTCATGGACAGTAGTAACATTTTGCTCTAGGAGATGGGAGCGAGAGATCCAGAACTCCTCTTACTCCAAATGCAACCACAGACCCAGCTCCCCAATGATGCCGATGTGGATGGAGCAGGAGCGGAGGTCAGGCTTGTGCATGCTTTAGGGAGAGGAGAGCTGCCCAGGGTCTCAGGAAAAGAGAAGAGGGCAGTCAGCACCCTCTGGCTTGAGACTCCCTGCTTTTCATAGATCTCTCTTGATTCTCCAACATCACACACCTCCTGCTCCAGTCCTGTGCATCCTCCTATTCACTAAATCATTCTTGTCTTCTCTGTGTCCTGCATTCTCATCTTGCTGGAGCGGGGGGCTGCTGAGGTGGCAGCCAAGGCAGGAGCATAGGATGGAGCTGCTAAAACTCTCTCCATATGGGACCTGAGTCCCTGGAGACCCATGCGCTTTGGAGTCTCAGGACCACGTGCCAGGCTCAGCACTCTGCCCCTTCTCCCCTCCTGCTGCTCTTCTGTGTTTTCATTTATTTTTAATTGTAGAAAAATACACACATAAAACTTACCGTCTTTACCAGTTTTAAGTGCAGATCCGTGGCATTAAGTACATTCATACTGTTGTGCAACCATCACCACCATCCATCTCCAGAACTTTGTCGTCTCCCCCAACCAAAACCCTGTCCCCGTGAAAGACTAACTCCCCATTTCCCCTCCCCCAGCAACCACCGTTCTGTCTCTATAAAGTTGATTATTCTAGGTGCTTCATATGAGTGGAATCATGTGATCGTTGTCCTTTTGTGCCTGGCTTATTCCACTTAGTATAATGTTTTCAATATTCAGACACACTGTAATGTGTGTTAAGATTTCCCTCCTTTTAAGATGGAATCATATTCCATTTTCAGTATGTATCACGTGTTGTTCATCCATTCATCCACTAATGGACACTTGGGTGGCTTCCACCTTTTGGTGTGGTGAATAATGTTGCTATGAACATGAGCGAACGAGTTCTAGTCTCCGCTTTCAATTTCTTGGGGTATATATCCCGAAGTGAGATTGCTGGGTCTGCCAGACCTCGGCTAGCTGCCTTGCAGAATAAAGGTACGGGCAGCCTGAAGGAGAGAGGGGGTTAGTTTGATGGGCCTGGAGCGCTCGCTCCCCTGTAGTAAGCCTCCAGGGTAATGAGGAAGGACAGAGGCGAGACCACCCCAAATCACGGAACCAGGACTGGGAAGAGCTGAATGGATCCTTGGATCCCATCGGATTGACGGATAAGGAAGTTGGGTCTCCAAGTAGGGGTGTGATGTGCTCAGGTTCCATAGCTTGTCAGAAGCTCAGCAGGCACTAGAATGCGGGTCTTCGCCCTCCCAACTTTCAATGACAGAAGGGGCTCGTGCTTGCCTTCAGACCCAGGAGGGACAGCTGTCAGCTGCCTGATTGCCTGAGACCCCTCCAGTCAGCCGTTCCCCGGCAGCTGCTTTCTGTCTTACTCGGCTGGGCAGGAAGGCTGGGGTTACACACCAGCAGCCTCTGCTGAGAGCAGCAACCTTAGAAGATGGGTGTACCAGGCTTTTGATGGCCAGCCTGCCCGGAAACCACCTGGCTCAGCATGACCCAAACAGTGTCATAACAGGAGTCGTCTAGGGGATGCTGGGACCTGCCTGACATGGGGGGTCCAGGCCCTACATGTGTCTGCAGAAGGCCTCGCTCCTGCCCATGCCCATCGGGCCTGGCATTACTGACTCTCTTCCACCCAGGTCCTCAGAATCCAGCTACATGCCACCTGCCACCTCTGGACAGAAGACAGAGCACCCACACTCTGTATTTGACCCCATTTTTCCCCCAGCCCTCCCGGAACAGAGCTGACTACCTCAGGGAAAAAGGACCCAATCATTTCCTCCATCCCCCAAGGCTCTCTGGGCCCCACTTAGCCTGAGGGATGAGTGTGCTCATTGCTAGCATCCAAGAGGTGCTCCATGTGTATCTGCTCTGAGGGGCATTTCCATGGGGTCAGGTGCCACAGAGGGCAGTCAGAAGCTTCTCGATTTTAAAAGGTCTCTGGAGCTCATTCCAGAACATTCCTCATTGCCCAACTCAGCCACGTATGGAAGACCCTCCCGGGCCCTCCTGCAGTGGTCCAGACCCACTTTCAAGAGCTGGGGCCCAGGGCTCACTGCAGAGCTGCTCTTGTTGGTCTCTCTGTCCCAACTCTTGGCAGCCTAGCACAGGGGTCATCAGCCCCAAGGTGGGACATGGGACACTTAGCAGCAGAGTCTGTCTCTGCTACGGTGGGAGGGGGGCTGGGAAGAGGCAACCAAGAGTGTCAGAGTCTGGAGGGCATTAAAATGGAACCCGCAGAGGGTGGGCAGTGAGAAGTGGCCCCCAAATGGTGACTGTGGGATCTGGGATTTCTTGGACCCGTTCTCTCCCACATAGAGGCTGGGGATAGGGGGATGGACAGCAGTGTCTAGAACCTTCTGTGACTGTGTCCGCGGGAATGTGGGGCAGGGCAGACCTCTGGGCTGTGTCTGGAGAAGCTTCAGCTTCCCGCTCCCCAGCCCGAGCTGTACTGTTTCTTCCAGGACTGCCCCCAGCTGCTGCGAGTGGACAAGATCCTGGTGCCCGTGGAGGTGATCAAGCCCATCACTCTGAAGGCCAAGAACCTCCCCCAGCCGCAGTCCGGGCAGCGTGGGTACGAATGCATTCTCAGCATCCAGGGCACGGAGCAGAGGGTGCCCGCCCTGCGCTTCAACAGCTCCAGTGTGCAGTGCCAGAACACCTCTGTGAGTGCCCCCCGCCTCCACCCCTTCCTCGTTCCTCTCTAGAGCCAAGTCAGCTCAGCTCTGAGGGATTTCCCCAAACAGGCACAGAACAGTCTAGCCCCCTGCCGAACTGCTCCCTCCAGCCCTGCTTTCCTGGCGCAGCCTCGGATGCTCGTCCCAGCAGAGTGCTGGGCTCTGAGGTCACCAAATGTCTGCCCAAGGGCAGGGGCTGCAGTGGCAGGGGCTTGGAGACCTGCCATGGGGCTGCTGAGCACCGTTTGTGGGCAGAAGTATTTGCAGGGTGTGCTGGGCTCCAGGAACATCCATGTCTATCCTCGCTGAGATGAGCTCTGGAGTCCCTGGGCCCTGCCTTCCTTCCAGGGCTGACCTGAGTGCCTCGTTTGAGGCCCCAAAGGCCCACTGCTGCCTTTGGACCTGCACAGAGACCGTCTCCAGCACAGAGGCTTCCGAGACAGACCAGACCCCTGCAAAGGGAGTGGTGGAACAGGATGGAGCTAGCCAGAAGGGTGCTGCTCAGATCAGCACACACCTGCCCAATGTTTAGAAAATCCACATTAGGTCCACGCCCGACCACCGATGGGCCAGCGGCCCCCCCGACCCCCTGCCCCCCCACTGCCGATGGCTATCGCCTGATTCCTGGGTACCACACCACGTGCCCCAGCTATGCATCACCTTTCCCATCTGGCTGCCCCTCTCCCGACCGTGTGGTCTTCCCAGCCACTACTCTGCTCTCTCTCATTCTCTTTCTGGCCTACTCCTCTGTACCCCGATGCTCAAAGACAAACATTAGGCTTTTAGACTCATAACATTTTCAAGCTGTAGGAAACCTTAATATGCTTCCTCACTGTACAAATGAGGAGCTGGATGCCCAGAAGCAGGGGCAGGTCTAGGTTTGTGGGGCTGGGACCTATATGATTTGGGAGATCTTCTTTTAAGAATAAAATGTAATAAAGACAAAATTAAATATATAGGCAGGCCTGAGAAGGGGCCGAAGCTCCATGCACCTCAGGGTCAGAATAAAGTGACATGTCTAAGCTCACCCAGCTAGTGGGGGGGCGGGGCTGGATCTGGATTCAGGGTGTCCTCCTATGTCACCCTGCCTCGCATTCATCCTTCCTGCTAGGTACTCATATAGGGTGACTGTATTTGGGCATGTGCTATAGGACCAGGAGAGTCCCGGACAAAGCAGTTCATGGGCACCGCACTCTCCCTGCAGGAAAAAATCTAGGGGTAAATGGAGCTCAGAGAGGCCCACATGCTTGCCCAAGGTCCCTCAGTATCGCAGGGACCAAACGGACAATTGATGGCTCAACCTCGGAAACCCCAGATGTGTCCCCACAGCTCCCTCCTGTCCTGGTGGCCAGGCTGTTTGGCAGATTTCTGCAGCATTCCAGGTTAAACCTGCAAGCAAATGGGCTATTAAACACCTCCTGTTTTCTCATAAATCCTGAGGCCAACCAGACCAGCCCCAAGGGTTTGGCTCAAGTGCTTCTCCCCCAAATAAGTAAGTGAGTTCCTGTGGGAAGAAAAAGCCTGAGCCCCACATGTGAGTCAGTGGAGGACAGATAGGGGTGTAGGCCCCAGAGAGAAGTCTGTTTTGTCAGAGACGCTGTCCCAGGGAATCTGCTCCCAGAGGTGTCAGGAAGAAGGACAGTCTGTGGCCTCTGATGATTGAACCCTTGTTTCCCCAGACACTACAAGATGGGGCCTCACAGGCCCCGGGCTTCCTCTGGCTCAGTTAAATAGACGAGGGCGCCCCATGTAGCAGCCTGAGTTCATCCTATAAACTCCTTGGTCAGAACTCAGTGCCTTGGGACCCACTGTTCTCAGCACTCCCGAGCAAGGCCGGACTCTGTGAATGAGCCCACTGGGGGTCAAATTGTCCTGACTGGGGGGGCGGGGCGGGGGAGTCAGGGCCTCCTGGGGACAAAGGCACAAAATGGAGCCCTGACAGGTGGGTGGGTCCCCACATCCGGGGTACTCTGTGGGGTACCTGTGCCAGCATCTGAGGCCCCCCACCCACCAGGGGCCGGTTCACAGGACCTGAGGTCGCTGCTCCCAAAGCAGCTCAGCCTTCTTTATTTCAATACCCTCGTGAGGAAAGTGATGGGAAAGTTTTTTCTGTACCATTTTAAGGTCTTAGAAATGAAGGCGACAGGAGGTATACCCCACAAAGGGTAGATTCCAAGAAAAGTCCACTCTATCTACCAGGACCCTCTGGAATCATACAGTCCAGGAGGGCTCAGCTCTGATGTTTCCCAGGAGCCTCTCTTTGCAAGGATCCCAGTTGAAATGCTGGTCTGGGCCAGGATGCCACTGGTGGTCAAGTGACTTCCTTAAAAAACTTTGGGGTCATAATCAGGGGCAAGCCTCCTTTGCCATAGTTATAGTACCACAGTTACAGAGGACAACATAGTATCAGGGCGGGAATAGACCTGAGAGTGTCTATACTTGATCCTGTGACAGAGGGGATCTCTGAAGCCCAGAGAGGGCATATAACCAGCCCCAGGTCACACAGCAAGTAAGTAGCCAGTTCAGAACTTGAATCCAGCTTCATAACATACCCCCCATCAAAGGTTGGGCAAAAAATAGCAACTAAGCACTTTATACCCAGCCTGAGTGCAATCCCTGGGAACCAGGTCTGATGTGCCTCAGAGAGGACTGTGGGAGGAGTCATGTTGTTTCACTTCCTCAATCCCTGAACTTTCTGGAATTGGGTGGTGGGGTGGGGAAATCCAACAGAAACCCCGAGTTTGTGATGGTAGAGGAAGGTGGGTGACAAAGAGGTCTCAGAGGAGAGCAGAGAAGGAAAAGAGACACAGGAAAACTCCTCGTGGGTGTGACACCGGGCTGGGTGGGCAGACAGGCCACCTCCAGCCCACATTTCGGGGACAGGCCCCGGGGCCATCACCAGAGCAGTGGGGGAGGAGGGGCTGTGGGAGGAAAACAGGGCAGCTCACAGGCAACAGTTGGAGGGAGGAGCAACTGTGGGGATTCTTGGCCTCCTTTAGACCAAGGCTCCAGGAGAATGACAAGTGCTGCTAATAATAGTGCCCGGGACCCGCCCCCCAGTCACCGGCAATCAGGTGAGCAAGTGGGCGGCAGGGGGCAGCCGGCTCCAGCCGGGCTCCCACCGACCCACAGTAGCCGCCCATCTTTTCCTGGTGTCCCAATTTACCACGTGCAAAACAAGGATGGAGAGACCGGCGGGGAGGTAACTTGGCCCCCTCCCTGCTTTCTTGGAACCCGGCCGGCAGTGGGTCTGCTGAGCCCTCAGGGGTCCTGGAGATGGACACGGAGCATACACAGCTTTCTTACGTTGTTCAGATCTGTCCGCCCCAATGGTAGCATTTTTCAGCACAATATCTCAGAGCTCAGAACAGGGAATGGTTCGAGGAAAGAATGTTCAAATTATATAGGTCTTGTCTTTGCTTTCCAAGGTAGAGGTTCACACTTTCCCAAGGTAATGAGCCACGTCAGCCCCGAGCCGGGCCGTGGCATGCCAGACCTTGATGAGACACTTAACCTCCTGGCCCCTGAGAGCCTGAAACACTCTCCCCTCAGCTCTGGATTTTGTGCAGATTAACTGCCCGCTGATTACAGAGAGCTATATGAATGCTAAGTGCAGCAGAGGTGGGGAGTCCTGGGGGATGGGAGCCAGTGGTCCAGGCTCCCCAGCTGTCGGCCCCCTCCCCCTGTGAAACACAGGTCAGGGGGAGAGAGCCTCCAGGAATGAGAGTGACCTCCCTAGAGATGAAGGGGGTGGTGGGGAGGACCCAGGGTTAATGACTTCTATAATATTTCATAGTCAAGATCCCTGGAATGGGCGATAAAAAGATAAAGCAATGCCGAGCACATTCTGGTCCTTGACGTCTTTTATTTTCAATTTTCCTCGAAAAGTGAATGTGTGTAAACACACACATGCACTCCAGAACACATAAGCATTCTCATATGCACACGTCTCCATATGTACCGAGTGTCTGGTGCATAAACACTCAATAAATGTCTGCTATTATTACTTCACATAAACATAAACACAGGAAACACCAACATATTTTTGGACAGCATCCCCAAATGTATACACAGAGACATAAAACACACAGTAATATTTGAGAGCTCATTCCATGTGACAGGCCCTGTGCTCGGAGGAATGATGGTTATCCCCACCCCCCGAAGAGTCCTGTTAGGTGTGCAATGTTTGTAATCCCCACTTGACAAATGGGGAAACCGAGACTTACGTTGTTGGCTCACACGCACACAGGTGGGCCCTGCAGAACCCCTTCACAGCAATGTGTGCGAGAATGCATGTGAACACACAGACCACACAGATTTGTGCTCTGAGCTCTTCTCTGGCAGCTGCATGTGAACTCGTTTGTGCACACGGACACACACATGCACACATGTGCAGAATTTCTTGCCTTGCCCTCTGGGGGACTTCAGCGCCTTCCTGAGAGAGGCCTGGAGGTTCTATAGAGCTTTGGCTGACGGGCCCCCGGTCACCACCTGCTGCTTCCACATTGAATCCTGACCAGACCCTGGCCTGAGAAGCAGGAGCCAGGCTGGGATCCTGACTTAGCCCCCCACCTCATTCCAGCATCCCTCCTAGAGTGGAGGCCAGAACAGCCTGAAGCCGGCCCTTAGCACCTTTCCTGCACTGGGGCCTTGGAAGAGGGAGCTAGATGGGAAGGAGAGGAAGTGGAGCTTGGCTGGAGGAGGGGATGGGAGGGAGAGCTGGAAAAGTGTTCTCTCCCTCTCCCCTTCCCTACCTCCTCTCCCACCCATCTCTTGCTCCCGCACACCCGTCCCGCACACCCGTCCCGCAGGGAGTGGAGATTCCCTAACTCCGTGCAACACCAGAGTCACTAGAGTTGTTTCTTTGAAATGCACCCCCATCTTCCAGTTCCAGCAGGTCTAGGCAGAGGCCCTGGGATCTGCATGTAGGCCCCCTAAATGATTCTGACGAGTGGGGCCCCCAGACCACCCTGAGACCCACCAGTCTAGAGAGGACGAGCTTTTGTGAGAAAGCTCAGGATGCCTTAGAGCGACCTAGTCTGACCCAGAGGCAGAGAACGAAGTCTCTGGGGAGTTGATTGCTGCAGTACATGGCAAAAGGTTTATGAGTCACCAGCTGAGTGAAGCGATCATCAAAGGCCCCACTGTTGTTTCTGCAGGGCTGGGAGCTTTGCTTGATTCTATTGGCCTGAGCCCAGACCTTGGCCCTGGCCCAGGTGTCACGGGTCACAAGGGAGATCCTATGAGAGGGTGCGTGGTACAGTGCAAACCACCATCACTGTGGGGAAAGCCCTGAACATGGCTCCCTGGCCTAGGCACATGTCTCCAGGGAGTTGGTGAAAAACTGGGGAGTGCTAGGGGAGAGCTGAAGAAGGCTGGGCGCCACCGCAGCGATGCGTATGCGTATACGCCAGCGTCATGGCGTACTCATGTTCATGCTGTAACTCAGGAATTTAGGGCAATTTCCAAGATTAGGATGACAAACATCCCCTCTAGGAATCTCTATGAGTCGGCTCCAGAGGGAGAGGCACCGGGACAGGCCAGAGACCCTCCCCAGGCTGTGCATTCCCGAGGTTCTGTAGCTGCCCTCCCCTTAGTGAGGTACCAGCAGCTGGTCAGCTCTGAGGAGGGACCATCCGCGGCCTCCATAACGTCCGTCACACGCCCCACACCCCAGCCCCTCCACAGTTCAGCTAAGTTAAAAGAGCCTTTGGCTCTGCAAACACCACTTCAAACCAGGTCTCCTGGACTGAACCCCTCTAGCAAATTGTGAGCCCTCAGCCCCTCCTTTACAGAAAACCTGTCTCATTCCTGTTCTTCCATCCACCCCCTGTGGAGGGCAGAATCTGGTGGAATAATGAGAAAATCACCAGGTACGGACTGGAAATGCTGCCCTGGGCAGGCCCAGAATTCCTGCCACCTACCCCCCTTCTCTGGAGATTGAGAAGTGTCTGCGATCAGAAGGCAGATATGGGGGGGGTTGGCACCTACCCCTCCTTCACCCCCCCCCCCCCCACCCCCAGCACACAGTCCCAAGGCAGAGACCCAGCTGGGTGGGGCACTGAAGCTGAGGAGAGCAGGGCATGGAAGCAGGACCCAGCGCGGGCCCTGTGCAGGCCTAGAGGCAGCTCCCCCATGGGCAGCCACAGAGCTGGGGCCTGGCCTCTTTGAGCCAGCGAAGGCCTTTGGAGTCTTGACCCAGATTCCCAGGTTTGGGGCCTAGGGTGTCCTCGGGATTACCCACCTCACCTGTAAGCCCTACCCAGCTCTCCTCTCTCCTCACCTCCCTCAGCTCAGCTCCTGAGGAGTGCAGCCCCTTCCTTTCTAGTGCCTGCACCCGCGACCCCTGCCTGGGAATTGATCAGCCCTCTCCAGGTCTTTGATAAAGCACCCACCTCCTCTGAACTTGTCCTAGAAATGAAAGTTCCTACATTGAATCAAGGGCCTTGGCGGGGGCCTAATGGCGGGGTTCCCCTGGACAGTGAGGGAGGACACTGGGAAAGCCCAGCTGGTGGGGGCCAACATCCATGGAAGGGGGACAAGTAGCTTGCTCTCATCTGCTCAGGGAATCTACTTTGCAAATGGGTGTCCCATCCAGGCCTCACCTGCCCCCTGCCTGCACCCCATTCCCTGAGCCACACCTCCCCAGGTGTGTACCCACACATGCACTCGACACACGTACAGTTATGGCAGGTCCTTAGCCCTGAGCACCCCTGGGAGCCCCAGGCTGAAGAGCCGGCTCTCTCTAGAAATCTCTGTGACCCAGCTTTTTTCGTTCCTACCCCCAACCTGCTGCAGTATTCGTATGAAGGGATGGAGATCAACAATCTGCCGGTGGAGCTGACCGTTGTGTGGAACGGGCATTTCAACATTGACAACCCAGCTCAGAACAAAGGTGAGGAAGTTGGGCCCCGGCAGGGAGGCAGGGCAGACGGCAGGAGCGGCGCTGCATTCCTGAATCACAGGGCACCTGTGATTCTATCCCTCCCTCCGGCTCTGAGCCTGCTCTCCTCGCCTCTCCACTGCTCTGAGACCTCCCAGGTGTGGGCCCACCGTGGGCAGTGGCTCTGGGGCCGACAGAGCCCTGCGGATGCTGGAGGGAGCCCCGATTCCCAGTCCAGCTTCGCGGCCCGGCCCCGAAGTTCTCTTCTGGTCTTCTCTGTGTCACAATGGCTGAAGGAACAAGGCCGCTTGTGGCTCATCCTCCGAGGCCGGGACGGCACTCCTGGTCCACAGTCCCATCCCCTCCTGCTCCCCCTCTCACCCCAAAGGACCTCTTGCCCTTCGTCCACAGTTCACCTGTATAAGTGCGGAGCCATGCGGGAGAGCTGCGGGCTGTGCCTCAAGGCGGACCTGGACTTCCAGTGCGGCTGGTGCCAGGGCCAGGGCCAGTGTACCCTGCGGCAGCACTGCCCTGTGCATGAGAGCCAGTGGCTGGAGCTGTCGGGCGCCAACAGCAGGTGCACCAACCCCCGCATCACAGAGGTAAGCCGGGGGCCTCGGGGCACTCTGGGTGGCCAAGCCAGACCCTGCCATGCGTTGCCGTGGTGACAGCCACCATGCTGATTACCAGGGCTGGCTGGGGGCATCCTTGTTTTCCTGCCTAGCATCCCCAGAAGCTGTGGGCTTGGTCCTTCCCTTATGAAGGAAGGTGGAAAACAGAGAGGCGCTCAACTGTCCTGTTGGAGTCTCCACTTGAGCTGTGTCAAACATGACTCCAAGTCCTGGCCACTGTCCCTTTGTCTCTAAGAGTCTGGGGGATGAGGCGGTTAAGCTCCATCAGGGACAGCCTCACCAAGCAGTCAGCCATGAGCAGAGGCTGCGTGGAGCTTCAGGGCGCAGAGCCCAGCCCTTGGGAGGTGGAGAGGGTGGAAATTGTGAGACCCCCCGGACTCATTCAAAGCAAGACCTAGGCGGGTAGATGGCAGAAATGGATTTGGAGCACCATTCAGGAGGGCCCAGTGGACACAGGCGGAGAGCAAAGACAAGTGAGGGGCAGGGCAGAGCTAAACATGCAGAGAACAGGGCTGGAATCCCAGTTCTGCCAGCTAATTGCTGGGTGTCCCAGGGCTAATTCATCACTACCTTCTTGCCTCAGCTTCCTCCCCTGTGCAGTGAGTCTAAAGTTCCATCTCACAGAGGAGTTACAAGGACTGTAGGAGAGAATCATGCAGAATGCTGGCTCCGTGCAGAGCCCCTGGGGATCTCACCAACCTCCTCATCCATCTTTGACACTGTTAAAGCTGTTCCCATCCATGTCTAGGCCAAGGGGATCACTGTTCCTGGGGTTTATTTAGGTCACTTGGTGTCTTCACCTCCCCACTCCCCACTCCCAGAAGAAAGACCCCCTCAGCTCCCCCCAACCGTGCTCCCCTGGTAAAACAAAGAAGAGGCGTGCGGGTCTCAACAGTGGGACCCTCTGTGTCTTCAGCACAGTGCTTTGCACATTGTAGGTACTCAACACCTCTTTGCCACGGAGGATGATGATTTTAATAACAAAGCAGAGAGGGGTAGAGACAAAAAGAGGAAAGGGAGCGTAGTCTCTTCTCCATACATAGTAAGGATAGACAGGTATGTGGCTCTGTGCAAAGTTTCACAACCACACACATACCCGATCATCTAAGAGTGGCAGTTATAATAAGAGGAAAATATGGGCGTGGTGCTTCAGTTTGCAAAATATTTTCATATCCCTTACTTTGTCCATCCTCACAGCAACACTGCCATATGGCTCCTAGGGCTGTCACCACACCATACCACAGACCAAATGGTTTCAGTGACAGAAATTCCTCGTCTCTCAGTTCCGGAGGCTGGGAGTGGAGACCCAGGTGTGGGTAGGGCCAGCCCTTCCGAGGGCTCTGCGGGAGGACCTGCTCCAGCTTCTCTCGTGGCCAGCAGCCCATCATCTTCTCCCTGAGTCCCCTCTCCTCGTCTTCCTGTGTGTCTCTGTCCAAATTCCCTCTTTATTTGAGGATGCCAGTCCTGTGGAATCAGAACCCACCCTAATGACCTCATTTTAACTTGATGACCTCTGTAAAGACCCTTTCTCCAAATACGGCCACGTTTGGAAGTACTGAGCATTAGGATTCCCAGAGAGGGATTTGGGGAGGACACAATTCAAGCTAGAATGCCTGCCAAAGCCAGGGTTAGCAGCCTCCTTTCCCAGATATAAAGAGCTATGCTCAGAGATGCTAATGTCCTCTCCCCAAAGCCTAAATCAAACAGGTCCTGAATCCCAGGTCTCTGGATTGCCCCTCTAGTGCTCTCTTTCACCATGGAGGCAAGACACCCATAGATGTACTCCCTCACCCCTCCACTCACAATTATGCACACACACCAGGGATGTGTACAAGCAGGTAGGGAGCTTGACCTATGTGAGCGCACAGCCTCCTTCAGCAAGGCGGCTCCTTGGCGGTGGCCCCTCTGTATGTGCCCCCCACTCCAGCCCCTTCATCCTCCACATCCCTGGTTTTCCAGACATGGGCAGTTTCCCTTAGCCTCTACTTCACTCTCCTGCATGGGTGGGAATCTCAACAGCGATTCTCAAACGGGGGCAAAAGACAGGCATTTAACCTACAGAAGGGCCCTGGGCCTGCCCTGGTCCCTCTCCTTCCCAGCCACCCCCACCCGCAGAGCCCTTAACACGGAACCATCCCTGGGGGCTGCCATGCGTGATTGCTAAGAGTGTGTCTGCCACAAACAGTGGGACTTGCTTTCTTCTTGGCCTGAGACCAAGAAAATCACAGGGAGGAGATGGCAAATTAAACAAGTCTCCCTGTGAGGGAGGCTATTTACTGGCTCCGCACTGGCATTGGCCCTCCGGGGAGCTGGGGAACCAAGGACTGGGCCAGAGAGAAAGCTCCTTTTTCAGGACAACATGCCCGGGCTGGAATATCATGCACCCGCTGCTGCCGGGGGCCAGTGGGACTTTGGGGACTGGCTGGGCAGGCATTTGGGAAGGACATGCACTCCCCCTTCCGGCCCTCCCTACATCTGCCCACCGCCCTCACATAGAAATGGGCCCATGTCTCCAAGGGACCTGTCTTTCCACTGCCACAGGAGCACACGTGAAAACCCTCACCCTCATGTGCACACTCACCCACAAACATGCATGGGTAGGAAGAAGGAACTGTCTTAACTTGCCGGTGAACAGCCTTCCCCAGCGAAGCTGTCCCTCCAGGCTGGTTTCTTTTACTCCCCCCTTCTCCAGGCTGTGACCTTTGAGGGTAGAGAGGGTAGGAAATGTTAAGAGGTGGGCTGTCTGAGCTCCTTCAGTTGGGATCCCATGGACATTGGCCAAGACCCAGGCGCTGGTGTTGAGAGACACCAGGAATGGGAAATGTGCCCTTCTCTGGTCTTTCGAATGACAGAAGAGGCTGGTATAGAACATCTTCTGCCACTAAAGTCACTCCCGTGGGACGTCGCAATTCGATCGTGGGAACACGTACAGGCCCTTCGGCTGTTGATTCCCAACATTTCCATCATGGGTTTTTAACACCAATGGTGACATCTGAGGAAGAAAACCCAGTCATCTGGGCCAGTATATGAAGGTAAAGTCTAAATTAAGCCCATCTCTGTTAGAAACCAGGCCAGACAGTGAAGACAAGGGGGCCGTGGCAAATGCTCTTCTAAATCCAGGAGGATGCTGAGTAGTTGTGGTTTCCAGCCCAATGACAACTCAAGAAATAAATATGGTGCCATCATTGAGAAGTCCACAGGAAGTAAGACGCCATTCTCGCACTCAGAGACTCAGGATCTGAAGGATGAGGAGGATTCAGACACAAATCATTGTTACCATGAGAGGAGCATGGAATTTCAGTGGAGAGAGAGAACAACTGGTTATGGAGAAGGGACATTTGAGAAGGATCTTGAAAACTGGGTGGCTTGCCATAGTGTGGAGGGCTGTGGGTATTAAGAGGGCTTTTTTTTGGTTTTCCTTCAGAATGGAACAACACAAGCAAATGCCTAAAGGCTTTATTCCTTGATTTTCTATGAATTACCCGGTAACAATGTAGATCACGTTCCATCCCCTCATCTCTTCCACAAAATAGGGAGGCGGATGAGAGGATTTGAACATTGTTCCTAATACCACACACAAACACGGACTGCTCTACCAGAAGCTCCTGCCATTGACAGTCCCAGACCTGGGTGCCCTTGTGGATGTGGGTCCAATTCAGAGACTCACACGGAGGTGGGGAAGAGCCAGACGCCTCTCCTTGCCCCAGCAGCAAGTGGGGGATGGCTCTATCTTAGTGCCTGTCCAAATCACTGCTTCCTCCCTCCAGATAATCCCAGTGACAGGTCCCCGGGAAGGGGGCACCAAGGTCACCATCCGAGGGGAGAACCTGGGCCTGGAATTCCGGGACATCGCCTCCCACGTCAAGGTGGCCGGTGTGGAGTGCAGCCCTTTGGTGGATGGCTACATCCCTGCAGAACAGTAAGTGGAGGCCCCATGAGACATAGGGTGGTGTGGCTATCTGGTGTTGACTCGCCTTTCCTGGCCAACAACTGACAGCCAATGGCCAACAGTGTTAGAGACTGTTAGGGTGGTGGGGGAGGTAGAATGCCCCTAACATTCTAGTGTCCTCCCCAGCTCTTGAACTAGCTAGCTGCCATATTGGCAAGTGTAGAAAGGGGACATGGGGCCAGGAGGGAAGAGAAAAGTGATCGCTACCTCCTTGAGGTGTGGCCATCGGTGGTGACAAGACAAAGCAAAATTAAAATCTGCAAGAGAAGTATGAGTTCAGTTCCCTACCCCCTTGCCGTCCCCAAGTCCCCACTCCTGTCCTCCTCCAATTACGAAAGAAGCTGAGGCTCTGCTACTTTCTGTGGAGACTGAAAATGAAACCTCACACCCACTCCAGCCTGGAGGCCTCTGGGATTGTTTTTTTCCATGCAAAGGCTGCTGGAGCATGGAGTGGGTCATTCCATAATCAACCTTTACCTCCCAGCCCACCTGTTAGAGGAGATGTGAGAGTCATGTATCATTGCCTTGTAAATAAGTAAATACAATTTTCCAGCCCAGCAAACACCCCATGAAATGTTTACCAGCACAACAGAATCTATATTCTATACCATCTCGACCGCCCCTCCCAGAGCGACACCTAGCCACTTGTCCTTAATAACAAGTAAGTTATTGACACTTTCTAGGTCTCCCTTAGGTACGTCAGTACAGCTTACCTGTCCGCTTGCTGGGTCTTGCCCAGATTTAGTGATTCTGGAGCCGTCGGTACCACCATCTGATTTCCATCCAGAGCTTCCTAAAGCACTCTTAGTAGTTCCTGTGACTGAAGGATCTACTCTTGATGGAATTCACCTCCCTGGTACCCTCATGGCTTATTTGCCCAAAGAGCTTTCTGTGGCTCTTTCAACTTTTGGAGTCCTTCCTAGAACAAAACCAAAGCCAACTGCTACCAATCTACTGTGATTTGGGGAACTTTAAAATGCCCTACTCTGGACCTGCATAGCCAAACAGAAAATATATGATTATAAAGTCACATGATTGCAATATCGTGGTACTAGTTAGATCAGTGGAAGAAGATGGAACACCCAGAAAAGAATCCTGATACATAAAAATTTAGTATATGGTAAAGGTGACATTTCAAATCAGCAAGGAAAGCAAAGATCAGTCAATAAGCAGTGGGGGTTAACTCTCATAAAAAAAAAATATATCCAACCCTCATTTCACATTATACACCAAAATAAATTGCAGACAGATTAAAGAGTTAAGTGGAAAAAAATAAATCTGTGGAATGATTAGAAGAAAATGCAGGTGAGAATTTATTTGATTTCAAGTAAGGGAAGTGCAACTGTTCTAATAGCAAAAGAAAAAAAAAGTTATAAAAAACTATTAGGGGATCTGAGTATATAAAACTTAAAATGTATACATCAAAAATCCATGTAAGCAAAGAAAAATATGAACAATAAACTGGGACTAGCGATATACCCTATGACAGTTAATATATGCTTTTTCTTAATATACAGAGGTTCCATAAGTAAAAAGGCAAATATCACAAAATGAGCAAAGAGCATGAATGAGCCTGAATGTGCAATTCACAAGACAAAGAACCAAAAGTCATAAAAAAAAGTTAAATAGCATTAGTAATCAATGAAATGAAAATTAAAACAATGGGGAACAATTTTTAAAAGTTAATGCCCAGTGCTGGTGAGAAGCATGAGAAATAGCACACTCATACATTCATACTTGGAGGGTAAATTGGGACACACTTTGTGGAAGGCAATTTGGAAATGTGGATTGAAAGCCTTTACCCTAGTCATCATATTTCTAGAACTTTACTTAAATAACCAGAATGCACAAATATTTTTTTGCAAGAATACTTATTTTGGTCTTATTTATAATCGTGGAAATGTAGAAGCAATTTGTATATTTTAAAATAGGGAATTAATCAATTCTTAAATTATTGCACATGCCCAGGACAGTAAATTATATAGCCATTAAATCTGATATTGCAGAAGAATCATGACCAGGTACATACTCAAGGTGTATTAGTGAGAACATCATTCACCAAGCAGAATAGAGTTTCTAATGAATTCTGTAAAAGAAAAACAAGACTGAAAACCCGAACGCCAGAATGTTGACAGTGGATATTTCTGGGTGGTTCAAATGGGGTGAGAGGAGGTGTCTGTATGGCAAGTGATTTTATGCGCTTTCTCTTTTATCTTTATACTGAACATGCACTAATTATGCTATCTGGACAGAAAGGCATATATTTTTACTGGACTCCCACCCAGAAATTTTTTCTTTCTAAGAGAGACACAGAACCTAGAAGGAATAAAGTAAAAGAAGGAGCCACTGAACCACAGACACTTTTAAACTTTAGTGTGGCCAAAGACATTATAAACAAAGTTGAAATACAGACGACAAGCTGGGAGAAAATAATTGCAATACTTACTAGAAAAAAAAGTTAATACTCCTCATTCAGCAGCTCCTACAAAAAGACAATTCATTAGCAATATAGAGATAGCTTCAGACCAATTGAAGGAAAGGCTATCTAAGATTTTTTTACAACCACACGCACATACTTGCAAATATCTGCAACGTCACTAGTAATCAGGGAAATAAAAATGACAGCAAAAAAAAGGGATCATCTTTCCCTATTATATTGGAAAAACTTTCAAAGGATTGATACTATCTGGTGTTGGCAAAAGAGTAAAATAATCTCACTCGATTGCTTTTGACAGGAGTACAAATCGGTAACAACCCTGTGGGACCATTATTTTCTTCCACCTATCAAACATCACATACATAAACAATGACCCCACAAGCTCCCCACTTAGAGCCTTATCCTAATAAATGTGCAATGCTTGAGGATATGTGTATAAGTTGGCTCATCCTGCAGGGTTATTTGGAGTAGGAGAAAAATGAAGGGATGTTAAATGTCCATCAGTAGGAGGCTGGATAAATACACAATGGTGCAGCCGCGGCATGAAGCGCTATGAAGCTGTCAGAAAGGATCCGGTAGGGCTGTGCATGCAGCCACACGGGGCAAGTCCGCGCTGGGCTGTGCAGTGAAATGACCAGGGTTTGGGACAGTGGGTAGTTATGTTTCACATTTATTTTAAAAGTCATGTATATGTTTATATAGGTATGTTTGTATATAATTGTACATGTGAATATATATAACACTTATGTTTACATGTGTGCGTAATAACCAAACACACACACACACACACATATATACACATACATGGGTGCATATGGGCAAATATACATATTTGGGCAAGTTGCCTAACTTTTCTGTGCCTCAGCTTCTTCACCTGTAAAATGGAGATTTTGTATATATTATATATTACATATGTTTGCATAGATCTAGAGAAAGGTCTACGAGTGTATATATATATATCAAACTTTGAAGAGAGATTAGGAGTGAAGAAAGGGACACTTATTTTTACAGTCACACTTCTGTACTGTCTTGTTTTCAAGGGGTATGAACAAATTTTGTAATTAAAACAAGGAACATTTTTAAAAGGGGACAAATGTACGGCTCTCGTCTACCCCTCCCCCTCCCCCCAAGCAGGAGTCTCTCCTCCTGACCAAGCACCCAGCTGGGGCTGGAGATGAAAACACTCCACTGAGGCAGTCCATGCAGTAGGAGCCAAGGGCCCCTGGGTGAGGGTCTGAAAACCTCAAGTCTGCTCCTGGGTCCCTGTCTGACGTGCTGTGGGCCCTTGGGAAGGTCACTACCTCTCTGGGCCCTGCCAGCCGTGTTCCCTAAGCTGTTTGGCTGACCCATTCCCTGCCCTCTGGTTCACAGTTGAGGGGACAATTCCTGAAAGAGGGACTGAGTGTCTGGGGTCAGAACACAGGGGCCCTCCCCTAGGCCTCTCACTTGGCAGGGATGTCCATGGAGACCCCTGTAGGTTGCATTTCCCAAGAACCAAAGAGGAGCCTTGCAGGGAAGAATCTTTCCCCTCCGCCTCCCCTGCCCATCCCTGAGACCCTACTGCAGAGAAGGGGCCAGGGGAGGTGCGGGGGCCAGGGGTCACATCTGGGGTCCTGTGACCCTGCTGTGACCACGGGGATCTGTCCTCTCTTCCCTGCAGGATCGTGTGCGAGATGGGGGAGGCCAAGCCCAGCCAGCACGCAGGCTTTGTGGAGATCTGTGTGGCCGTGTGTCGGCCCGAGTTCATGGCCCGGTCCTCACAACTCTATTACTTCATGGTGAGTCCCGGCCACAGGCGACCTGCCCGGGCGCAGGCCACAGACCGCATGACCGTGGTTACGGGCCAGGCTAGACCTCTGTGGGCAGACCCCAAGCAGCTCGTGGGAGTCTGTCCTGCAGCGTGAGAACGCAGCCCTGGAAATCTGAAAGACCGGATTCAAATCAAAGCCATGCTGTGTCCGGCCCTGATCCAGGGAAGCCGCCCTGGCTGTCGGGCCCTGCATCCACCTCGGGCTGAGGGGCTGTGTGTCTGGGCCAGGAGGGGGGCCCCGACTCTGCCGCTTACTCACAGGGTGAACTTGGGGACGCTGCTTAGCGTCCCAGTGTCTTCATTTCTAAAACGGGGGTGATAAGACTTGCATCTACCCCACAGTACTGTTGTGACAATTACATGAAGTAGACGCATCACTTCTCTCATCTGCATGGTTTCTGTGCCCGCAGGACTGCTGTGCCCTGAGCTTTCCGGGTACATTCACACCCCATCATTTCTATCCCATCATCCGCTTTCAGCCCGCCTTCTCCACTCCCCATCTCCCCATCCCATGACTTCCTTAACCCCACCCCCATCCCACACCTCCCCTGCACCCCCACTCCCCCTTCCTCTAAGCCACACCATTACCCTTCCCTGCACACCCCTCCCTTCCCTTCCTGTGGCCTGTCTGCAGACCTCACCCCTACCACCACATTCCCTCCAGCCGGGACCCTCGCTGGCCCCGCCGAGGCAGCCCCTGGTGAGGGGTTCTGGGGGGCAGGGGTTCTGGGGACCTCTCAATCCCATGATGTCTGACATGCGGGAGGCATGCATGTCTCTGCTGTCCCTCACGCTGCCTCATTTTCCAAACTGTCTTACCATCCAGGTCACTTCTGGGGCTAATGCCCGCTGTGATAGGATAGTTTCCTCATGGTTCCACGCTGCTTTGGGAAGCTGGGAGCCTGAAGTGATGGACTTTATGCCTGGGCGTCAAATGCTCCAGAACATGTCACGGGGAGCCCACTTTTCACCCTCCCTTCCCCCACCCTCCACCCCTCCTCCCCTCTCCTTCCTCTGCCTTCCTCCCTCTCCTCCTCCTTTCTCCCTTCAACTGACAACCATGTATCACCTTGCACGATCCCTTCCAATAGATTATTTGATAAATATTTGCTTCATTGGTTGAATCTTATAATTCGGTGGCCCTGGCTTGTGGGTGTTCAGGGATGACTCAGACCCTGCACAGCCCCTCCCTCAGGGGGCCCGCGGTCTAGAAGGAGAGGTAGAGTGTAGGATGGATGTACATGCGGACGCGACTGTGGTGGGGGCCCAACCCTGCAGGAATGTGCATCAGAGGCCTCTTCCCGCTGATGCCCTGCTCTTTCTGCTCCCTGCCCTACTCCTGAAAATCTTCCCTCCTTCTACACACAGTTGGTCACGCTGCACACACAGGAACTCACGTAGAAGAACACACATATGTGATGGATTTAATGGATATGTAGGTTTCCCCATCTCTAGGATTTGTACCCCCACCTTCTTCTTAAAGGATCCGAGGAAGTTTCCCAATGAAACCCAACACACCTGCACACAATTAGCGATACATGAATACCTGTGTATATGTAGAGAGACAGCATGTATACTGAACATGATATAGATGGATCTCTACATAAATTGTCGATCCAATGGAGTTGAGATACTGAGAGGGAGGGAGACAGACAGAGACAGAGGCAGAGACAGCACTCCCCAAGCGTTTAGAGGTGTGGCGTGGCGCTGCCGTGGGAACAGGGAGGATGCCCCTGCGTGGGCAAAGCAAGCACTGGGCTTCCTCAGCCAGTCAAGTGCCCCGAGCAGTTTGCATCCTGGCGTCACTTGGCAGTGACAGAATGGATGGTACTAGGGATGGCTGAAGCTTCCTTGGGGTGCTAGCCATCTCTGCCATGTCTCACCTCCGTGACTCACTCCAAGGCCACTGGACCCCTGGCTGTCCGGCTGTCACCTCCATGACCCACCCCAGCTGCCGGCTCCCACAAACAGTGCATCCCCCTCACTCTCTTTCCCTTCCAGACAGTGGGACAGAGGCACCATCTGTGGGAGGTGACCCCGAGTTACAGAACCAGAAAACCAGCAGGCGCCTTTGAGATAACTCGTTTTGACCCAGCTCTCCAATTTTATGATCAGAGAGGTTACGAGGCTTGTTCTGGGTCACACAGCAAGATCTAGGCAGAGCTGAGAAACGAAGCCTCTTCCCACAGCCTCACCCCACCCTCGTCTAGGTCTCCGTTTGGGCCAGGAGCAGCTCTGGAATGAAGCATTCCTTCGTTTTATGGGTGCCAGGGGGATGCCAGGCTCAGGATCTGCAGGGACCCGGTGGGCGGCAGGGCGGGTGGGCCCCTGCGAGCCGCGGTCAGCGAGTCACGGGGGCTCCTCCTGTCCTCCCAAGGTGTTAGGGATTGAGGCCTCTCTGGGGAGGTGGCCTGCCGGCTGGGAGCCAAGTAAGTTCAACTTTTGGTGCAGAATTCTTTAAGGGGCAGGGAAGAGAGAAATCTTCATTTAAATGCAGATACAGGCTTCACCTGGGACTGAGGAGAGTTTCTTCCATTAAAATGCTAATGAAAGAACAAATCGCAACTCCAAATCCTCAGCTCACAGGTGCCGCCTCCCCTCCATCCTCACTCAATCCACTGACCCTTCTTCGCTTCTCCTCCTGGGTTTTCCTGGGGCCTTCAGGACCCATCGTTCTGGCCTCTGGCTGTTTGGGCAGCTCTCTGGAAGAGGCCTGTGGAAGGAGCAGATCACCTTCCCAAAAGCAATTGGAGAGGTGGTAGAGTCAGGGCTCTGGAGTCAGATCTCAGACGTGCCACTTTTTAGCTGTGTGACCTTGGGAACTTGACTTCACGTCTCTGAATCTCTTCTGTAAAATGGGTAATAATACCTACCTTGTAGAATTGACTGGGCACATACCTTATACAGAGGTGGATGAAGAGAAAGCCTGCCAGGTAGAACACCAGCACACAGCAGCTGTTATTATTACTGTTATTAATAGAGAGGTGTACACTCTCAGGGTCCAGAACACGGCTTATCCACACAAGCCCAATACGACTTCGTGGGCTCGTTGGGAGGCCACCGTTACTGAGCGGCTCTGAGAGCGGGGTGCTGCCTCTTCAGACCCGGGTTGTGTCTCAGGCCAGATCCTTTCCTGAACAGACACTGACTCTCTCGGACCTGAAGCCCAGGCGGGGGCCCATGTCCGGGGGCACCCAAGTGACCATCACGGGCACCAACCTGAACGCGGGCAGCAACGTGGTGGTGATGTTCGGGAAGCAGCCCTGCCTCTTCCACAGGTAACTCACCTCCAGGCAGGCCTCGGGGGCTCACAGCCCAGAGGGTGGGGTCTGTAGGGCTGCCCCAGGGCTACAGACTTCCGGAGCTCACCTCTTGGAAGTGCTTTCTCCTCCCTGAGAAAGTGGCCGTTCTCTTTGAGGGGGGATGGTATGGGCATACCTGACTGTGGATGTTTTGGGCTCAGTCTGGAGACCTGCCAGGCAGCCCTTCCTTAGTTGGGCCATTCATTGCTATTGCCCACCATTTAGCCTCTGTGCCCCTATACCAGCCACTGTGCGGAATCCTAGGGTTTCCCAGGACACCCTGGGGAATCTAGAGCCCCTGCCCCCTGCTGCAGAGCCAGCTGAGCTGAGGTGAGGAGCTGAGGCCCCTACCCAGCTGGCTGAGGTTGGACCTCCCAAGGGCAGCTGACTTTCTCTCCCCTGGCTCCACCATCCAGGCTCAGAAGGGCACACCTTCGATAAGCCAGGAGCCTGGAGGGTGGAAGGCAGGCAGGAGGTTCGTCTGATGCAGGACTCGGAGACGTGGTGGGGATGTGACATTCTGCCGGGGAGCTTCTCCCGGGACAGAGCTATGCTGAGGCCTGTGGCAGGTCGGAAGTCAGGCCAGGGGTAAAGAAAAAATTGTTCTGACACTTGCTAAAATAGTGAAGGAGAGTTTCCTCAGGACTATTGCAGGAGGTGTCAAGACTATCACAATGGGGAGAGAAAGAAATCAGTCTTGACTCCAAAGACAGCAAAGGCAGCTGGGGATTTACAGCCAACCAGCAGAGCGAGGGGGTCACTCGTGTGAAATTACTAAGAAGCAACAGCAAGAAGAGGAAAATTCTCGCTAAACCGACTTAACAGGATTCTTGCTGCAGGTGGCCGGGGTGATCGGGTATCAAGGGGGCGGGGGGACTCTGGGTGACCTCACTTTGCAGGATTCTTGCTAAACATGGCGTTTGGCAGGCCCAAGATGGGGCCCAAGGATGAGGCCTCGTTGAAAAGGGGTCTCAGAGGAACCTGTCTATGGGTTTGGTGCAGGAGAGAGTCTTTGTCAGTAGTGCCTGGAGCTTTCCACCTGGGGCAGTGCTCACCGTGGCCTCTGAGGAGCCTGGGAACAGGGAGGGGTGGAGGGCCCTAGCCCCCGCCTGGACCCCGGTCCCCTTCAACACTCGGGAGCCCAGCTGCATGTCTGCCCTCCTTGCAGACGCTCTCCATCCTCCATCGTCTGCAACACCACATCCTCAGATGAGGTGCTGGAAATGAAGGTGATGGTGCAAGTGGACAAGGCCAGTATCCACCAGGACCTGTTCTTCCAGTACATGGAGGACCCCACCATCGTGCGCATCGAGCCAGAGTGGAGCATAGTCAGGTAGGCATGGCCCTGGTTGTCCTTCCTTAACTCTCCAAGAGCCAAGGACAGCCTTGGGGCCCAGTTTTTCTTTGAGGACTGATGAATTGGGGTTGGTTCAGAGCACCCCCCAAATCAGACCTTCCTGCCAGGGTGCCCTCCTTCTACTGAGAGTACCTCTGAGTGGGCCCCGGCCCCAGAACCCAAGCTCCAATCAGCAAGAGCCCATGGCCCGTCATCTGAGGATTTGGTGCGTGCCCCTGGAGGCCATGATCCCATCACTGTGCCCCTGGAGGCCGTGAACCCCCAAATATGGGCGGTAATTCCAGTCCTGCCGAGGGATGGAGGAGAAAGAGTAAGATCAGATCCAACTTCTCCTTGGCCTGCTCTTAAGCAAAAGTGTGTCCTGACCACCAGGGTCCAATGCAGATGTCCATCCTCTGGGCTTCTGTAACCTCCTGCCGTGCCTCCGTCATTCTCTGTCAGGACCCCGGGTTGTCTGCTTGCTTCGTCCTTCCCTCTACCACAAACTCCTCAAGCACAGGGACTGAGTCTTGTTCTTTCCGCCGCCGGCCAGCACAAGTATAGAGAGCGCATGTCCTGGGAGGGAGCTGGGTGTGTGCTCTTATAGAAAGACCCTCCAGGGCCACCTCTCGCTCAGCCAGTCACAAGCCGACTTGCACCAGCTGCATACCTTTCTGGCCTCCCCTCTTGCGAGATTCACCGGGGGCTTTGGAGACTCCAGGATCCCTGGGGACCCTCCCAGCCCCCCACTTGGTGGGGCTCTGGAGTGTGACATCTCACTTCCGGGAGGGAATTGCAAGCATGCTGTTCCGGTCCCTGAAGGATACATCGTAATGGGAAGGTGCAGCAGAGAGCATCCCGACAGCGAGGCCCCTGCTGACCATTGGGAAATTGCTGTATCAGGGGCTGAGGGGGATGCAACAGGGCTTGAGGTCAGAAAGAGCGGGCTCAGCCCAGCTGAATGACCTTAAAGGTGACTTAACTTCTCTGGGCCTATGGTTTCTCATCTGTCAACTCCCTCCCGGGACTCTGGGAGGGCTAAGCCGGATGCACAGGCACAGTGCAGCGCCTGGCTCAGCTCTCTCCCACTGCCCCTGGCCCAGTCCTCAGCCCTCCCCACTGTTGGCTTCAGTTCTAGAGGGCGTCTGGCATCGAGGGGAGGGGGAGAGCATGAAGATGTGGTCTCCATGGCTGAAGCAGGAGTCAGGGACCAATCCAGTCCAGAGAATAGTCTTCTAAACTAGGGGTCAGCAGACTCCAACCTGGGGGCCAGATCTGGCCATCTGCCTCCTTTTATGAATAAAGTTTTATTGGAATACAGCCATGCTCATTCGTGTATGTTTTGTCTGTAGCTGCTTTCTCACCACAGCAACAGAGTTGAGTAATTACAACAGACCATATGGCCTGGGAAGCCTAAAATATTTACTCTCTGGCCCTTTGCGGGGATGTTTGCCATCCCCGGCCTTACACCCATGAAAGGCAGCCCTTGTGGAGATGAGATTGGCTTGTTCTCACCGGTTACTCCCTAAGACCCACACTTTATAAGCGTTGGCCGTGTTTTTAAAGTAGATGACTACAAGGCACAGAAAGGGGGAAAGCATCTGTAGAAAGCACTTCTGGGATTTTCCCCCAGGGCCTGGTGAATCCAGGAAGTTGGTGTAGCCCTTGGTGTAGACAAACTCTGCAGCTCCCTGAGGAGGCCTGGTTTAACTCAGTTCTTCCTCAAGTCATCAGCACGGAAATAGAGACATCGTCCTTCCTGGCACTCAGTAGCCGACCCCGAGTCACATTCATAACCAGTGCGAGGTTGGAAGCACGTTCTGGGCCTGCCAGCCGGCTCCAGAGTTTTTGCTGCAGTGAACAGATTCTCTGAGGGGCGGGGCCCTGCAGAGCGCGGCTTTGCACCACTCACAACAGCCTGGGCTGCTCACCAACAGGGATGGGGGGTTGAATTGGTGATTAAGAAGATTGGGAGATGGCCAGATAGCAGAATCTCATTCTGGAACACCGCCATGGGCAGAAGAGCCTGTCTGGGTTTTACAGGAATCTTCCGGCGTGTGCGAGTGTGAGTGTGTGTGTGTGTGTGTGTGTGTGGGAGTGGGGGACAGGTGGAGAGCAGGGAATAACAGGGAGTACAGAGATGGGCCGAGGCACAGAGAGGGAGACATGAATATGGGTGTCACGGATTCTTCACTCACCAAGCTTATAACTAACTCTTCCAGATAGTAGGATTCTTCTTGAAGATACTCTCTGGATTGTGGAGAAAGTGACTTGTCACTTTCCTTTGAGTAGCCCCCAAGGAAGATAGCTCTTGCCTCAGGTCAGCTTCTCAGAGCCCTGCATACAGCAATTGGCATCGAGGTTTTCTTTGGAAAGTTACACAAAGAGGAATCTCCTGCTCCCTCCTCCTCCATACCTGGCTGACACCCAGGATACAGGAGACCTGAGTCCCAGAACATTTGCTGTTTGCACCACGAGGTTCCTGGGTGTCTGGGCCTCTGCCTTTCCCAGATCTCAGCAGACGGAAGCTTCCAGGGTGAAATTGTAGTGATTCCTAGGGAGGAGACTGTGCTCAGACCCTGGATGGTTTAGTGGGGAACATCTTGGAGCAGGGCTTTCATTAGGCCAGGGCCAGGGTGGAAATCTCCCTGTGACTGGTGAGGGCTGGGGGAGAGACACCAGGGGGCTGCAGAGAAGCATCCGGCTCAGGTCAGGAGGCTCCAGAGCCTCCACGGGTGTCCACACTCCAGATGCGCTCAGTGCAGGATGGCCATAGACATCTGGTCATCACTGCTGTGATGAGTGATGGCTGCTGAGAGCTCATCCTTATTCATTCAGTTTGCCATCATTGTCCCCATGAACATTATCACGCCTCCTGGTTATCATGGCCTTTAACGTCGGAGCTCAGCCTGATCATCATCGTCATTGTCATCAAGCCCCATTGCTACTCCTATCCCTGTGTTGACATGCCTCCTTGTTTCTCCCCCCCACCCCCGTCAGTGGAAACACACCCATCGCCGTGTGGGGGACTCACCTGGACCTCATACAGAATCCCCAGATCCGTGCCAAGCATGGAGGGAAGGAGCACATCAATGTGAGTCCAGGGAGGGCAGGGGGCATGAGGCTGCCCACTCAACATGTCACTTTCCCAAAAGACATGGGGCGTCCTGAGTAGGGCAGGCCACCCAGACACAGATGACCCATTGCATGTGACACCCTGGGGCACTGGGATGGTGAGGTGAGGAAGGAGACATGAGGGCATTTTCGTACTTTGGGGTACAGGCCTGGAGGAGCAATTGCTTTGGGGGGTTCTGGGGTTTCATACCCTTATTCCTCCGTCTTTCAGACCCCCAGTGCTGCCCCTTAGCTCAGAGATACCCCTGTCACTGCCACACCCCTGTGGCCACTGCGGAGGCGGGTGCTAGTTGCAGTTTACTCTTTGAGTGGCCAGGTTCTATGGTCCTGGATGCAGAGGGGCAGCGACCCATCCCTAACTGTCCCATGTCAACCCCATGCTGTATCCCAGCATGGAGGGCGCCCTGCTGGGTGTGTGGGGCTGTGTGGGTCCAGACGCTGCATGGTCTTGCCTCTCTGGCCCCCTCCAGCTCTGTGAGGTTCTGAATGCTACTGAGATGACCTGCCAGGCTCCGGCCCTTGCTCTGGGGCCCGACCACCAGTCCGACCTGACCGAGAGGCCCGAGGAGTTTGGCTTCATCCTGGACAATGTCCAGTCCCTGCTAATCCTCAACAAGACCAACTTCACCTATTATCCCAACCCTGTGTTCGAGGCCTTTGGGCCCTCAGGAATCCTGGAGCTCAAGCCCGGCACTCCCATCATCCTGAAGGTAGAGTGAGGTCGTAGGCAGGAGGTGGGAAGCAAGGAGGCTGCTGTGGGGAACGGGGAGGCTTGTCAAGTCACAGAGAGAGGCCCGATTTCATCACTGGAGTCCAGAGCATGGAAAACATGGGCTCTGAGTTTGGATTGAGAGGCAAACTCTTTAAAGGCCATGGAGACCTGATCAGGGCAGCTGGATCCATCCTGGCCATCTGACTCCCAAGCTTCCTTTGTCCCCGGAGTCCAGGACCTGGGAGGTCCAAGGCTCATCCTGCTTCTTCCCGTGTAGCCCTCCGCAAGCCACAGTAGAGGGTTTCTTTGGAGCACAGGTAGCAAATTACTTGTAACTCCTGTGACAGTTTGGAGTCAACTGGTGGTGATTGACCATAGCTCTGTGTTAAGAAGGATTCTGAGGCTGCATTTGGATAAGCTAGAGAGTGCCTTGATTGCTGACTCCCCACTGAGGAAAAGGGAATGGCAGTGTAGGTGTCATGGGGTTTGGGGACTTACTATGGAAGGTGGCCTCTCCAGCACTCGCCAGCAGGATGGGACCTCTGGGTGGGGGGACGTGGCAGCCAGCCGGCAGCTATGGTCCTGACTCTGCGGTGCAAACCAGGGCTTTCCTGTCCCTCCAGGGCAAGAACCTGATCCCCCCCGTGGCCGGGGGCAATGTGAAGCTGAACTACACCGTGCTGGTGGGGGAGAAGCCATGCACCGTGACGGTGTCCGACGTGCAGCTGCTCTGCGAGTCCCCCAACCTCATCGGCAGGCATAAAGTGATGGTGAGCCAGCCGGGGCCCCGTTCCGGACGGGGCAGGCACTAGGGATGCCAGAGCATGAGCAGACCGGGAGGGGATTCTGGCTGGTTCCCCAATGAGAGCAAGCAAAGCAGCATGAATGATGTGTGCATCGCCAGTCACAGGCAAGAGACCCTTGCAGGAGGGGACCGTGGTTGGCCCGAGGAGGTCCATCAGATCATGCTCTGTGCCTCAGTCATCCGTCCTTAGCCTGGGATGAAGCTCAGGGAGCCACTCACCGAAGTCATGTCAGACTTCTTTAGGTCCCAGCTGTGTGCTGTTTCCTTACGAAGATGACAACCCTAGTCCTGGGTACTGTGCAGCTTCCCGTCTCTGAGCCATCCAGACACCCTGCTCGGGCCCCACAACCCGCCTCAGCTGTCCTTACAGCCAGTGACGGCTCTCCTCCCTGGAGCCCTTTCCCCGTCCTGCCCCGTGGCCAGTTCATCGACAGCCCGGGGCGGCTCCCCGCACTGCTCTGCGCCCGCTCCCAACTCCCTCTCGCCTGCTGTGTCCCCAGGCCCGCGTCGGTGGCATGGAGTACTCCCCGGGGATGGTGTACGTCGCCCCAGACAGCCCACTCAGCCTGCCCGCCATCGTTAGCATCGCCGTGGCCGGCGGCCTCCTGGTCATCTTCATCGTCGCCGTCCTCATCGCCTACAAACGCAAGTCCCGCGAAAGTGACCTCACGCTGAAGCGGCTGCAGATGCAAATGGACAACCTGGAGTCACGAGTGGCGCTCGAGTGCAAAGAAGGTACTTGGTGACCCGGGACCACAGCCCCACGCCCGAGGCTGTGCCTGCGCGTCGCACATGGGCGAGCGGCTGGGCACCTGCGGGCAGTGCTGGGGGCCGGGCGTCTGACCTCTGACTCCGGTCTCCGAGCTGCGTCCAGACCCAGCCCATATCCCAGCAGACGCAGCCCCTCCCTGGGCGAGGCCGCCCTCCCCCCAGCCCTCGAGGTGCCCCCCTTCCCTCTCTCCCCAGGTCAGCAGGGGTCCTTTCAACCCCCCAAGGGCAGTCTGCAGCCCCGAGTCCTGTCCGCAGGGGTTTGATGCTCTCCACTCGGGGAGAGCTTAGGGGGTCTTGACATGCGGCGGTCAGCAACCTTGAGCTCCCTTCCTTAGGGAGGACAGTACAGCCGTAGCTCTGATTTGAGATTTAGAAGGAAGAGGGTTTCACAGCTTATATTTTTAAAAATTACCAACACCACCATGATATGAAATCAGCAGCATTAAATCCAAGAAGGAAATTTAGGAGTCAGACTCTTGTCGCCCCAGGATATCATTTCGTGAGTCACCCTCGGAGGGTCTGAGTGGGTTCTTTGCTATAGATTTATTCTCGGAGTCAATCCAGCCTGTACCTGGGGCCCTCCCATCCTCACCAGGGAAGCCGTGGCTCCGTCTGATGGGGAAGTGGGCCCGTCCCATCCCTTCACTACATCCTTAGCTGTCAACATGGCATCAGCCTTGTGGGACTGTTAATTACTGCCTTTTATTATATTTATGCTGCTTAATTTTTTTTCTCCGCAATGTACTCTTCCCTCTAATTAGGTGTAGTGATTAGAATCTCTTTTATGTGTGGCAGGCACGAGGCTTTGAATGTTGGAGGCGCTTAGTGACTTGAAGGAAGGCTGCAGACCGATAAAAAGCCAACCCCCTCCTTCTCCTCCCCGCCAGCTGAGCACCCCAACCGGGAGGGGGCAGAGAGGGGAATGCCAAGCCAGGTTCCTCTCAGAACATTCTGGAGAAGGAGAGATGAGAAGCCAGACAAGGAGTCCAGCCGTAGAGTGTCCACGGAGGCACCAGGAGAGGGCCTTGGCTTCTGGCTCGGGGGAGAGCTCTCCTGCACGAGTGGGCACAGAGAGAGATGTAAAGCAGAGCACACGGAGATTAGCCTTGAAGGCATTTGTCGGGGGAGCCCAGAGCTGGCCCTCGGACATATAAGGGGCAGCTTGGGTCCAGGGAAGGTGACGCCCCAGAGACTTGGCAGTAAGCCAGGACGTCACCTACACACAAACCCAGAAGAGGCCCAGCCTAGGCCCTTCACTGCCTAAACTTTACACACATGTGCATCACTGTCCCACACACTCACCGACGTACACACACACTCGGACGGTCACACACACCCACGCATGCCCACACGCACGTGACACACACTCCCACACATCCATGCTCCTCAGTACACACAGGACTGCTGGTCCTCAGTGCTTTTGGCGATGGTACGGGCCAAAAACCGTCCCGACTCCTTTCATACACGCGAGGGCGCACACACTGGTGTAAGTTCCACTCGGAAGCGTGAGTCACTTGCCTTGAGAGGGACCCTGTGCGTCCGGGTGACCAGGGGTGCAGGAACAGAGCAGCCCGGGGAGGCCTGCAGGAGCCTGTCCAGGGGGCCGGGTGGTGTCTTGTTCTATCAAAGAAGCAGCACTGCTATTCTCAAGAAGGCCCAGAAACCCGAGATCCGGAGGCCCAAGTTGGCACTGTGGGGTGCAGCGGGGCCCCCGTCCTCAGTGCCTGGGCCCGCCATGTTGTGTTCGTGTGATCAGCAGAGCCCACAAAATACTTTTCCCCGATTCTGGTGTTTATAGAAATATTAAGAAGGATTGCATAATCAGTGCCCGCTGGCTGTTCTTTGCCAGCATGGGCTAATCCATCCTGGCTGGGTGCGAGCATGCGTGTGCAGCAGGCGTGCATGCGTGTCAGAACGTGTGTGCGCGCCCAGGGGAGAGGCGGAGCAGGAAAGGGCCTGGCGCGGCATTTCTGACTGCCTCCCAGGGCGGAGGGCAGCCTGGGAGGAGGGCCGTGCTCAGGACTGAGCGTGATCACAGCTTCGGTGCCGTGTAACCACCTGGGCCATGTGCTGGACTTTCTTGGGGGCCAGAGGGAAGGGGGTCTTGCAGCTCCATGGTCATCGGGAAGCCTGAGCTGCCTCCACGGACAGCCATGCCCACATGCAGATCATAAATCACCACTGAGTGGCATCACCTTGAGGAAGGAAGGATAAAGATACGCCCCACATATGTATCCGGAAGGAATGTATTAGTGTGGTGGAGGCTTCATCTGGCCCCACTGGTGGTTTGATGGTTCCAGCTGCCTGGCCCAGAACTGGGACTGCAAAAGAAATTATTCTTAACTTTTCAAAGGAAGACCACTCTAAAAATGCAGAATTGGGAATAGACCCCCCACCCCTGGAACCTCTCCCCTCCCTCCCCCATCTCTTGATAGGGGTGTCCCCCCACCCCCAGCATATTCTGCAAACCAAAACCCTTCATCTTCGGATGGGGAGGCACTTCAGATCCCAGCAGCAGGACAAATCGGTGGACAGCCCACCCCCAGCCATGCTTTGGAAGGGATCTGGCCCAAGACTCGCCTCCTTGTGCTACATCTTTCTCCCCTTCCTATGTCCTTCACCCCAGCTACTTAAGACATCCCGCGTTATTCCTGCACACCGGCGGTCCATTGCCCATGTCTCCCAGGGGCCTGGGTGAGGGTTCCGAGCATTCAGACTCAGGGTCTGCCCCAGCCGGCATTCTCATGGGCTTCCCTTTGTACCAGCTTTTGCCGAGCTGCAGACAGACATCCACGAGCTGACCAGTGACCTGGATGGAGCTGGGATCCCCTTCCTGGACTACAGAACCTACACCATGCGGGTGCTGTTCCCCGGAATTGAAGACCACCCGGTGCTCCGGGACCTCGAGGTGAGAAGCAGCACCCACGACCAAGCCTTGCTCCGTCAAGGTGTTAGTGTGGAGAAAGGTATTGGTGACCTTCAAGTGCAGCCACCTTGTTGGGAGGTGAGAAAGCTGAGGCCAGGGAGGGGACGTGATTGACCCGAGGCTCCCCCCACTTGTTGGTGCCAGCCAGGCGGTCCCTCTGCAGGAAATGGGGCCAAGCCAGGGAGGCTCTGAGCAGAGATGGGAGTAGATTTGGGTCCTAGAGGTCATGGATTCCTTGAGAATTGAATGGAAGTTGAAGGAAAAAAACTTTACCTACATGCAAAAACCAGACAGTGTCGTGAGTTCATGGCCCCCTGTTTAGGAAACCACGATATAAGGGATTTCACCAGATAGTTGGTGCCCAATAAGTATATGTGGGGAAGATAAGGGATGCACTGGGGAGGGAGGTGGGAGTGTGCATGATAAGAACATCGCTGTCTTTTGTACCGGCAGGACCTCATCTTTTGAACATTTTATCCCACTTACTGTCTAGCATGGTATCTGGCTTATGCATATATTCATATTACACTTTGTTCCAAAAGGGATTTGGGATGACTCATAAAGATAACTACCAGAGAAAAGTGAAAAATACAAATGAGGAAACCAGGGCAAAATAATAATCATAAGGAATAATCGCCATTAGTTGACGGCGCACTAATCTCCGGGTCTGGTTTTAAGGACTCCGGGTGTATGTGTTGATTTAATAGCTCACAAGCGGGCTGCAGACGGCGCGCTCATTTTAGAGGCAACAAAGCTAAGGGCACTGGGGCCACCTGCTGGGACGGGGCGGGGCCAGGATTGGAGTCCCTCAGTTAGACTTCAGGGTCTGTGCTCCCCACGCCAAGACCTTGCACGTCGCTGTCGTGCCTTATGGCTCTGGACACTTATTAGGAGGGATCAAAAATCTCCAGCCAAAGCAACCACAGAGAATACGACTAATTCCAAGATGTATAGCATCCCTAACATTGCAACAGACCCATCGCTCAGCGGTCGCACAATTTTGCAGGTACTGACCCCTGTGGGAATGTCTGCATAGCCAGTCCAAGGGGATGTGGAGGCCCCTCTACAGGCAGCAGAGCAAGGCCCCAGGGGCTTCGGGGCCCACATGCGTTTCTCCATAATTGTTGAATACGGTGTGTGCCCGTGTGTGTATGTATGTGCACGCGTGCGTGCTTCCATAATGAGGTCACGGGCACTTCTGTCCGGAGGAGGGTCCCCTGGGCTCCTCAGTGGATAGATACCCAGAGGCACTTCCAGAGGCCGTAGATGGTGGGCTCTGTGTCCTCACTGAGAACACACCTCTCCCTCTGTCTATACATCTGCTTGTGTGTGTTCACGTCTAGGGTATACGCATGTGTCCTATATGCAGATGAAAACCCCGTCTGTATCATGATATCCTATCCATTCTCTTGGTCTCACTCTTCTTGCCCGTGCCCTCTCTCATTCTCATTTGTTTTTCTCTTCCATTTATCTTTTTTCCAGCCTCATTTTCACTTGCTTCAAAATCCCAGGGTGTTTAGTCCACTGAAGGCTATGCATTTTCCACATGCACCTGCATCTCCAGAGATTCTCAGACTCTCAGGCCAGTCTTGGCACTAGTTTAACACACACCCAAGGACAGTACACTCCCAAGGACTGGCCAGGGCAGTGGCAGGAGAGTTATAGGGCTCATTCTTCCACAGGATCTCATGGGCGGTTGTGCAGGTTGAACACTGCAGTGCTCCAGATGGCATCATTCATATGTGACACCTCTTGGAGTTGTTCAGTGCACAGCCTGCCTCACTGTCTACAGCAGCCCTGTTCCCCGAGGACCAGAATACAAATGATTCCTTCTCATTGCCCTTCTGAACTATACCAAGCCCCTTGCTGAAAGCTGGTGGAGTCTCTACCCGGCTGTACTTCTCCAGGCCTCCCTCTAAGGTCAGTTTCCTGTGAGAAGCAAGACGGGCTGCTTCCCAACTCCTAGCCTTATTCTTCAGTGAGGCACACAGCCGGGAACCCAGCTCAGCAAGCCAGACTCAACAAGCAGAAACCCCCAGCACCCTCACCCCTGCCCTCGGAGCCCTGCGTGGAGCCAGCTCCCTGCTCCACTGTGCGGCTCTGGTCCTGCCTGCCTAGCTCCCTGACATGAAGCACCCCCAAACAGAGGCTTCTGGGGCAGCACACTCCACTCCCTGCCAGAAAACTGCAAGAGCTCTGGTTCAGCACCGTCTTAGAGACTGATTTCTGAACTTCACGGTGACACCAGCTACCCCATGGGCTGAACACACAGGAGGGCACCCCCAGAGCCGCACCACCAGGAGTCCCTGACTCCCCTCGTCCATCTGTCTGGCACAGGTGTCAGATGAACCCAGCCCCGGGAAGGCCACAGAGGAAGGCCTCTGAGAATCAGGGCTGCTGGGTTGTAATCACGTGAGCAGCCTGGATGACGGACTTGCGAGTCGTTCAGTGCACAACCACGGACTGTGGGTAGATACCCCGCCCCTGCCCCAGACCCTTCCTTTGGCCCCCGTTACGTATTACATCACGTCCTACAGTGACCTTATTCCTCATCTGGCATGTTAACGTTTCCCCTCACACCCGAGGCTTCTCTCTTCTTCCTTGCCTTCATCACGAGGGGAGACTTAGTTCCCCGCTCATGACGGAGTCAGAAGCCGCCTTCGCACACTTCCCTGAGTTGGAGCTCACAGGATGGCCAGACTCTGAGTCAAACAGGTCACACAGCTTTTCTTGTTTCGAATTGTGGTAAAATATGCATCACAGAAAATGGACGATTTCAACGATTTTTTACATGTGCAGCTCAGAATCAGTAAGTACATTCACACTGTGGGGTGACCATCACCTCCATCCATCTCCGGAAGGTTTTCATCTTCCCCCAGTGAAACCCTGTCCCCGTTAAACACTAACCCCCCATCCCCTCCTCCAGAAACCACCGTTTCACTTTCTGTCTCTATGAATTTGACGACTCAGGGACCCACATGTCAGTGGAATCATATAATATTTATCCTTTTGTGACTGATTTACTTCACTTAACAAAGTGTTTTCAAGGTTCACCCATATTGTAGCATGTGACAGAATTTCTTTTCTTTTTAAGCCTGAGTGATAGTCCGTTGTATGGATGCACCACGTTTTGTTTATCTCTTCATCTGTCAGCGGACGCTGGGCTGCTCTGGGCTATTGTGGACGCAGCTGCTAAGAACATGGGTGTACGTGTATCTGTTTGAGCTCCTGCTCCCAGTCTTGTGGGTATATACCCAGAGCATACGACTTTTCCTTTCCATGAAACTCGCTAATTAATTAATAGAAATCCACTTTTACTATCGCACATTAGCCCGGGGCTACATGAGATCCAGCATCCCATGCAAGATACAGGGATCTTGCCTCGACTGTTCTTTTCTGATTTGTTTCCAACCCTGTCTTACCACTGGAATAGTTTCTCCCCATTGGCTTTCTGAGTATGGAAATATTCCCGGGAAAGGCACTGACTAATCTAAAGCAATGTTTCCCGACATTTTCAGCCATGGGGCTAGCTGCCCACTGGTTGGGTATGAACAGTATATGTGTGAGAAGAAGGAGGTGTTCTCTGGCTTTAGTCTGCCCTGGACATAGGCCACCAGTCCCCCCTCTTTTGTGACCATCTGGTGAAGGCCGGGCATGTGGGAAAGGGGCTATCTAGGCACTGGGCACACACCGATCCTTTATTTTTTTTTTTTAAGATTTTATTTATTTACTTGAGAGAAAGTGTGAGCGAGAGAGAGAACACAAGCCAGGGGCACCGATCCTTTAAAAACAGGGAGCGAACAGTAACCACACACCCCATTCTCAACCTATCCATGTCTCCTAAACTCTAACCTGTTGGGTTACAATTAAAATTTACTATCCAGTTTTATACTCACAGGCTTCAACTAAATTGTCGAACCAACTGGTGAATAAAGACAGTCTTGTTTCAGAGTGGCATTTGCTTAGGGAGGCGGGGGGTAGCCAGTTACAAAGGGGCATTGTTCCGGATACTCTTTACCAAGATACTCCACTTCCATCTCCCCCTTCATAAAATGGGGAGAAAAGTCCTACCTCCAGCACCCCCAGACACTGGGCCAGTGTAGCCATTGTCTTGGAAACTCCTGGGCACAAGGGGTCGGTGAAAAGCTGCCAGCAGAGTAGAGGCAGGTAATAAAACTGCTGTTAAGGGCACACCGTGTGTCCCGAGCACTTTACATACATTATCTTATTTAATACTCGTAAAACATTATGACGGGAGCACTCATACTCTCATTTTACAGACAAGGTAGTCGAGCCCAGACGTGACAGAGCTTTCCTCCATGTAGGAGGCAGTTAGTCTCTCTGATTGCGAACCCTGGGCTGCTGGCCCACATGCCGTGGCCCCGTAGCTGGCTTTGCTGCACCTTCCTTCCCAGGGCCCCAGGCCTTGGTGCCCGGAAGGCGTGTGCAGCCAAGCCACGAAGTTCAGAGCACGTCCTCTTACCAGACGTGCCACCTGGCCAGCCCTCTGTCCTCCTCTCCTCTCCAGGGGCCCCAGTGCCAAACCCGGCCATGGCTCCTCTGCCCTGGATGGCCAGCCTGAGCTGCCAGGCTCTCAGTCACCTCCCAGGCCCTGGGGTAGGACTAGATGTGGCAAAGGATGGGGAGGTTGGATAGGGACTCGGGAGCCAAACATGGGTTTGGAAATCCAGCACCTTCCTGTACCAGCTGGCTGGCCTTGGCTCCTACAGTAGCTTCTGTGAGGGGCAGTTCAGAGGGCACACTCACTCTTGCAAGGTCCTCAGCAGGCTTCGATGGAGTGACGAGTACAGTGTGCAGCACCGCGCACTGCTCATGGCGGGTGCCGAAGAAGTAGTGATATCTATCATCAGTAGGACAAGTTGTGGAGACGTTGCTGTGGGGGGATTGAAGGACAGAGGAGGTAAACTGTGCACACGTGTGTCAGGGGTGGTCCCAGAGCTGGGAGGGAGGTCAGCGGGACACACAGACAGCTGGGTAGTCTGAGGCCGGGCTGAGAGCAAGGTGAGGCTGCCTCCTACCCTTGTCCTTCCCTTGCCGGCCCCTATGGAGTGGGGAATGGGGTGGGTGGTAGGCAGGATGAAGCTGAGATTGGGCCCACCACAGGGAAGGAGGAGTTTGCCAGGGGTGGCCGTGCAGAGAGCCGGAACATGCTGCAGCCAGGCCCTGGCTCCGGTGGGTTCCCATCTGTCTCCAGGGTGCTGCCTTCCGACAGGGCCTTCCGGAGGGGCCTGCTGCTGACCTTCTGAGGGCAGGCCCAGGTCTGACTGGTCTGTCTCCCGCCTGGGCCTTGCCCTGAGCCTGGAATACAGGGGAGCTCAATGCATGAGCGGAACGAACGTTCCAGCTCTGCATCTGCCCCCTCCTTGGACCTGGGGCAAACAGGGATTCTCTGGCCACCCATCCCCCCCAGTTTCAAGCTTCTGGAGTCAAGTGGGATGAAACTGCTGCCATTCAGTAAACACGACTGTGTGTCCGGCTTTTGACACACCGTCTTCCCGCAGAGGTCACACCAGCCCCGAGATGGCAGGCCGTGGCGCCGACCGCCCGGGTGCACGGCCTGGCCCTGACACGTCTCTGTCTTGGGATCTTGGGAAAGCCCCCCACTGTCATGAGGCCCTGGGATAATAATGGGACCTACCTCGTAGGGGGTCGTGTGGCATAAATAGTCCATAGTTCTAACGCATGTAGACAGCGCTCAGCAGAGGACGATCGACATACGCACCAGCTGTTGAAGGAATGGCGGAGTCTTCTCAGGGCCCCCGAACCAGTATATGACTGTGACAGTTAACCCAAGCTCCGCTGGCTCCAACTGCATTCTGCACTGCCGCATACATGCTGCTCCTTCCCGAAGACCCCCGCGGGGGAGACACAGCCCCCGCCATGGCACCTCCTTTGGAGGCCCCTGCCCCCCCAGCACCCCACTCCACGGAGGGTGCCCTGCTCTGTTCTCAGACGGCTCCACCTTGATGCCAGAGGCCATGTTTATTTGTTAAGCAACCTTTTTGTTTCATGGAAGAATACATACAGAGCAAGCAACGCACACGTTGGCAGAACACAGCTCAGAGCATTTTCCCCGAGTGAACACAGCCATCAGCCAGCACACACATCAGGAAGCTGAATGCTACCAGCCCTCCACAAAAGTCCCCGAGTGTCCCCTTCCAGTCCCAGCCACCCCCCGGAATCACCATTTTCCTGCCATCGTTGATGGTTTTTTAAAATCTTTATTTAAAGGGTATTACACGAATGGCCCTCTTCCTTCTGATTTTTTTCATTCAATGTCTGCAAGATGCATCCCAGCTACTGTGAGTGGCAGAAAGCCCTTCACTCCCGTGGCCGTGTGGCTTCCTGCTGGGTGAATATGCCGCAGTTCCTGGAGCCATCTGCTGTGGCCGGGCATCTGGCTGTTTCCAGTCTGGGGCCGTGACGGGCAGAGCTGCTGTGTCCCCGCGCATCTCAGCGATGCGTCCTCCGTGCCTAGCTCGGCCGCTGGCTAGTGTGTGCTGAGCGGACGGTGCCCCCATGCAGGTGCCTCCCGATGAACAGAAGATGCGGGCAGGAAGATAAAACCTTCTTCCTCCCCTTTCCCTGGTCTCAGAGGAGTCTCTGGGAAAACATCAGACACCAGAGTCAATCAGGGAGCACCTGAGAGACTGGTGGGCTTAATCTTCCCCTTTCCTTGGGTGAGTCACTTTGGGCCCCCAGAGAAGTTAATGGACTTGCCTGAGGTCACACAGGTTGGGGGTGACAGAGCCTGCGTGGACCCCATGAGTCCTGACTCTGAGGCCACACTGGTCTGTTAATGGGATCCACGTGGCCAGAGAAGAGTCAGCATCAGGTCAGCTGGAGGCTCAGGTGTGGTGATCCCTCACCCCTGGGGTCACCGGCCCCAGCCCCCAGCCTCCTGGACACCCCCCGGGGGCTGCCTGTGATGCTCATCTGCCGCGGTGCGGGGCCCCTCACCAGCTCTGCGTCACCATCAGGGAAGAGCTCAGGCTCCCACGTGGATGGGGATCCCCGGTACTGTTCTCTCTGTGCCTCCCCTGATTCAGCTCCAAACCAGAGGCAGGGAGCTGCCACGGGGGTTAAGTAAACAGCACAGTGCCCAGCACCCGATGAGGGCTTGGTGCTGTTGGCCAGGTGGGGTGAGTGGCGGTGGGGGCTGGGGCGGCGCGCACGGCCCACCCCGTGGGGCAGACCCCGGGCCCGGCTGGCAGTCAGGACTCCCCCCCTCACCCCCCGCCCCGGGGGCTCCTCCACAGGTTCCGGGCTACCGGCAGGAGCGCGTGGAGAAGGGCCTGAAGCTCTTTGCCCAGCTCATCAACAACAAGGTGTTCCTGCTGTCCTTCATCCGCACCCTGGAGTCTCAACGCAGCTTCTCCATGCGCGACCGCGGCAACGTGGCCTCGCTCATCATGACCGTGCTGCAGAGCAAGCTGGAATACGCCACCGACGTGCTGAAGCAGCTGCTGGCCGACCTCATTGACAAGAACCTGGAGAGCAAGAACCACCCCAAGCTGCTGCTCAGGAGGTGAGGGCCGGGCCCGGGGGGCGGGGAGCGCAGAGCGCAGGTCAGAGAGAGAGCCCATTCGGCCTGGATCTTGTGCCTTCTGGGGAGACGGGGGCAGAGCTCCTGGAAGTTGCTGCCAAGTCCCCCAAGGTGAGGACTGACCTGCCTGGAGGCCAGGGCCCGCCCCATGCCCTCTTGGAAGAACCTGTCCGCCACGGCCCATCTGCTTACCCTGCTGTTTCTCTTTGGCCCCCTACATGCACTCTGCCTTCTCCTCTCTCTGTCCTTATGCTCCCTGATCATGACCCCTCCGACTGGAATTCTTCTCTCTTGGACTCTTGAGAGATCATTTTTCTAGCCCCTGCCCTTACCTAAACCAGAACATGAATTAGGAGAGATACCCCAGGGCCTCCTGCCTGGGGACCCGCCTCAGCATCTCAAGATGGGAAACTTGAGTTCCAGGCAGCTCTCCCTGCTGTCTGGGACCAGCAGGGAAGCATCACCCGGGAGCTTGCAGGTAATGCGGAATCTCCGGTCCCAGCCCACACCCACTGGGGCAGAATCTGCAGGCTCCCAAGACACCTCGGTGACCCAAAAGTCCTATTGAAGTGTGAGAAGCCCTGGGCCAGCCTGTGTGTCCTTGCCTGATGCACCTGCTGGAGGCTCCATGCAGGTCCAGGGCGCTCCGCCCCACCCCGTCGGATGCCTCACTGGGGAGACCCAAATGACCACATGTGACCACTGAGCCATATCCCGTGGCTTCGGCTCTATAGGACACAGAGACTCCCTGACTCCCTCCATGCTGCTCTTCACATCTGCCTCCTCCCGGAAGGCCATTTCTCATCCAGGCCGTTAGTGCAATGTCTTTAGCCTTCGTGCGGACAAAGCTGGAAAGCTCACACGTCCGGCCATCACTCCCCGGCACCGTCTGCCTCTGCCTCTCTTCTGCCTTCTGTCCTCGGTGTCTGGGTCCGAGGCGGGGCCTCCTGCTTGGGCCAGTGGCTAGATTTGGCTTTCAGAAGTGTTTACCTCCGGCTTTTCCCCGGTGCACTGCGCATCCGCCCGCACAGCTGTGAAAGGCTGCTACATGCCGGAGCAATCATCCAGCTTTGGAAACAGCAAGGTAGATCATTTTGATTTTTGTTTTACTTCCACCGCGCAGCCACCCACCGGCATAATTCTAGGGTTGCTGCTGCCTGCCAGAGCTCCCACCAGCGATTTCCCGGTGTGGCCTCGCTCTGGATCTGTGCGTCTCCGCCTCTTGTTTGCCACCCGCTCGCTCCCAGATGCTCTCTCTCCTTCTGCCCTCCTCCATCTCCCTTTCTTCCTCTTGCCCCCGGCTGGCCCCTCACTTCGACAGTCTTCCTTCTCGTCTCCTCCTAGTTTGCTTTGGAGCTGGCAACTGCCCAGCTGCCGTGGGATTGTAGCTATTTGTGTCTCCCGCCAACTGCAACTTCCGGGTCTATCCAAACATACCTGGATGGGCCGGTTGCTCTCCGAGCTGGCCCCATGCTCAGCGCAAGTTTGAGGCCCATTTGTTTTCTCTACATGGATGCAACCCAAAGGGTCTTCTGGCCCTACCCCTGCTGCTGTGGCTTCCCTTCCAAGGTAAAAGGATAAGTGGACTTGGGTAGCAGCACAAAGGATGCAAGTTAGACTCAAGAAGGCACTTCCTATCATTGCAAATGACACACTAGCAGCGTTCTAGGAGGAGTTCCAAAGGACTTTGAAATAGGATAATTTGGGCATCGCTTAGGATGAGCTAGGTATGCAGCTTTAGTCCGTGTCAGCTCTGGGAGTCTTTCGCTTTAGGTGAGGGGATCAGTCTAATCTATCTGGCCTTTGTCGCCTGACCCACTTCTCCTGCCACTTTCCTTTCTATCCACTGCCCAATTAGTATCTCCCAAGGTTTTTCGGTCTTCTTTTTTCACCCACCCACAGGAACTAGAAAGTTCTCTAAAGCTGTCCCATCCAATGTGGTAACTGCGAGCGACATGTGCCCATTCAAATGCAAATAATGAAAGGTGAAGAAAATGTAAAATTCAGCTCCTCAGACACACTAGCCACATTTCGAGTACTCCGTGGGGACCTATGGCTGGTGGCTACCCCGCTGGACAGCGCAGAGGGTCTTCATCATCACTGCAGAGGGTGCCGAGGGACAGAACTGCTCCCGCACATTCCCACCGAACACCCACCCGGGAGCCTGACAGCAGCATGTCATCTCCCGGCTTCTGCAGGCACAGCTTGTCTCGTCACTCTGCGGTGTCTAGGAGTCCGTGGGATTCAAGTATTCTTTAGGATCTCAGGATTTGGCCCGAAAGCCGTAAGCAGCAAGATCAATGCAGGGTCATTCCCCCTGCGCTCTGACCGGCTTCTGTCTTTGTCTTGCTGTAACAGGACTGAGTCGGTGGCCGAGAAGATGCTGACCAACTGGTTCACCTTCCTGCTCTACAAGTTCCTCAAGGTACGATTGGATGTGGGCTATCTCTGGCGCTGCCTGTTACCCGCCCCCCAGCTTCCCTGCACACCCCAAAGCCCACATTCGCCAGGCCTGACTCTTAGAACCCCACCAAGAAATGCAGTCCCCCTCGTCACTGTCACTGTCACTGAGGGGGCAGACTCCTGACTGTCTCAGGAGACAGAGCCCACACCCGCCCCCACCACCCCATCAGTCCTGGCATGAGAGACAATCCCCTGTCCTACAGGCCACGGGGAGAAGAGCCCATGAGAGGACCCCGTGTGAACCCTAAAGCCAAAGTCCCTATGTAAGCTCAAAACAATTCACCCCTTAGTTCCCTGCTTTCCCTCTTCCTCCCCCCTCCCCCACCTCTCCCAGTCCCAGACTCCCCGAGGCTGATAGGGTCCCGGGCAGGTACCACGGCCCCGTGTGGCAGCAGATAAGCCGCCCATGTGCCTGGGCAGGGGAAGAGCTACCCGACTTCCAATTACGAGCTTGCTTTCTGAGGACTTTGCAGCCCCGGGACTGACCTCTGTCTCTGACGGGCTGCAGAGGAAGCGGCTGGAGTGGGGTGGGGAGAAGAAACAGAGAGGGGACAGGAGGTGGGGAGGTGAAGAGGAGAGGGCAGACAGGAGAAGACAGGTGGTCCAGAGGAAGGGGGAGTTGACAACAGAGGAGGAGCAGGAGCAGGAGAGAACTGGAGCAGAGGAATGGAAAGCAGCCCTTCGAGAAACAGGCTCCGGGAAGTTGGTCCAGAGTCCGCCCAGCACGGTTCTTCTCTGCGTCCAGGAGTGTGCTGGGGAGCCCCTGTTCTCGCTCTTCTGCGCCATCAAGCAGCAGATGGAGAAGGGGCCCATCGACGCCATCACAGGAGAGGCCCGCTACTCTCTGAGCGAGGACAAGCTCATCCGCCAGCAGATCGACTACAAAACCCTGGTAAAGCAGCCTCACGGCTTTGCCCCGTGCCCCTGGTAACGGGGCTGTGGTCCCGTGCAGCCCCTGCCCAGCAGAGGGGACGGTGAAAACGCTGAAAAGCCACCTGGCCTGGGTTGGCCTCTGCACAGGCCCAGCCGGTTGTCCTGCCCAGGCCTGTCACCCCAGACTCCCCTAGGACCCCCACACCAGGCACCTGGATTTGGGGACCGGTAGCTCAGGCACGTCTGAGCAACACTTCAGCAGAGTCTAGTGTGGTTCCAAGCCAGTGCGCTGAACGTGGGGTCATAAGCCCTCACCAGCAGCGGGCGGGCGGATTGCACTCAGTGAATTCCGCATCGGCTCTGCCAGGGTGGGGAGGGACACTTCCATGCAGAGCAGGTGGGGGCCCGAAGGAGAGGAAACCAGAAAGAGTTCCTTGTGTTTCAGAAGCCCACCTCTGCCCACGGGTCTAAGGTCAAATACCCCCATTACCTGAGAACGTGAGGCCGGATTGGCCTAGTGATTAACGCCTTTGTCCAGGGAACATGGGGATTCCCTCTGTCAAGGTTAGACCCCCTCTCTGATAGCAGCTCTCACCCTAGGAGGCAGCCGAGCTCCGCACGGAGGAGCATGAGGTCTGGATTGGAGCCCTGACTCGGCTTCTGAGCAGCTGGGTGATTTGGGGCAGGTCCCTCAAATCTCTCCGAGCTGGGGTGTCTTTATCTGAAAAAACGGAGGATAACACTAGAACTTATTTACACGGGGATAAATAATAGTGCATGCCTCCCAGAGTTGTCTGGAGGATGGACTGGGGCAAGGCGTGCGAGGCAGGGAGCACAGAGTAAGTGCCCAGTGCTGCTCACGGAGGCCCTGCCACCACTTTCCCGTGCCTGTCTGCCTGTCTGCTGGCTGTCACTGTCCTTCCAGGCCAGGGCGCTCACCCTCACTCTTGGCCCTTTTGGACGGATGTGTGATTTCCCACCAGGCCTCCGCTAGGAAAGGGGAGAGGATGTGAAAGAAGGAGGTAGAAAATAAGATAGCAGGTGTTTGGGGTGAAGCATGGATGGAGACAGAGATGGGGGTGTGTGTGGAGAGAAAACAGATGGGACTTAAATGCACTTATGGGGAGGGGCGCCTGGGCAGCTCAGTCAGTTAAGCATCGAACTCTTGATCGCGACTCAGGTCGGGACCTCAGGGTCGTGAGATGGAGCCCCATGTTGGGCTCTGCACTGGGCGTGGAGCCTGCTTAAGATTCTCTCTCTCTCTCTCTGCCCCTCCCCTCTCCCTCTCTAAAAAAATAAAATAAAATAAATGTGCTTATGGGGAGATGAGACCCACACAGGCAGGGCCGGGACAGGGCAGAGCGGGGCTGAGCCGGGCAGGAACAGTGAGCCCAGGGTAATCCCAGACCCCAAGGAGAGCAGGGAGACGGTCCCTCCTGGCTGGGAATGATGGGGCGTGAGGCACCTTTCCCCCTCCGTCTTCAGCGGGCTGGGGGGGGGTCCCAGTGGGCTCCCCTGAGGAGGCTTCAGAGGAGCAGCTGTGACTGGGGACCTTGCTTCCTTACAGTCACGTTCTGCTCCGGAGGAGACAGTTAGAGGCTCTGATTAAAATGAGAAAGGGTGGGGGTGGGGGTGGGGTGAGGAATCTTCCCAAAATAGAGACCGGAATAGATTTTTAATGAGCTAGAAGTACCACTGAAAGTCTCGTGCCTGGTCTCCCCCCACCCCTTCCTTTCCCATCCCATCCCCGTTCCTCAGGACCGAATCCAGCACAGTGAGCTGAGATGAGGCGCTGTCCCCAGATGGGCAGCAGCCTTGACTCCAGAGGCCAGGCTGCTTTCAGATGATGGGACTTAGGGTCCCTGTAAGGAACGTGGGGTGGGTCGGGAGAGCACAGCCATCAGGTGGAGAGCCTGGGGAAAGAGACATCTCGAGGGGAGGAGGAAGAAATTGCGATTGTTTTGCCCAGGGAAGAAAGGGCTGCAGGGAGATATAAGGCCACCTCAGGCCTGAGGAAAGGACCTCAACAGGCAGAAGGTGAGCAGCCCCTGGCTGGTGAGGAGGGAAAGAAAGAAAGGGAAAGCTAGAGGAGCCCTGGACAGTGTGGGCCCACTGATGCTATGGTTGTCCTGGGCCGGAGGGATACCCGAACGGAGAAGGGTGCTGAGAGGCTCAGGGCCGCATCACTTTATAGCTAGGAGCCCTTCAGTTGCGTGATTAATCGGCTTGACACTAGAACTGGAGCTCCCCTGTTCTGGGGCCTGCTGCTGGGAGCGCTTACTGGCATCACCCAGGAGCCTGCTAGTGGGTGCTCCCCGGGAGCCTGTGAGGTGCTGGGTGCTCGAAGCGAACAAAAACCCCTGAGTGATTCTATTCACATTAAAACTTGAGAAGCACTGAGCTAGCAGAAAAAAACAAAAAAGACAAAACAAACACCAGGCAGTTTGCTCAGAAACTAACCAAGGGGCACAGGAATGGGAGTGGGGAAGGGACGTTCTGGGTGGAGCTGTGGTTTGGCCAGTGGCCAGGAAACCCTGTCCCTCAGAATGGCTACCAGCTACCGCTTCTTCTCCGAATGCCCTGAAGCATCCTGTGGGGTTCTGCTAGGGCCACCATGAACCCCTGAGGCAAGTAGAAATGTCAGAAGGGCGGGCGCCTGGGTGGCTCAGTTGGTTAAGCGACTGCCTTCGGCTCAGGTCATGATCCTGGAGTCCCTGGATCGAGTCCCGCATCAGGCTCCCTGCTCGGCAGGGAGTCTGCTTCTCCCTCTGACCCTCCCCCCTCTCATGTGCTCTCTCTCATTCTCTCTCTCTCAAATAAATAAATAAAATCTTTTAAAAAAAAAATTTAAAAAAATTAAAAAAAAAAGAAATGTCAGAAGGGCGTACTCAGGGGGCAGCCTCTGCCTCAGGGTCCCTCAGGGGAGGACGCCCAGATAAGGCTGCGTTGCTGCTTGGGGGAGGCTGAGCCCAGGGCAGCACAAAGTGACAGGCTGTGCTTGGCCACGGAGGGGGCAGCAAGGGTCCCAGAAAGCTTTAGAAGGATCGGCTGAGAGAGGGCACTCAGAAGGGACCCACGGTCCAGAGTTCCTTCCATCACTGTTTTCAGTTTAGGACATTTTGAGGGTGAGAGTTTGGTTTTGTAGATTGAGGAGGTTTTTTCCTGCTTAATGGAAGAAGCATGTTCCCATGTGAGCTCGCAGCAGTCTGGCTGCTAATGAAAGGCAGGCGTCCAGGGGCCAGGGTTCTGATTGCCACCACGTGGAGCGGGGGTGGGGGGAGGAAACTGTCGTCTGAGTCTGCAGGCCTGCAATCGGAGGTGGGGGCGTGCAGCGAGAGATCAGGCAGGGATGAGGTGGTGGTGCAGTGAGAGACCAGGGAGGGAGGTGGTGGGGGTGCAGTGAGAGATCAGCCAGGGATGTGGGGGGGTGCAGCGAGAGACCAGGGAGGGATGGGGTGGGGATGCAGGGAAAGATCAGGCAGGGAGGTGGTGGGGGTGCAGCAAGAGATCAGGCAGGGAGGTGAGGGGGTTGCAGTGAGAGATCAGGGAGGGATGGGGTGGGGGTGCAGGGAAAGATCAGGCAGGGAGGTGGGGGGATGCAGCGAGAGATCAGAGGGATGGGGTGGGGTGCAGCAAGAGATCAGGGAGGGGGGGTACAGTGAGAGATCAGGGAGGGAGGTGGGGTGGTGCAGTGAGAGATCAGGGCGGAAGGCGCGTGGAGGGCTTAGGTGGCAGGAGCAGAGGGAGGGTGTGGGAGCCAGCGTGCCCTACTGTGGTCCCCCCAGCATCCCACACAGTCCCATCCATGTAGACAGAGCCCTCTCTGAGAACAGCAAGGGAAGAGAAGCCTTGGGAAATAGCCCAGAACTTTTTCAAGGAAAGAAATATCGCTTGGTGCTTTAAGCAGAGCCTTCATTTTTCTGACTAGTTCCAAAAAGAGACACCGAGGCCCTGAGCCAGGGTGGCCTCTTCTCCGAACACGAGGTTGCGGGTTCAGCGCCAGGAAGGCCTCTCCAGTGGCCTGAACCTGCATCTTTTTATTTTTGAAGAGCACATTAAGCTTCTTATAGATTCTCCAACCTCCAATCGGCCCCAAACCCTCACAAAAATCGAAGCTTATGAAATCTCTTGAGGCAGAAGCCAGATTCACATTTGTGTGTGTGTGTGTGTGTGCGTGCGTGCGTGCATGTGTGTGTGAGAGAGAGAGAGAGGGAGTGACAGGAAGGAGGTACCGACACACATGGAAGGTGGGGGTTCGGAGGTAGGCAGGGGTCTGGGTGTGCTGCTGAGAAAGTGCTGTGTGTGTGGCGTGCGTGTGAGAGAGAGCGTGCGTGCAGTGGTGTCCAGAATGCGCCTGGGACTCCGCAGTTCCTGCCACCCTCCCCCACACGCCTCTGTTCTCCCTTCCTCCAGGTCCTGAGCTGTGTCAACCCAGACAATGCCAACAGCCCTGAGGTCCCAGTGAAGATCCTCAACTGCGACACCATTACTCAGGTCAAGGAGAAGATTCTGGATGCCATCTTTAAGAATGTGCCCTGCTCCCACCGGCCCAAGGCTGCAGATATGGACCTGGGTGAGTAGGCTGCCCAGCCAGGGGCTGCCCTGGGACTGGTCAGAAGCACCTTCTATGGACCACTGGAGCCAGGGTGCAGGGAGCAGACATGCTCAGCTCCCAGGAGCCCAGGGAAGCCTGCCTCCATGGCTGTTAGTGAGCGCTAGGCAGAGAGGGGACTCCATCGGCTGGCCGCACCACCACCTCTGGGGGCTTTGGAGTAGCCAGGGGGTGTCCTCTCTGCGTGAAGGGGATTCAGGCTGAGTCTGTGTGGTCCAAGATCCCGCCACCACCATTGTTAGCCCCCGAGCTCTTCCCTTCCCCTCTGTTCTGTGCGTGTCATTTTTGCTGACAACCTAAGGCAGGAGGGATCTGGGTCAGTGATGGAGGATGGAGAGAAAGAAGAGAGAAAAATGAGAGAGGACAGCCTGCTGGGGAGCAGGATGACATTTTATTCGAATGTTCCATGAATAGATCGCATAGCCTATATAAACAAGGGCACGCCACTTAGGGCCAGCTGTACTTAGATCTGGTTAAGGTTGGCCTGAGTGTTTAATGAGACACTGTCCTGGGGAAATCCTAGTGGGGAGCTCCGATCTCCAAAGGGGCCAGGCTGAAGAGAGGCCGTGTGGCATCGTGGCTCAGCGTCACACCTGGGTTTGAGTCCTGACACTGTGAAGTCCCAGCTGTGTGACCTTGGTCCAGTTGCTTACCTTTTCTGTGCCTTAGTGTCTTTACCTCTATGACAGAGATAATAGTAGTGTGGACCTCATTGTAAGAAAGAAACAAGATGAGGAATGTAAAAGCCTCTCGATGCAGTGCCTGGCCCCTAGCACACACTCACTTAGCCTTGGCCACTGTCACTACTGCTCGGAGAAGAACGCTGGTAAGGAGACAGCATGTGTCTGTTTGTTGATCCGGGCGCGGAGAGAAAGCGTTGATGTGTATGTGCTTGTGTCTGGAGATTTGTGGCAACGGAGGGGTGGGAGGACCTCCAGGGGCCCCTAATCCATCCATCGGGCCTCTAAGCTGCCTTCAGCTAAGCCATCCAAGACAGATGAGCATCTACCCTATTTTCTAACATCCAAAGGGAATCTTCATCCCCTCCCGCTGCGCCGCCCACTTCCCCCCAGATTCTGATGCCTGAAGACTCAGGATCGGGAAGTTCTGCTAACCCACCTCAGCTCTTCCTGCTCCCTTTAACTGCCCCGCCTCTTGCTGGGCCCCTGGCGGCCCCTCACGCCCAGGGCTCTGACGCCCAGGGAGAGAGACTGGGCGAGCGCGTGCTCTCCTTCCCCTGGGAGGCGGCCCTGCGTGTGCTGCGTCTGGGACAGGGAGGAGACCTGTGTGAGAGTCAGGGGAGGGGTCGGGGGGAGAGTGCGCCCACCTGCGCATCCCAGAGCACCGGGCACTCGGGTCGTAGGGAACACTCGTGTCTGCATGCGGGTGATCTGCCGCCAGGAAGATCCCACAGACCGACATGGGGAAGCCTCCTGTTGCAGAACCAGTGCGAGGGGACAGGGCTACCAGGAAGGAAGACTCCTGCGTTCCCCACCCCCAAACAACTAAGGGGGTTGTTCCATAATGCGTTTCCCGGGGAAAGCTGAGCTCATGGGGGGTGGCCAGGTAGCTCCCCAGTCCCTCTGTCTGTGTGTGAGAGCCATGTCAGTGTGCACGCTCGGCTTCTCAGTGTCCTTCTCTGCACAGTGGGCAGGGGGATAAGCTGGCATAGCGGGGCCAAGAGGAAGAGCCGTTATAAAAACCTTCGTGGGGAAGGTGGGTTTGGAAAGATGGTGCTAGAACACAGGAAGAGCTCCTGTGTGCAGGTGCATATCGGACCATTGCTCCTCTTGCTCGGGAATGGGGTGACTCCCCAGGAGGGAGAGCGGCAGGTGGCCTCGTCAGCCTCCACCTGAAGCACGGAGATGGAGTTTTTGCACCAGAATGCCCTCTCTTCCTTACCAGAAAAGGGCAGATGGTGGTGAAGAACACTCCAGCCTGTGGTGGTCTCCACTCTTCCTGGATCTTAGATAGGGCGGGAGCCAACGTTCTTCCGTGTCCTCTCAACCCCAAGCTAAGGGGGCGCCCTCTGGAAGCGCGTTCAGGGACCACACCTGCTTGATTTCCTGGAGGGAGACTTCGTGGCCAGTATCTGCTGCTCAGGATCGCCCTCCCCGCCTGGGATCTGCACACCCTGAGCTTGGGAGGGGAAGGGGCTGCTTCTTAGCTTTAGAAAATTGCTCCCTTAAAAGGTCTAGGGGTGCAAGCCACCCAGCAGATGGTGACTGAAAAGATGGAAAGCACCCCACGGCCGTAGTGGTGAATCATTCGCAGCGGAAGGGGCAGCCTCGGAGCAGCGGGGGTACTCCCTGCCTTCCCCCAAGGGAAGGGGCCCGAGCGGGGCTGCACGCTCTCGAGCTCCAGGCTGCTCCGGCCAGGGAGAGGCCACCTGCCTCCCAGCAGGGGCTGTGTGTCCCGTGATGCACTGCTCACCACGGCTGCCCGCGTTTCAGCTCCCCAGAGACCACAGGGGCACCTGTCCCAGAGAAGGACCCAGGGACTACCCTGGAGGGATGAGGCCTCCGACAGCAGGGACAGATAAGGGGGGGAGCCAAAGACGCAGTCAGAGCCTCAGGGCCCCATCCTACTGGGGAAGGAGTGCTATGCTGAACTCCTCATAAAGGCCTCCCATGGTGGGTGCTCTTCTGAGGAATGTCCTTTTTTCTATTAGATCCAGAGCTTGGAGCTGCCCCAAAATCTCTGGCCTTCTTTCTACCAAAGCCAGATTGCATAACAAGGAAATGGGGCCTCCTCCGAGACCCAAATGCTTTTTCCACATGATTCAACTCAGCCTCGTGGCCCCCAGGGGGAGAAAGAAGCAAGGCAAGTTTTTCCCATCATGTAGGTGATAGTGCTTTAAAAGCCTAAAAGCAGTTTACAAATGTAAGGTGTGATTATTATCAAAAATTAATCTATGCCAAAGGGACAGAACATGAAGCACATAGGCCTGGAAAGGACTCAGCCACATGCCTTGGACAGGGGCAAGAGAGCCAGGCATCCTCCTTCCGTTCCCCCTTCCCCTAGCTGAGAGCATTGGGCAAAGGTTGCCTTCCCCCTCCTGATGTTAGCTCCTGGCAAAGCAAGGACACTTATCCCAGAACAGCTCAGAAGGGAGCAAACACATTTTAAGCCACCCCTGTAATTGTCCTAAGTAAATCCAGCCCCAAACACCTCCTCCTGCCTTTCATCATCACTGTGGCCCCCGGCCCAGCCTGGCCCCTCATTCCAGACACTTCTATTCATTGCTCCTTGGACTGAAGTTCTCTCCCCTCCCTACCCCCACCTCCATCCACCCTTTCACCAGACTTTCCCAGGTGTTAAGCAACCAAGATGGGGAATGTATTAGGGTTCTCCAGAGAAACAGAACCAATAGAATGTGCAGAGAGAGATTTATTTTAAGGAATTGCTCACGTGATTATGGAGTCTTAGTCCATTTGGGCTGCTGAAGCATGATACCATAGATTGCACAGAAATTTCTCACAGTTCTGGAGGCTGGGAAGTCCAAGATCAAGGTGCTGGGAGACTTAGTGCAGATTGCTTCCTGGTTCACAGTGCTGCCTTCTTCCTGTGTCCTCACCTGGCAGAAGGAACAAGGGAGTCTCGGGGGTCCCTCTTATAGCCACTAATTCTGTTCAGGGGGGCTCCACCCTCATGATCTTTGATCTCACAAAGACACCACCTCCAAATCCCTTCACGTTGGGGGTTAGGATTTCAACATAGGAGTTCTGGTGGGACACAACCATTCAGTCTCTGGCAAAGGGTCCAGCCAAGTTCAAAACCTGCAAGGTAGGCTGGCAGGCTGGAGACCGAAGGAGGAGCCCGTGTTGCAGGCCAAGTCCGAAGGCTTTCTGCAGGCAGAATTCCCTCTTGCTCAGGGGAGGTCAGTCTTTTCTCCTCTTCAGGCCTTCAGCTCACCGGATGAGGCCCACCTACATTATGGAGGGCAATTCACTTTACTCAAAGTCTAGCGATTGAAGTGTTAATCTCATCTAAGAACAACCTCACAGAAACATCCGGAAAAATGTCTGAGCACATAACTGGATGCCTAGGCCCAGCCAAGCTGACACATCAAATTAACCAGCACAGGAGCCAAAGTGAAGGACACAAGGCCTGCTTTCATTTCAGTCTGTTGGAATCTAGGGAAGGAAAGGCACCCCAGGGCAGGCACTGGGGGCCGCGCCGGGTCAGGGACAACCTCGGGAGTGCTCAAAGCACAGTGGTGACAGGACCCCACTCTTTTATACAGGAGGCTGTCCTCAACCCGTTTATGTCCCTTTCCACCTGCAGGTATTGGGTCTAGGTACCCCCCTGCAGCACTAAACTCTTCAACCGATGTATCGTAAGAGCCTGCCTCGGGGCAAGCTCTGTGCCAGGCATGGGGGTACCAGTGTGAGCAGGACGAGTTCCTCATTTCTCTGCACGGCACCCCTCCCTCTGAGCCAGGGGACTCTGTGTCAGCAAAGAGGACATCACTGATGCTGGTCTGTTCCACTGCGCAGGAGAATCTGCCGCTCAGAGAGGCACAGTGTGTGGGCCCTGGTCACACAGCAGGAAGGTGGAGAGAACACCCACGTCCTCCCCGTACAGTCTCCCCATGAGCCTTGGCCTCCCGAGATTCCTCTGGTTTAAGGCAAAATGCTCTCTCAATAGCCCTGGAACTCGGCCACCCCCTCTGTCTGGCCGTTCAGGGTTCAAGTCATGCTGAAAGGATATATATATTTTTTTTTTTCAAATAAGTAATTCCTGCATGCAATAAAAAGATACACTATCTTCCGAAGGAAATATAAAAAGTTCACAGCAGCTGTCTCCCCAGTTTGCATTTTCCGCTGCACCTGATGGGAAGGACAGATAAAGATAATGGGATTTTTTTTCTCTCTCTTTCTTCTTTCACCTTCCTCTCTCCCCGGAAGGTGGAAGTGTAACAAATTGGATTGTGAGTGTGTCTGTCCTTTGTGCTTGGAGCCTGGAGCAGGGCACAGGGCTGCCGGGCAGGAGCTGTGAGAGAGAGAGGTCAGAGCTAACAGCTGCCTCTTGGTGCCGTGTGTGGGAATCCCAGGGCTGCCTCTCCCCCTCCCCGGTGCCCACCACCTGCCTCCTTCACTCTTCTTTGACACAGCTGGAGGGACCCCAGAGCCTCTGTGTCCCATACTCGAGAATATCCATTAAGCTCCAGCTCCTCTCTCCTTTATGGAGTAGCAGAGCCCAGCCTTCTTTTGCCCGCCAGTTTCCCCAAGAGCAACAACCAGCCAGAGCCGCGCGCCTTCCAGTTTACTGAGACTTGGCCCCTCGAGTGCAGACGGCACAGTCCCACCTGGGAATTTCTTCTCTGGAGCACCACATTTCAAAGTTCAGTTATTTTCTCTTTGAGAACTTGCTCTCACAATAACTAAAATACTTTTTTTTTTTCTTTTGTAAGGAAACATATTTAGACGGTATGCCCCCCCCCCCCCCGCTCCCAGATCAATTTTCCAGCCTCGTTGGCGGCGATGCTCTGATCCTGTCACGGCCCTTCCCCGTTCCGCTCTGATGCATGTTCCCACCTGTCGACAGGGGTCCAGCAGTCCTCATGTCTCCTCCTCCAGCCCTCTGCTCAGGATCCTGTCCTTGTGGGGTAGAGCAGGCCCTGGGCAGGGTTGGCGTGTGCCCCTGGTGAGAGCCTGCCCGCAGTGCCCCGGTGGGGGGGCAAGGTGGCCTGGGGCGGAAGTACAGGCATCCGCTGGGACGGTCCCTCGTGGATCAGGAGGGTTGGCTCAGCAGGACCACGCAGTCTGGTGAGCATATCCCTCCTCCCTTGCCTGTCCAGGTCAGCCCTTCCCAAAGCTTCTGTGATGGGTCTGACGAGATGTGCTGATAGAAAGAATGGAAGGGGGGGGGGGTTTGCAAACCTTGAGTCCCCACCTTAAGGTAAAATGAAGTGCACGCGTGAATATGTGTGTGCATACATCTATGAGTGTGTGACTGTGCGTGTGCATACATGTGTCCTCGCCTGCATCTCACACCACAAGGGCCAGAGCTGGTGCAGGTTCGTGCTCCAGGGAGGGGAAGCCTCTTGGCATAGCACCTGCTGGGAAGTAGGGGACCCCCCCAGGAGACAGGCCAGGGATGTGCTTGGGGCCTGGGCCTCCTTCCAGGGCTGTCCTGCAGATGAAGCCCCCCATCCTCTATGCCCCGGCTTCCAGCTAATCCCTCAGCCACCTTCTCAAAACTTGGGGGACATGTCATGGTGCTCCCATCCCCTCTTCCCAGAGAATTTCCAAGCACTGTGTGGTCTACCTCCTGAACACCCACCCCTACATCTACACCCCAGTCCTCTCTGCCTTGGCCAAGGGCAGCCATCCCTACCTCCATGTCCCTCAAGAGCTCCCCCTTCTCAACCACCCCATCTCCCTGGCCCGCAGCTCACCCCCGATGCCTTAGCCTGGCTTGCCAGAGCTTTCTTAACCCACTCCTGACTTGCACATGCCTCTCCGGCCTCTCCTTTCATGGGGCCCCCCTGAAGGATCACGTAAGTGGCCCCTTTGGACCAGAGCGCCCGCCCCGCTTGCCCCTCAGCCCTCAGCCCCACAACCATCCCTGCCCCACTCCCCAGACGCCGCTCACTCTCCCCTCTACCCAGCCCCAATGCTGGGCCCGTGATTTGTCACGCTCCCTCCCAGCCCTCCACCCAGGGAGCCCTTCAGGAACCAGGGCTTTGGTTTTATTAGGTGCCATGCACTACCTGCACAGGGCCTGGTGCACCATCAGTGCTGGGCAGATGGTGTTGGAATGAGTGTGTAATGGGGCTCTGAGATTTTCTGGATCTGGATTTTCCGCACGGTGGCCGCAGGAGATGCTTCTTCCCATATGTCCTGGTCCAGAGCGCGCCTTGTCTCAGGATTCTCTGGGGCCGTCCCTGAGCTCAGCGTCCCCCATCATTGGTGCCTGGAGGTAGTTTCCAGTCTCTCTCTGTGCCCCAGGGGCAGGCAAAGCTGTCTGGAGGCTGGGTATTCACCTGGAGGACGCTGGCCTTGGCCTGGCTGTCTCCTCACCCCTCAGCTGTTCTAACGGGGTCACCTCATACATACATAGCAAGGTGGGGACACAAAAGATATTTTTAGTGCTGTTTTTATAGGCAAGACAGAAGGAGCCTGTCTGGTGAAGGGTGCTGAACTTGGGATTGGGAGGCTGGGTTCTATTGATTTTCGTTACTGTCATTAAAACTAAGCATATGTTGAATATGCAACAGTACACAGAGCACAAAATGAGATACGCCCTTGCTCGGGGGGCCTCCTGGGCTGACCGAACAGCCACACAGACCGCCAAGCGCGCCAGGCCGCTGTCCTTCAGATCTGAAGGTGACCTTCAACCAGTCCAGCCTGCTCTTGGGTTCCTCACTGCCGGGCAGGGATGAGATTGCCAGAACCAGTGATGCCGTGTGAAGGGTGGACGGCTCCCAAGACAGGGAGAAGCCAGATGCTTTGGCCCTCGACCTTGTCCCTTCCTGGCCCTAGCACGACTCAGCAGAGCTCCTGGGCTCATGCTCATGGCAAGACAAGGTCACAAAGCAGAGCAAGAGCACCCCGGAGAGCTGAGCCCATGTCCACTATTTTGGTTTTCTTGAGACATGCCATGATGAGTCTGGGGAGAACAGAGCCCATGGCTGGTCTGGATGAGGGGTTTCAGGAAAGGAAGGAAAGTGTAACTCGGAAGTGGAAGTGTGTTCAGGCCAACAGGTCAAACTGAGGGCCCTGGCAGAGAAGAGGGAGTTTCGGGGATGAGTCTCCATGTTAGCCCAGTCCAATTATCAGGTGCCAGGGAATCCCATGCCTTCCTGCTGCACTCCGCACGCCCCGCTCCATCCTGGCTCAGCTCAGCAAGTGCCCCATGGCCTTGCTTCTTTCCTGCAGGCCCCAGGGATGGGGCTGCCAACAGCTGGCCCCCACCTCTCTGGCTTTCCATCCGTCAGGACTGAGAATGTCACTTGTTTACCTTTCTCATATTTCAGGGCAAGCCAGTGTTTCTGTGGCAATAAGGGTAACAGGCTCAAGAGCTCTTAAAGCAGGGCTAAGGGTTCTCCTCCTTGACTCCAGCTCATTATCCTCATCTTGGTACCTGGGGGAATACTCCTAACTTTGGGGGATAATAGCTAAAAGACCATAGTTGCTACCCCCCCACTGCCTGCTGGTACCCCACCAGAGGTCTCTTCTCATGGCCCCTGAAAAGGTGAGCACACATTGGCATCAGTGAAGAGCATGTTTCCTGCCTGCCCCGGAGCACCCTGCTGCCCACTGCAGAGCTCACTGCACATCAGTCCGCACCAACAGTGCAACTCGATTTATGGAAAGGAAACTCCTGGGGCCCGAGGGACACTGCCGGCGGCCTTCTTGGGCTCCTAGAGCTGAAAGCAGGCAGCTGAGGGGAAGCAGGGACCCGCTAGGGCTCAGGGCTCCAGGCCTGCCACCTCACACCCTCCCCCACATCCCGACACATGGCTGACACACAGATGTGGCGAGTGCCACACTGCAGTGCCCTGAGCCGTGTCCACGTCCGGGGAACACCTAGAGCGGGGGAGTTCCTCTATGTCACTGTCTCCAGATGACCTTGTCCAGTGTCCTGCCCAGAGAGGGAGCCCAGTAAGTGCCCCGGGGAAGAGAAGTCAGCTGGTTATCAGAAGGAGCGGTGGCCTGGCGGTGCGGACCTCTGCATCTGTCTTCCCAACCTGTTTTTTTCATTTCCTGGTCATGAAATTAGAAGGATGAGTGATGATAATTTAAGACAACCTTCCTTCTGGCACTGGCTGTGCTTGGTTGTGTGTCTGAGGAGTTCGGAACAGCCTTTGACCTGGGTTGCTAACAGGACAGTTCACTGTTTACCTCCACCTGCAACTCTGGCCTGCCCACTGTGAACACCAACACACAGGCAGAAAATTCTCTTACACTGCCTGGAAAATAGGCCACCATCACTCACTCACTCATTCTCCTTCCTTCCTTCCTTCCTTCCCTCCTTCACTTATTCATTATTCCTTTAATAAATACTCAGGTACTTACTATGTCCCTGGTGCTGGACCAGCACTGCAGTAGGCATCTAGCAGCATCAAATTTTTGTACTCTCAAGGACAAGCCATCATTCCTTGACTGCCCTGGGGAAGTATGGCCATACTCTGCCCTACTTTTTTCAGTTGGGGCCAGAGAAACAGACTGATTTTCACTTGCTTACATAATTATTGGACATGACTCAGAACCAAGGCTGCCGAGGACAGCCACACAGGCTGCGCACTGCACAATTTCAAGGGAGTTGTGCAACAGGGCAGCCTTACATCGGGGTCCAGAATCAGTCACCAGCTGTCACTGCTCAGTCCACCCGGCGATTTGGCTTGTTCAGGTCCCACTGAGTTGTGCTACAACTCCCAACAGCAAGCGGACCAAGGCGGCTGCTAAACCAGAAAGCTGGTCCCCAACCAGTCCTGACAAGCCCACAGCCACTTCAGTGGAGGAGACTTCCATCTCCCTCGGGCCCAGCCCGTGGACGTAACACCCAGAGCTCTTCCCTGCTTCTCCTCCAGCCCCCACGTGGGGAGTGCAGAGCACGGCCTGCTGGGCACCCACGCTGTCTCTGTACCACCCCCACCACGCTGCCTCTGACTTAAGGGCCCTGGTGCTTCACCGGCAAGCGGGGGAGACCCAAGAGGCTTCGTCTTCTAGGGCCTGCCGTGGGACCAGGCTAAAGCGCGCCGCTGCCACATTCCTTGGCTCCAGGCTGGCCTCCAGGAGTCGGACTTACCGCAGATCAGCTGACAGATGTGCCACGACTCTGGCCCCGCCACTCACAAACCCCTGCATCCCTACATACCTACAGAAAATGAAAAACAAAAGCAAAAGACCCAACAAACCCAACCCTGCCGCCTCTGTGCCGCCCTTAGTGTCCTACCCAACCTGCCCCCGGGCCCTAAGCAGCGCGATCGACTTCAGCCGTGCCGTCCGCGGGACTGAATGACCGGCAGTCCCCACGCACCTAGTGAGGCCCCTTTGCTGCCGTGAACACGCGTGGTATCCGTGTGTTTTCGTTCCTGGGACGGCCCGGCGCCGCGCGAAGCTTCGGACCAGAAAGCAGGCAAGCGCGGGAATGGAGCAGGGACTGGGGTGTTGCGAGCATGTCTGCTGCTGCTCAGGGCAGGCAGCTCCCTTCCTGGGCCTGGTCCCCATCAGTAGCACTGGACCTGCCACGGGCACAAGGCAGGGAGGCTTCGGGGCCCTCAGTGCGGCAGAGGTGGCCGGTGGCGGGCCCACAGCTCAGCCATAGGAACCGTACACGGCAGGGTGAGGCGAGGATGTTGGCTGACTCGGGCCAGCACCCCACTGCGCTCTGTGAATCCCGGGGCTCCTGCACAGCTCAGAAGCACCGATGTCTGCGCCGATTGCCTAGAAGCCGGGTTCGGGGCTTTCTGGCTGCAACACATGGGAATGCATTTGAATTTAAAAGGCTGTTTTTCTCTTCTGGTGTGCGCATGTGAACATATGTGCGTGTGTGGGTGTGCACGTGCACATGCACTGGAGCGCGGGTGCGTGCCTGGCGTGCACCCGGGGCTCCGTGTGCGTGCATCTGAAGACCGGAGTGTGCGCGTCTTCATCTCCATGTGATTTGTACCACGGGGGGTGACGGCAATGTGGCTGATGAGAAACAGTCTCCTGCGTCCCCACGTGGGATGCAGCAGGGAGCCTGTGCATTGTGGGCGTCTGGGCCCTTGAGGAGAACGTACGGCTAGAAGTACATGCGTGTAGCATCAAATAATTAGGTGTTGGATAGATCAGCAAGATGCCGCTATCCACTTCGGCTCCGTGGGGCTGGGCTGATCCTGGCCAGGAGAACGGGTTTTGCTCACCTCTGCACACATGTTCACCCAGCCTCCCTGCCAAGGATGACCGACCTGCCGGCTTCTGGGTGCAGGACGCGCCCCTGGAATTGGACCAGGGTGCACCCAGACTGAGCCTGCAGGCTTGGTCTCATCAGCTCCACGACCTTGCAGTCAAGCCCACGAGCCTTGGTGGTGATGCTGCTGCTTTGGCCTGCCCTATCCATTCGGCCAGTACTCACTGAGCATCTACTCACCAGTGTGGCCACTCACGGGGGCTGGTGGGCAGGGGAGGACAGGTGATGTTATCCCGCTTTTGTCCCGTAGTTAGTTGGGATGAGGGCCAGAGCAGGAATTCAGGACCCCCTGCACTGAGAGCCTCTCCCTGCTCCTCAGGGAGCATCTGCCTGCACCTGTCTGTCCATGGGTCCCGCCCACACTGGGGCCCTCGGGATCCCGGCAAGAGGGGCCCAGGGGCCTCTCTGAGATGCAGCTGCTCTCCCTGCAGAGTGGCGACAAGGAAGTGGGGCGAGGATGATCCTGCAGGATGAAGACATCACCACCAAAATTGAGAATGACTGGAAGAGACTGAACACCCTGGCCCATTACCAGGTGGGGTGACTGCGCAGGAGGGGTGGGGCTCACTAACCCGCAGTTCCCTCCAAGCCTCGGGCCTTGAGTAACAGGCTCCCCCAGAGGCTGGACACCAAGCTATACATCCCCCTGTCCGCCAGCGCTTCTGATCCCTTAGTGACCCAGGGAAACTTGATGTCCCCCAGCCAGGAGACCTTAACCTTTTTGGAGATAGGATCCCAACATGCGTGCTTCCAGCAGGGTGTGGACAAGTCCCCAAGAAAAGGCCCTTTCTTGGATGATCCCTGGGGTGTGAGGCCGGGTGCCCTGCCAGGGAAGCATGGGGAAGGAGGGTGCTGGTGAGAAGCTCTTGCCAGAGCTGCTCCAAGAGGGATCCTCAGCGTAGGCTACTACTCAGTGTTCAGGTCTGTCTCGTTTCGTCAAAGCCAAGCCGACAGCCTCCAAAGTCCCCCGGTCCTCTGTGATTGCCCCTGAGGTCCAAGTGAATTCTGATTGTCCTTATTTCCTGAGGTGGCAGAGTTTCTGTGCCCAGGCTCTTAGAAGCCTTTTCCCTGCAGGTGCCAGATGGTTCTGTGGTGGCTTTAGTGTCCAAGCAGGTGACAGCCTACAATGCAGTGAATAACTCCACAGTCTCCAGGACCTCAGCGAGTAAATATGGTGAGTTCTCCGAATCATCCCGGGGAGGAGAGGACGCCCGAGCTTGTCCGTGGTGACGGTCACAACGGCAGCACCGCTGAAAGGCATGGGAGCCCTGGACAGGAGGCAGGCAGGCTGACCGTCGCTGCGGAGGGCCTGAGCGGGGACGAGTCTCCCCATTCTGGAACTCAGGTGCAGGAACAGGACCTTCACCCTTGAAAATAAGAAGAAAATCTAACCTTCATGAGCACCTTACAGTCTACACGACGCTTTCACTTTTGTGATATTCATTATCGCACGTCATGTTCGTAACAATCAGTGAATTAAATAATTATTATTTCCCCCTATTATGCAGATTAGCAAATTATAACTCAGATGCACAGAAGCTAAGAGACGTGTAAAGGTCACACTTCGGAGGCCGTTGCGGGAAGGTGCAGACCCAGGTCTCTGGCTCTGCGGTGGGTGGGGGAGAAGGTGCTGGAAGCCGGCTGGGAGCCCCCAGTGAAGCCCCATTCTGCCTCCACCTGTGAGCTCTGGGGCCAGCTGCCTGACTGCTCTAAGACCCGGTCTTCCCAGCAAAACAGGGAATGAAAAGGTTACTGATTTCACAGGCTCAGGGTAAAAATAAGTAGAAGAAAACAGCGGAGCCTGCACACAGTAGGACCTTCATCTTTTCTGCACCACACCCATTCTGCCACACCCCACATGTCAGCAAGCAGGTGGGAAGGACTGACCCTGGCCAGATGGAGGATGCAGGGAAGCAGGTGACAGGGCAATTACTCAGCTGGTCAACAGTCACGAAGGGAGCAGGCTGCCTGCTCTTCCGTTCCTCCTTAGCTGGCCACACAGAACACATCCTGAGACATCACCTCAGATATCTTACAAGGAACAGTTTAACAAGGGACAGCCTTCTATTTTTAGAAATCAAATAATTAAGCGCTGGAGAGATGCAAATACAGGAGGGCGAGGAATCTCTGTGGTTGAAGCAGCCTTGGAGAGCTTCCTGGAGGTGGCGGGCAAAGCATCCCAGTTCCAGGGAATGGTTGCTTGCAAGGCACCAGCACATGGCAGGAAGGATCAGACAGCACTGGCCACGGCTGGAAGGGGGGCAGCAGGGGGGTAACGTAACGGCCTCACGCGCGCGGGGTCATTGCGTTGGCAGAAAACATGATCCGGTACACGGGCAGCCCCGACAGCCTCCGCTCGCGCACACCCATGATCACCCCCGACCTGGAGAGTGGAGTCAAGATGTGGCATCTGGTCAAGAACCACGAGCACGGGGACCAGAAGGAGGGTGACCGGGGGAGCAAGATGGTGTCTGAGATCTATCTGACACGTCTCCTGGCCACGAAGGTAGGGGACTTCACACAGGACTCAGGGCACGTGTGGGGCATGGGAAGGAACCCCGTCACTTCACCAAAATCTCAGAGATGGCAGGTAGCTAGTGTTTGTGCCAGGACCCCTCTGCTATCCACTCGGCCCCAGGACTCGTCCCCCGCGCACAACCGCAGAATCCCCCTCAACCCTGCCGATGACTGGAACTGCCACCGGTGCCCCAGGCAGACCCCACCCGTGCCCCACTGTTGGCATGCAGTCTGAAGCTTGGTTTCCATCCTTCTCTGCGCCCATTCCCACATATAGAGACACTGGTCACATCTGTTCATGCCCTTCTGGCAGGCCCCACGAGAGAATGACTCCTCGCGGGTGTCATACACCTTCCCTAGGGAGGGACACGGGGGCTCCATCAGTGACCTTCCAGGCACTATTCCAGTCCTGCTTCTGGGGACACTGTGTGCCTGCCATTAGCCTTTCAGTTGTGAGGCTGGCCTGCGCCCTGCTCTCGGCAGAGCCAAGCGAGGAAGCGTTCACTGGCCGGGGTGAAGAATGCCCCAACAGAACCAGCAGATTGCGTTTGTCTGCTCTGACCGAATGAGTTGTTCCTGAGCATTTGTGAAAGGGGCGAAAATAACACCACCAAAGGGCGTTAAACCCACCCGTGTTATTGGCAGACGAAGGCCTCCTTAGGTCCAGTCATCAGCATTCTGTCTATTTTGCACCGGCAGGGGGGATTTAAAGCAGTTGGAGACAGATGAAGCCCGGGGGGGATGTGATGCAAGCACTCACTGGGTTTCACCCCGGTGGGCCAGGCTGCACGCCATCCTCCCGTCCCCTCTCCTGGGCCGCCGGGCAGATCTTAAAACCCGGCCTCAGAGCTCCCTGGGCAGGGCTGCGTCTGAACAGGTGCCCCTCCGCCCGCAGGGCACCCTGCAGAAGTTTGTGGACGACCTCTTCGAGACCATCTTCAGCACGGCACACCGGGGCTCCGCCCTGCCCCTGGCCATCAAGTACATGTTCGACTTCCTGGACGAGCAGGCGGACAAGCACGGCATTCACGACCCCCATGTCCGCCACACCTGGAAGAGCAACTGGTGAGTGTGGCCGGGGCCCCCCTACCCCCGCAGGCAGGCCCTCGGAGCGGGAGCGGGCTCCCGGCCTCCGCACCCTCTCCCATCCCCGTGCTCGCCTCCGCTCTCACTTCTCGGACGCTGAGCGTGCAGACGCCATCGGGCCAGCCCCTGGCCTCAGTGGGCGACAGACAGGCAGGGAGCTGGTGGGACAGGGAGGCCAGCGCGATGGGAGGAGATGCATGTGGGCAGCCGGTCCTAGAAGGAGCACCTAACAGTGACTCTGGAGCACAGTTTTGACCTAAGTCATCTACGTGAACAAAAGGTATTTCCGTTCTATTCGAAAAGCAACAGTCTTCCTTCTCTTCCCCCAAACTCCTCTTCCAAACTCCCTTTGGGGAAAAGACCTTCTCAAATCTGCTTCGTCTGTCTTTGAGACCACAAGACAGCAGGATTCTCTGTCCTGACACTCTAGGTGTCTCCACTGTGGTCCCTCTCTCTGTACCACATATGCCCCTTTCCCTTGGCGTGTGTATGCTCTGGGTTTCCGTCTGCAACTGCAAGGTCAGAGAGCAGTATTCGGCACTTGGTGTGGAACCTTGCACAAAGCCGTAGCTCCATATGGATGACGATACAGGGCCAAGGTGGTCTCTACTTAAGGGCTCTCCCTCGGGCAAGGCCGGCTTATATTTAGTCCCATCCTTTCCAGACTCACCTCCCTGTAGCTTTTAAACAGCCCTGTCCCAGGTTGTTCTTCCCCAGAATATTCTTCCAAGGCAGCACAAACCTGCTGCCCAGCAGCTGCTGACCACTGGGACGGGCCCGGCACCAGGGGCGCAGCCAGCCATCCCGACAGCCAGCTGCAGCCCCAGACCGAACACAGATGACAGAAGTCAGAAGTGGCACTAAAACCTCATCTCATGTCATCTGCTCTGGCTTCTCCTCTCTTTCACCTGAGGATTAGTGCTGTCTCTGCCGAAATTGGAAAAGCCGGCAGGAACAGAAGTTTGGAGCATCGCACTAAAGAGTTGGGTTTACTCCCACATTAATTTCGGGTGAGAGATGATCTTCCACTGTGGGGTTCTTGCAACCTTTTTGAAATAAGACTCTTAGAATCTGGATTCCTCATTTAGTGAGGGAGCACTGGGTGGAGCCTCTTCCCTGCGGGAGGCCTGCCAGGCCTGGTGTGTCCCCGTGCCTGCCTCTGGCTCAGATTGCACTGAGCTCTGCCCATCCTTTGAGCACGACTCTTTGGAGCTGTTCCGAGGGCCACATCCCTGGCCTACCCAATCTGCTTCTCTCTGGCAGCGAGCCTCCCTTACCGACCACCTCATCTGAATGTCATGACACAAGACAGATCTGCCCGGCCTGGCTCTTGGTCCTGGCTGGGGAGAGGGGTCTTTCCAAAACACCCCTACCTGCCCTCCTAGCCCATTACAAGCAGACCCCCCGAGATGGTGTCTAAACAGTTAGCTTTCAGCCCATACCTCCTGCTGGGGGAGGGCCACCTCCAAGGATGATGCCATGATGCCCTTGGCGTGGGGCCGGCCTTCCCTTCACACCAGCTCTCCCCAGTACCCTGCTGTCCTCACCAGGAACTCCGGGCCAGTACCAGAGTCAGCAGCAGGCTCCAGGTCTTGCTCCAAAGGACACACGCCCCCTGACCCTGCTCGCTGCCCAGGCAAGAAGCAGTTCGCCTGGGAATTGTGAGATCTGCGTGCTGACTTAGAGTTCTTGTCCCTGAGAGAAAAAAAAGATGACTTCTTTTTTCCTGGCCAAAGTTGTAACTCACTTTGTCCCCCCCACCCCCCTTCTTCGACAATCCCCCTACCTTTTCTCTTTGAAATAAACCTCCTGCTCATTTAGCCTGAGTGGCTGCAATCAAACAGAGATTAGTGCCACCACTAATGTTAATAATATGCTAATATTTCATTAGGCAGGAGCCTCGGTGTGGTGCCCTGGCGTCCCTGTTTGATTGGCCGGTCAGCACAACTGGCTGACGCAGGGGGAGTGTTGGGAGGAACAACGACGAGGCAGATAGGGACAGCGGCGTCCCTCTTCTGGGTGGCACTTCCAGAAACAGGAAGGTGCGGACGGGTGTGGGAGTCCTTGATCCAGAGCTCTGACCCTGTCGTGGTCTCCCGGGCACCTACAAGGACCCTGACCTTCACTGCGTATCGCAATTTTTCTGTGCCGTCCCTTTATTTCCTATTCCCTATTTCCCAGGATACGACGAGCGCCACTGAACATGGTCAGTGCTGCCTGCCCGAGCCCCGCACCGCACACTTTGTGGGAAGGGAACACTTGTTGACTGACTGGCAGTCTTGAATAGGCGGTCTTTCTGTATCTTAGCATTTGTCGTATGAGGTACTGGCTGCTGGAAGATACGACAGAGGAATAGCGTGCTCGCCGTACTGAAGGAAGTAGTTCCAAGAGTTTAAGCTCCAAGAGGCAAGCCAAACACATAGGAGCACTGTAACTACTCGCAGCCGTGGGGACAGCAACCCAAACACTAAAACTCAGGGCAAAGGGCAGGAGGTGAGCAGACAGGGGCAGAGGGAGGGAGAGAGGCCATCCCTTGCTTGGTGCCACCCCGCTTCCTATTCTGCATCCCAGTGGGCTGGATGGAAGCCACGGGACGGGAGAGCCAGCCGAGCGTGGCCGAAGGCGGCAGGTGGGTGCTTTCTCCCGACGCCCCAGGACCCTTTCTGGCAACACAGACAGTGACTTGCAGTTATCAGACCACACTGCACGGTTTCCCCCTCGTTGTCTTGGTCTAGCTGATTCCTCTCCCACTGCCTCCAGGCTTCCTCCAGCTAAGGAACACCTGTGCATCTTTAAAACTCAGACCATCAAGTGTCTTTCCATCTGTGCAGACTTTCTGGACGCTTCTGAGTAGACTGGACGACACCTCCCTGTGCCCCACATCAGACCCCGTATGTCCCTGGGTTCTAGTACTGACAGTTCTCAGAGCACATACTCGATGGCTTGTCTGACACCCCCACGAACCCACCAGAATGCAGGCTTCTTGAGGGCAGAGGATGTGTCTTATTCACACCTATCCCCAGGTGCTAGCTAGCTCCTGGTATGCAGTAGGTGCTAAGTGCAAGAAGGAGGGAGGGGAAGGAGGGAACACGAGGGAGCAGCTGAAGGCTGTGAACGTGGGTTTCTAGGCATGCCAGCTCACAGAGGAGATATCAGTTAGCTACACTGAAAGTGCTCAGCCCCAGGGCCTTCACCGTGTAGGATCAAGCTGATGCTCCCAGGCAGGCAGGCAGGATGTGCCTTCTTCCAAGTCATACAGTGGACGGCAGAGAATAAGACACAAAGCCTATATTCCAGGTTATGCTTTCAAGTTTGCCAACTGGAGATGCCTTGTGTCCAGCACAGGGGGCGGACAGTGGAACAGAGTCAGAAACTCTGTCCTGGCTACCTCTGAGCCCCAAGCCCTGGGCTGCCAGGGAGGGTTGCAGGCCCGCAGTGCAGGCCGGGCACCAAGCCCTCTCCAGGGCCCATCAACATTTTAGCTGTGGGTGGGTTATCCAGCCCGGCTGATCCTCGGTTTCCTGGCAGGTAAGTTAGTGGCAGAGGCTTTGCTTAAGAACAGTTGGTTCCCAGCCTTTTCTCTTTTTCCAGAGAACTCTCCGGGCTACGCCACAGCCTCCTGCCCTGTGTTCTCTGACCGTCTGCCTCTTCCCTCCACACAGCCTGCCCCTGCGGTTTTGGGTCAACATGATCAAGAACCCCCAGTTTGTGTTTGACATCCATAAGAACAGCATCACGGACGCCTGCCTGTCCGTGGTGGCCCAGACCTTCATGGACTCCTGCTCCACATCAGAGCACCGGCTGGGCAAGGACTCCCCCTCCAACAAGCTGCTCTACGCCAAGGACATCCCCAGCTACAAGAACTGGGTAGAAAGGTGAGTGCTGGGCCTGGGAGCCAAGGCAGGGCCCCTTGCTGCAGCAAGCAACTGGCCCTGATTAGGGGTCCCATCCCCTCCAGAATGGGCCGGTGCTTACAGACGGGTCATTCACAAAGCCCGATCCTGCGATTGCAATGCCCACACCCCCGTGAGCCCAATGGTACCGTCAGCTGAAACAAGAGCCCTGGCTGGAGGTCCCACTGGGCTCTGCTTCCCTGCACGGAGGGCCCCAGATCTTTCCATGCCTGAAATGCCTCCAGGCCCAGGAAGGAAATACAGCCCCTGCTCCAATCCCCACCAAAACAAAACAAAACAAACAAACCTTCGAGGGACTGAATAACATCTTGCACAGAAAGTCAGGAGCCCCCTGCCTATCTGCCCCTGTCCATTGGCAAGTCCCCCCACGTCCGGTGGGGATGTCGCTGTCACTCTGACACTTCCCTCTGCCCCAGTCCCTGAGCTCCCCAAGACGAGCTCTTGCTGCCCTGGGTGTGCCCCACAGTGCTTTCTCAGCCACCAGAGTCCTGACCTAGTCATTGTCACACGCAGCATCCTGTGACTGGAGGGCCACCCGTAAGCTGGGGAGCCCATCTTCATGCAAAGCTAACTCCTGGTGAAGAACATCAGTGGTTTGTCCGGGCCAATCAGCACCACATACCAAGCACCTGAGCTAGGCAACCAGCCAAAGCTTTATTTATTTATTCATGCCAGTAGCCCTGGGATATAAGAGGACAGGATTATAACCTCATTTTCTGCCCATGAAAGTGAAGAAATATACATTCAGAATGGCTAAGTAATCAGCCCAAGATGACTTCAGTGGCCAAGAGGAGAGTTGATCCCCAAACTCAGCTGACTCCCACATCACGTCTTTACTATTAGGGCAACCTATATGGTGCCTCTGTGTGAATTGAGGAAAGTGCCCTTTCCTACTGGAGGAACCCCAGGCCAGGGTGCATGGTCTGTTGAGTGATGGACTGGTTGTCCAGCCAAGCACCTTTGTGCAGTGAACAACCTGCACAACTCCACATGGCAGTCCTGATTTTACCATGTAGCTTTAAAACAGGAAACCTGGATGGAAGCTCAGATTTGGTGCCTTTTTTAAGAGTAAAAGATGCCAAAAATTGTTCTTGACTGAGTAACTGGAGACAAACTGAACAGGATCATTTCACCTGTGGCAAAGAGACAGTCTCTGTGTTCATACTTGAAAATTGCCTTCCCTTGTAAAGAGGGAATAACTAAGAGGCCGTGGAGTCCTGGCCATCTCAGTAACATGGTTCTGCTCAAAGGGATTGCATTTTGTTCTTCCTCTCCCCTTTGTTCTTTGCGATCTTCCCCACCCCTCCCTGCTGATGCGTGAGGTGGGCATCGGTGTCGGCCAACAGAGAGAGAGCTCTCTTGTCCTTGTACCGGATTATGTCTGAGTCACGAGGAGAGGCTCTCACCTCCCTCCACGTAGATGGTGGCTCATTCTTCTGACAATAGAGCTGCCAGAAACAAGCCCTCCTGAGTGGTCTTCAGCAAAGAGAGGGAGGAAAGAGGCAGCAGCTGGGCTAGGTGATCCGGGCACTGGTGCGGCGTCACTGAGCTGGGACCTCAGGCAGGGAGCAAGCAAGCGGGGATGTGGGGGGCGGGGGGCACTGCCCAGACATCTGCAGAGAGGACACTCCCCAGAACACAGTTCGCGAGGCAGGGGCGAGAGTGATGCATGCGCGGGGCTAATGGCCTTCCTGCTGCTCGGTGCTAACTGAAATCTGTGCCACGCAGCTGCCACGGGTCATGAGGAAGCCTGGTCCGTTGGGTTATTTTTAGGAGTGGCTCGATGGTTTCCATTTCTTATCCCGCCAGTTTCTTAGCAACCACTGCCACTCTCAGGAGAGTCATCTTTCGCTAGCTTGAGATCCCACCCAAACCCTTTCTCCCCTCATTCTGGGACGAGGTACAGAGGCGGAGGGATTAGGAGACGGTGTGAACAGGTCTGGAGATCAAGTCTGGAGTGCCTCTCCACTTGGTGATGGATGGATCGATTCCATGTCACTGCCCGAGGAGCCTGGCCTCCGAGCTTGTCTGCTTGCTGGAAGGTGAAGCCTAGACGCACAGAACTCGCTCATGGTCCCCAGGGAGCCCGGTCCCCCACCTCGGCCTACCAAGGGCACCGGCAGCCTGCAGTCTAGAAGAATGACGGTAGAAGCCAACGTCTCACGGGCAGGGCTCACCCACTTGTGATGTCAGACAGCCCACCTACGACGCAGGCTCAGTGACTCACTGCGGTAGACAGCACCCTACACACATCTGGGGAGGGCCTTCTGTCCCATCACAGCTAAGAAACAGGGTTTGCCCTGGCTGGCCCCTCTGTAGAGCAGGTGGGAAGCATGTGGATGCTGGAGGCTTCACTAACTCTGGTGGTTGAACAGCCTAGATCATTCTGGCACACCTATGCTGGCTTGTAGCTCCTAGAACTTCTTCATCTACCCATCCTCCCCCAACCCCGTCCTCCCATTTCATCCTCCCATCCCATTCCTGCCTCCAAATACCTTGCAATGCTAATGGTCAGTGGCCCCACTGCAGACTCCCAGTGTCTGCTGCCTCCATCCAAGTATTTGGGTTTTTGCTTATGGCCACATCTAGAGAAAGGGAGAAGGATCTCTTGGTTCCCAGTAGCAATCAACCACTACACTCATAGAGCAGAACTCACTGGTGTCACCATGAAGAGTGTGACCTGAACAGTCATAGTTTCTATTTCATTAGCAAGAGCAGTAAAATGATGTTAGGTGGTGATTTCCTCTCATTTTAAATTGGAAGAGCCTCAAGGTTATTCCTGTGGCAGCATTAGCCTCTCTCACCTGCCCTCAAGTGCAGGTGCATTCCAGGTAGGAATGAGTGGAGGGGCACCACCGTTGACCTGCTCAGAACTGGACTGGGGTGCGCCACACATTTGAGTATCATCTATCACGTGTGTCACAGCATGAAAAAGGTTAAGAACTTTAAATATTTAAAAATGCCCCCTAAGGAAGCCATCCATTCAAAACATAAAACTGTGACAGCTCACCCTGGGAGCAATAGTGGAGGTGAAGTATAGACATTTTATTAACTTATTCATCAATCCATGGGTCAAACATTTATGGTCTCCATCAGGAGTGTATGGGACCCTCGGCATATATTACACTTGATCCTTCCCTCATGGCTCTTGTTGTCAAGGAAGACACACGGAGGGGCACTCAACAAGCCCCATGAGCTGTAATAGTGCGGCTCCGGGAGTGACAGCCTGATTCCGCTGGGCCTGGAGAGGTCAGGGAATGGCTCTCAGAGGAAGAGACTTTTGTGCAGGGCCTTGCAAGCCAAGTGTCTGTACATCAGAACATCAGGCTCTAAGCGTTTTTCATGTCTACGCCTTCATCCTTGAGGTGTTTGAAGGGATGACAAAACTTTGTTCTTCTAAGAGTTCAGGGCACTGGAGACCACTTTGGGGATCACTGGAGCCATGGTAATGCAGAGCTGAGACACCCGCCATCACACACTGGGCCCATCCCCCAGAAGCCCACAAATGTAGACTGGTACAGACTGGTCGACGGCAGAAATTCAGCATTCTGGGGCCCTGCCTTTATAGCAGCTCCCCAAGGACCCACACGGGTACTGGCGTCCCATCTGGTAGGAGCGAACTCAACAAAGGCTAGGGAGGGCCAGTGGTGGGACCCAGCCCTCCTCAGCAGGCGTGGCCTTGGCCAGCCTGCCAGACCCTGGCCAGTTAGAGGGGGGGGTCTTGGGGGACTTTCAGAGCACCAGTCCCTTCTGAAGGGGCTCACCTGCAGGCAGAAATCCCACGGGAGGAAGTTCAAGTTCAGGAGCCCGGGCTGACCTTTCCCTTCCTCACTGCACAGCCCGCTGGTAAGAACACTTGTTTGAGGTTCATTAATGGGGCATAATTGCATTCTTCACAATCAATAAGCCTTCTCCGTGGCAGAGCCCAGCGCAAAGGCCGGCCCAGCGGGAGCGGAGAAGGAAGCAATTGCCCACAGAGCCAGGGAACCCAGGGCAAGGTCATTATCAGGCTCAAGGGGTGCTGGCAAGCCTGGGGGGTGGTGGGGCACAGCCCTGGAGGGGAGCGAGGAGAGGTCAAGGCGGGCTCAGCATGCCCCGTCGGGTGGATGGGCCAGCCAGCAGCGCGCAGGGCTGGGGTCAAGAACCAGGCAGAGTGTCCGCCAGACCCCAAGCCCCACACTCATCCAGAAAATTGAGCTGCCCGTGGCGACTCAGCTCAGCTATTCCGAACCTGCCGAAGATGAGGACGTGTGGTTGATCCATTCATGGGCTAGTGTGCGGCCACAGACGTGCTCAGGTCCAATCCAGCAGCCTCGGCCAGGAGGCAACCGGGCTGCTGCCTGTGGACATGACCTCACTGTTAGAATAAAGCAAAGCACGTCCAGGTGGGCCACCACCCGTTTCTTCAGATGGAAAGGGTGGAAGCCCTGCCCTCTCCCCGCTCCACTCCCAACCCCTTCCTCCCTCTCTTTCTCACACAGACACACTTTCTAGATATTCTCTTTGGAGAAATCGCCCGGGTGACTGGCCCACACCGAGGCAAGCCATGTTGAAGGGATAGGGCGGTGGGCACCTGCTATTTCTATGGAGACAGTGGTCCCTAACCTGGGCTCTCGTGCACCTCAGGGACCATAAAGGCCGCAGTAGGAGCCCGGGTGCTACATGCAAAAGCCTGACAGGCCATCCATGTACTCGTGAGAGGCTTCATGAGCAGGGGACGGAAATGGCAGGAGTCTTTGTGTCTGATGACAGTCAGGTCCTGTCAGTGAAGACTTGGTCAGGTGACAGAGTGACCGTCCACAGATGACAGAGCGTCACTGTTGGGAGGAAGCTGTGGACCCAGGCGAGTTGACTGAGTGCCTGGTTGCTGGCTGTGGAGAAGCCAGGGAGGTCAGCAGTTCACGCTTTTCCCCAACGTGACCTGCCCACCCAGCCCGACGAGCACATTCAGCTCGGGAGGCGTGGAATCCGGACGGTGGCACACGTGTCTTCGGGAGGGGCGGGGTGGGGAGCCACCACTGAAGCCCTGGGTCTCCGCTGGAAAATGGAACACTGACATTTATTGCCTTCCAGAAATAGTGCCAATGAATCGAGTCTCTCGCTGGACCGTTCACACCTGGAATGTCGTTAAATCGCCCAGGCCCCCGAGGACCCTGAGGGTGCCGACGGGTGGGCTGCAGGCCGGGAAGAGAGCGGGCCCTTGGGACGGAGCGAAGGAGCCACAGTGCACAGGACAGGGAACGGAGGGCCCTGAACGTGAGGAGGGCGGGGGGCCGGAGAAGGCTGTGAAGGATGAAGTCCAGGTGAGGCTGAGGGCAGGACGGCCCCATCTGACGCCCCAGGCTCCTCTGAGAAAGGCCATTTCATTAAGCTCTCGTCCCCGGGCCCAGACCTCCTGCCAAAATGCAATCAGCTCAACAAAGCAGTTGGCGAGTGTGTCTGTGTGGGGCCGGGTTTCTGAGGTGGAGGAGGTGCCCTCCGACCGGCCCCTTCCCTTGCCAGAGTGCACAGATTTCATCTCCTTCCCTCTGCCTCCCTCGGAAGGTTTCTAGAATGAACGACAGGTCTGCAGTCACAGCAAGACCGTGGCTTGGGGCAGGGCAGCCATTACAGGCCTCGGCGGCCCAGACATGCTCTGGCAGCAAATTGAACTGTCATTCCATGGCAGGCCCTTGAGCGTGATGGCTAGAGTAACACACGAGTGTCCCCTCTGTCGGCCTGTCACCCGACTCCTGGGCAGGGATGGGGGAAAGGCGGGGGACGGCACAGGACTTATGCATTCATGGTGGGTGCCCTGAGGGACGTGGGCTGCGAATGACACAGGGCCCAGGAGTGAGACTGTCCCAGAGCCTCTGAGGACGCCCCCTCCACTCGCCTGCTCAAGCCCTGAGTTCTGGGAGCTCCCGGGGCCTGTCATTGGCACCTGCGCTTACACAGGTGAGCCAGACCCTCTCCCAAAACTTTGTGCCCCGGATGCATCACTCGCCTCAGCCTAGTCCCTGTCCCCGGCGACCATCCCACCACCCTCCTCCGTTCCAGGTTCTCAGGCTTGCTTTCCCCAGCTTTGAAGCCCTAAGCATTCAGCGCAGGCTGAGCTGGGGTGCTCCCCAATGCCCTGATGTCTCCCTGCTTTTGTGGGTTCCTGGCCCCCTTCCACGGCCCACAGTCAGCAAGCGGCTGGGGGGCGGCGGGGCTGTCTCGGGGACACTGGGGCCCTTCCAGTCCTCATTCGGAAACTGCGCAACTCCCCTCTGGCGGAGGAGCTGGGGTTTGCTGCAGAAAATGTCAAATTGCAGAAATTAAAAATGTAAATGTTGGCATCTAATTAACCAGTTGACAGCGGTGCACCGCGGCAAGTGACAGTGACAGATTGCCTTCTGCCAGCCTCTCTCCCCAAGCAGCCCCCAGCCCCGCCCTCCTCCCGGGTCACCCCCAGAGAGGGGAGGGCATCGATGCAGAGCAACTGCCTGGAAGAGCCTCCGGGCCCTGCGGGGGGCAGCCCTTGCGTCTGTGGGAGGAGGTGTCAGAAGGACACAGAGGCAGACTGGACACTCTTCGGCGGCTGGGAGCAAGCCCCAAGCAGGAGCCAGCTCCCCGTTCACCCTCTGACCATGTCTGGGCCACGTCCCTTCTGTCTGTGCCCCTGCATCCAGAGCTGCAGAGGGCTCTCCCGGGCCAGCCCCAGAAGCGCAGGTGGGAGAGAGCCCACCATGGTCCCCAGGGGGCTGTGCACCGGCATCCACTGGCCCCAGACATCGTGCTGGGAGTTTCCATCTCTCCTCTACTCCGTGTGCACGGCTCCAGCTCCTTTCTTCCCCACTCCCTTCCCCGGCAGGTATTACGCAGACATCGGGAAGATGCCGGCCATCAGCGACCAGGACATGAACGCGTACCTGGCTGAGCAGTCCCGGATGCACATGAATGAGTTCAACGCCATGAGCGCGCTCTCGGAGATCTTCTCCTACGTGGGCAAGTACAGCGAGGAGGTGAGCCTGCTCGGCACCTGCTGGGAAGGATAGAGCGGAGACGGAAAACTCTGCCTATAGCAGTCCCTATGCACAAGAGCACCAGGCATGAACCCCAGACAGCCCCCCACCCCTGCTGGGGAAACGCTCTGCCACCTTGGACTTGGGGGCTGTGCGGCACAGACTGGGACTGTGCCCTCTCCACTGGAGCGGCCCAGGGACACAGGGACCGGGAGTTCCCCCGTTTTACAGCTGAGGCAGTGAGGGTTCAGAGAGGTGACATGTTTTGCCCCAGATCACCTCGCTGGAAACTGGTAGGTCTGTTATTCAGTCCCACATCGCCTGAGTCTGCGTCAAATTCTAACACTTTCTCCCTCACGTCCTCACTGTCATTGTCCTCCCCCAACCATCTGATCTCAGACAGGGCTTTGGCAGACACGATCATTTGGTGCTGATGACCGGGAAAGCATGAGAATGAACTCTGGGAGGCATATTTGTCTGTTAACACACAAGTGAAGCCAAGTGACTTTCTAAATGTGGGCTCTGGGGCCTTGGGGAGCTCATGGAGGAAGATATTCCTTTGTAGGAAGGAGGGGTGGGATTTCTTAATATCTGTGAGACCATGTTCCCCAGAGACCCCGGGCGCCACGCTTCACACGGGGGTGGGGCTGTGTTCACCTGCAGGGTGAACGTGGGCAGCGGAGTGCACACAGACATGCTGATGTCTGTGCCGACCCCCGTGCGCATCGACCCAGGGGTACCCACACCCGCGCGCCCCCGCCCCCCTCCATCCCCGTTAGCCAGGCTGCCTGCGGACCCAGCGACCTCGTGTGCGCCTCTCGCCCTGTCTGTGCACGCCCTAAGAACACATACCTGTATGCACAGACTAGTAACCTCCCTGTTCTCGGCCCTTCAACAGATCCTCGGACCTCTGGACCATGACGACCAGTGCGGAAAGCAGAAACTGGCCTACAAACTAGAACAAGTCATAACCCTCATGAGCTTAGACAGCTGAGAACCGTCCTTCCAGGGCCCCTGGGGGGAGGGACACACCAAGCCGTGCCTCAGTCTAGATTATCATCTTTACCAAGTGCAAGTTCCGACTGGCGTCAGCAGCATCCCCTGAGCAGCGCTGTCTCTCTCTCCGCCTCTTTCTGTCTCTCCCTCCTCCCTGCGTCCCTTCTCTCTCTGTGGCTCTGCCAACACGATGGAACCAGGCCACCGCCCCTCAGTTAGTCCAGGATGGCCAGGCTCACGTGGGGACCCAGCCAGAAGATATCAGTGGGGCTCTCTTTCCCGGCTGGCCGCAGGCTGACCACATCGGATGGAGGAGGAGCCCCAGAGAGAGGACACCCCCATGCCGCTACTCCACCTTCCAACCAGGCTGAGCCTTGGTCTAGGGAAGAGGCAATGAGCTCAGTATTATCTTCACCGGGAAGACATCACCTGGCTCTCTCCCTTCCCCTGTATCCACCTCCAGGGCATCACCTGGCTCTCTCCCTTCCCCCATATCCACCTCCAGGGGGTCCGCCAGGATGTGGGCCCGTTGCAGCTCTGAGAAGAAGGGCCACAGCTCCTGCGCATGGAGGACTGGGGGTTGGGAGGGGGGACGAGTTGGGAGGTGACTTTCGAGCCGCCTCTCACCTGTTGGGTTGGCCTCCAGAGGCCACCTTGTCCCCTTGCGGTCTTCTTGGAGCCCTTCCAAGTGCTCCTAGGGACCTGCCTGCCTCGCCCCCTCCCCTGCCTATGGAAAGCCAGACAGGAGAATCAGCAGTTACATGCCACCGCAGAGACCCTCCTAACCTTCGAGTCTGGCTCAGAGCAGCAGAAACGTCACGTGGAGGGGGAGAAAGGGAAAGAGAGTCACATCCACCCTGGAAGCAGAATTTGTTGTTTTCCATTCACCCCCGCACGCAACTGAAGCACGTCACGGGCCTCATCCATTGCCAGATCGTCGATGCTGTCTAAGGAAAGCACCTGCAGCCTCCTCGGTCGGCGCTCATCAAGGGTCAATGTAAAATGCAGAGTACATCCAGGAGATTCTACCTCCAGCCACCTTTCTTGGCTCCGTCCCCACCACCCTTCCTGAGAACTCTATAGAAGGCTGGGCAGAGAGCTGAGCCCCGTCCCCCTGCAGAGCCTGGTGCCATTGCTATGCAGATGACTTTGTCCAGACCTCCTTGGCAAGGACTCCTTCACCATCCGCTGTCTCTTTAGTCCCTGCCCTTCCTCACCTCCTCCCCAGTCATCACGGAGAGAACCACGCTCAAGCACAGCCTCACGGGAGACAAACCCAAATGCCAGGCACACCTAGCCGCCAGCTCGCCACATCCGGGAGGGACCAAGGACTCAAGCTGAAGGACCTGGCCAACAACGACAGAAGAGACATACAACGGACCTCGGCCCTGGCGTCTGTTTCTCCATCTGTCCTTCCATCTCTGGATCTCTCATTTCAGCCTGTCAGGCAAATGTACGCTCAGACATGGGTGAGCAGGGGCTGTGGTAAGAGACGGTCTAATGGAGGGTCATGGAAACCTGAATCTTGAAGGGCCCTTAGTTGCCATCTGGCCCAGTTTCCCACCCTAAGCCAGATTCTCTCCTAGCAGCCCTGGTGGCTAATTGTACACCGCTCTGGGGGACAAGGAGAAGCATCATGTAAGGTGTGGCTGAGAGTGAGGGTTCCAGTCTTGCCTTCACTCCCTGAGCATCAGATATCCATCCCTGTCACCCACTCAAAGTGAGCCCCAATTGGAAAGGGGAAGGAACCACTCCATTTCCAGCAAAGTCCATGGAGCACCCTGTACTTTTAAGAACTCTGGCCCCTTTGGATAGGTGTGTGTGTGTGTGTGTGTGCACCCCAGGAGCAGGCAGAGAGCTCAGAAGGATTTCTGGTCCTGTGGAGGGGACCCTGAAGTGATTCCCTTACGCCACCCTTGCTCATTCATTCTGTAGCTTGAGGACATTTCAACACTAGCTTTCAGCGCTGAGTGCTGGGGGTGGAGAAGGAGAGTCACCTGTCGGCAGGAAACCAGGCTGCTCAGCGCCCACGGGAGGCCGGGACTTGACTGGAAGCTGGGTGGAGGGGACCCACAGCAGGGCAGCATGTGACATCAAGGAGAGGACAGATGGGGACAAAACACCAGTAGCCTAACCACGGAAAGAGGAGAATGGGGAAAAGATACCCATCGAGGGGGAAAAATAACCAAAGGTTTTGGCAAATGAAGTGCCAGGTGAAGAAGCTTGGGCTTTCTACCCTCGACCCTTTTATTTCCTCCCGAGAAGCCACAGGCCCTGGCCAGAGAGGAAGCACGAGGGGGGGCGGGCAGAGGAAGCACTGCAGCCGCCAAGCTGTATTTGCACACGTGAGGGGGTGGGGAGGAGAGAGACACAAACATATTTAACACAGATTCGCTGAGTGGAAGCTGAGTGTGTGTGTGAGCGCATGTGTGAGCGAGTGTGTTTGGTTTATTTTTTAAGTTTTGCACAGAGAGAAAAAATGAACAGGCAGAAAAGAAGACTGTTATCATGGTTCTGCTGAAGCTTTTATTTTTTACCGGATTATTATTATTATTGTTATTGTTCCTTTGTCGGTACAGAACTTCCCCCCCCCCACCCTGCCCCTGCCCCGTTTTGTCGTAAGAGAAAATTCTCAGACACCTCAGAGAAACCTCAATGTCAGGAAGAAAGAGGAGAGGACAGTCTCCTGGTTCTCCTTTCTCCTGGTTCAGAAGGGGGTTGGGGCAGATTTTACTTTAATTGCTGGGAGGGGGGTCGCTGCTGGTGTTTGTTTGCCGAAGTCTCTGCGGCCTGCTTGGGCTCGAGAAACAGGACACAATCACCCAGAGCTGCAACCCATCTTGCCCCACAAAAATTCTCTTTCCTTTCTCCATTCGTTTTCCATTTTTTTCCATTTGGATTCGTGGTGCACGTGTGATTCAAAGTAAAGACAAGGCAGCATTTTCAAAAAGCTGTCCTTGGCTCCCCACGTTCTTTCCAAAACTCCCCTTGGGGTCCACGATCTCCTCCTGACAGGCCAGAGACCCCGAAAGCTGCCCCGGGGGTGCGGGCACGGGGACCAGCACACAGCAGAGAAGGGAGCTGGGCAAACTGGTCCGGTGGAAGGGAGGTCCCCTCAAGGCCTCCCTCCCCCGTGGCAGTGAATTTGCAGGGTCATAACTCTGTTTAAGGTGGAATCTTTATCTAACTTCTTGAGTCCCGGGCAGAGAGGAAGAGAGAAAAGGCCCATCTCCTCTCACCTCCCCCTTCAACCGCCTCCTGCACCCTCCAGCCCTTGAGACCATCAGGGTCAAAATGGCGCCAGGAGATCACACAGAATAACTGACCTAGGTTAGATGGGGATTTTGAATGTAGGAGAGAGATGGGCTGAAGCTGGGGTGGTGGGAGGCAGGGAGCTTTATGGGGTCCTGAATTTAAAAGGACCGATGGATAGAAGCTGAGACAGATGGCTGCAGGCAGGTCATTGCTCTCGGGGGGCACAAGTCTCCCCACATGTGGGCTTTGCCATTCTTTGTCCTTCCACATAAGTAGAGACCCCAACATTTCTTGGTAACAGCAAATAGTACCACTAAGTGAAGTTGGCTACTGTGTCAGTTAATCCCTCAGGAAAATACTTTTTCTTGCCTTCTTTCAATGTGGTTTTAATTTGGGGGCGGAGGACTGCCTGAGCGTCCACAGGCCAAGGTAGGGTCGCACCCCACAGCAACATGAACACCCGGAGTCAGCCCGAGAGCCTCCGTCTTGTGAGCCCATGGGCCGAGGAGTCAGGCCCGAGGTGCTTGAGCAGGGCTATGGTCTGAGAGAGGAGTCCTTTTCGATAATCCCAGAGTGAAGCAGACTCTCCAGGACTGTGCCAGGCAGAAGCGGGAGTCGCTGATCGGTAAGGCCGCTGACCTGGTCCACTCGGGCCCGGGTCTCACCCCCAGCCCGAGGCTAATGTGGAGGTAGTGCCCCAGCAACCCCTCTCCCCCCACCCGAGCTCCTTGTGCTCGTGTTCCCCTTGCATGTCTGGCTTCTGAGAGTGTCCCTCCCCCGCAGAGGCGAATGTGTCCCCTCGCCCCCCTCGCCCACAGCTGCACACGGAGTCACAGACCTCACAGCCCAGCCCCACCCCGGGGCAGCTCTAGGCCCCTGTCACCAGCCCGGCACTGCCTCCCTGAGTGATTGGGGGTCCCCAGTCCCACCTGGGCCCTGGGGATCCCCCATCAGAAGAGCCACAAGCAACGATTTCCCAAAACAACCTCCACTCCGAGAGGCAAGTCCTGCTGATATTTCCAGCACCCTCAACAGCCATGCGCTTTGACCTAACAGGGGAAGCCCTGTTTTCCATCTGTCTCCTTTCTCAGGAATTAGGGGACACTTCCTTTGGCTTCACAGGATGTGAAGTCAAATACTTAACCTAGTGAAGGTTAAAGTTAATTATTCTTAAAAATAAACTTCCCCACCTCTGAGAGAGCAAGGAGGGAGGGGAAGAGGCAGGGAGGTTCTGCAGGCCGGAGGCCCATAGACACCCCTTTCGTGGCCCTTCCAGGAATGGGCCGCCCCAACAAGTGGTCCCAGCATGGGTCTGAAAGGCCTCCGAGAGGCATTTCTAGGCATGCATAACCTCCAGGTACCAGAGTCCCCAGGAGAAGACCCTGCCCCAGGCTGATCTTGGCTCCTTCCTGGCCTTTCCTCTTGCTCCTAGTTCAAACCAAGGACCTCCTGTCAGCCCCCCACGCCTCCTGTCAGTATTCAGTACAGGTGACTGAGGGCCCCTGACCCCGCAGCCTGTCCCTTTTTCTTTAACCTGTATGTGGACTGTTTACTTGGAGTCTGAGGTTATTTTTTGTTTGTATATGTTAAGCGTTGGAGATTAAGGAGGGAGCCCAGGTGTGGGTGTCAAGTCCAAACTGCTGGGAGGAAGAAACAAAACTCTTCACCTGTGACTTGTGAGGGATGAGGAGAGCCTTGGGGCTGAGGAGGGGGGCTCCCCTGTTGTTAAAAAATGGGTCAGGATATTCCCCAGGTGTGGACATGCCTGGGGAAGCAGCCTCCATGGCTGCTAATATTCTTGGTGCTTCCCGGGCACCTGGGATGGCTAAAGCCTGCGATGCTGGCCCTCTCCTCCCACAGGTGTGGCCAATGAGAGCCCTTACAGAGCGGGGAAGCTGGGGTACAGCCACAGGTGACGCGGAGAGGTAGCTCCAGGGGGAGGCTGGGAAACCATGAGCCTCTGCTCTCACGGTGCTCCGAGAGCCGCAAAGCCCTCCGCTGGAAAACAGAGAAAACATTCCTCCCGTTCACAAAGGAATCTCTATAGTAAAAGTTTCAGACTTTCAAGAGAGACCCCCTTTTTTTTTAAACTACAAGTCTTTGCTCCCTGAAAAAAAAAATTTTTTTTTTAATTAGGGGAAGTTATCCAACTTTATAAAATATACAGGATTTTTTGGTTGTAAAAGTGATACATACTCATTAGAGTCCCAATTAAATTCCGTGAGTAGACTGGTGACTAACCCAGCTAAGCAAAGCTAAACAAAACAAGATCCCTAATAAATGAAAAGAGGTTTCTGTCCTCATTGGCAGAGATAGTGAGGTGGGAGGGGGGCCGTATGTCCTCTGTCCGGTGTGCCCCCCTTTCCTTTCTCCTCACCTCCTTTCGCTTTGTCCAATCTTGGCTCTCTGGGCTGCCCCTGGTGTTGCTGAGCCCCCCTGCCATCCCCATCAGCTTCCTTCAAACTGTAGGGATGCCCAGTTCAGGACTGGTCATGGAGGGACCAAGGCCCCTCCCCTGAGAGTGCAAATGCTCATGGCAAATAGACACGTTCTATGCAGCTCATCTTCTACCATTTCTTTTTAACTGGAATTAGAACTTCTTTTGTTAGTATCTTTGATCTTATGACTCAAGCACATTTTGGAAGGGCTCCCTTCCAAGAGTGGAATTCAAAACAGAGGATACAGTTAAAGAGCAGTGCAAAGGACACTTAACCAAGCACGACCGCTTACCAGATAGGACTAGTGGCTGCGGTTCAGGCCCATGACCAAGATGCGATGCACGTCTCGTGTGCTCTCCTTCCTCCTCCCTTCCCTGATGTTCTCCCCAGCTGTTGGCTCGTTAAACCTTCTGTTCTTTAAAAAGAAAAGCTAGTTTACCTCAAAGAATCTTGTTTCCATTTGGAAACCAATGACTTTGTGTTTTAGAGTAGATGACCCTCCCCCCGCCATCACTCCCTGCCTGGGTCTGGTGTCCCTGAGGCCTGAGGTCCTTGCTTAGTCATGCAATGGCGATGCTGAACAAGAACAAGACCCCCAGGCCCCAACATGGACAGGAAGGATTGGGTGCAGCTGGCCTCCTCCCCACCTGAGCTGGTAAGGACCAGCCCATCTCTTCCAGCAGGGTCCTGCCCAGTTACCATAGTAACCAGCAACTCCAGGGTACCAGCTACAGAGAACGGCTCAGTGAGCCGAGGCGTAGGTGGAGCAGAGTCTGGCCTGGTCTCACAACCCAGAGTCAAGTCCGATGCTGGAGGGAAGAGGAGAAACAGGGAAGGATGAGCGGGTGGTTTGAGGAACAGGCGGAGGTCTTTGAGTCTCGGCGAGAGGCCGTTGAAGGAGGTAGGGCAGGTCTCTCCTGCTCTGGTCACCCCCTTCCAGCCCCACCCCACCTCTGTTTCCATAAAGCTCCCACCTTGAACACTGGCCCTTTGTTAGAACAGAGCAAAACATATCTTTAGACAACAGTGTTATAATGAGCCTCAAAGATAGGTGGATGGAATCTAGTAGAGGAAGAGGGTCTTCTGGTTTTGATTTTTAAAAAAGAGTATCCTAGTAAGATTAAAAAAAAAGATTTAAAAAAATAAAAGTTTTTAAAAAGGAAACCTATGCTATTTAAATTGGAGCCCAGTTGTAACTTGGTAAAGGCAAGCTTCTGTACCTTTGTTATAATTAATTGTATACCTGTGTATGTAAATATAAGGCATTCCTATTTTGCAGTTCAGAACAAAAAAAAAAAAAAAACCTATTTGTAATATAGAATAAAGTTTATTAAAAAATAATAAAATGCAGTTTGGGATTTGGGTCTTTTTTCGTGTCTGGCTAGAAGCGGGGAGAGGGGAAGGTTGGCCGTAAGTAGGCCTCCACGGCGCACAGATGAGTCAGCTTCTCTCTCCAGCTCCATGGTATCTAAACTCAACCACCAGAGGTACGCTCTTTTACTTAGGGCTCTGTCTGCAGTTACCAAGCAGACCTCTCTGGAGGTGATAACGCACGCTACCAGCCGTGCTGTCAACAGTCATCTCTCCCCCATGAAGCCGGATCAACCTCTGAATCCTTCTCAACACGGCCCTCCAGGCGCACACTACGAGGCCGCCAGAGCTGGTGCCAGAGAGGACACGAGTTGCCGTCCCTGCTGTAAGTCTTCTTGGCAAGCTACGCCTTAGTGTAAGTGATTTCATCAGTCTCTCCCACCTCCAGCATTTGGATAGAGGGTGGAAATCTTGAACCCAATTGCACCTCCGGTGTAGAAGCAGGATAGGGAGAGAAAGAGAACGGGAAGGGTGGCAGTGGAAGCGGGAGCAGGGATGGCTGTCCACCTGCCACCTGCGTCCGTCTGTGGTCCACGCTGGCCTCCAGGGGGTAGCGTGAGGGGGAAGGGAAGCCCAGGAACTCTGCGTCCTCTGCGTTCACCTGGCTGCCCTCGGACAGATCCTTTTGTCTCTCTGAGCTCAAGGCAGCAGCCAGAGAAGGTTGAGCTCCATGTCTCCGACGGCCTTATAATTCAAAGTGAAATCCATGAGAAGAGAACAGGAAGGAAGCTGGATGAGGATGGAGAGACAGAAACAGCGAAGCGGGGAGAGTAAGTGAGGAAGAGGGGTTAGGAGACGGAGTGGGGAGAAGTGAGACAGACCCCGGGCCGACAACAGCAAATCCTGTCCTCCCCACCTCCCTGCCTCCCCCGACCCCCAGCCCTCAGGCTCCTCCAGCCTCCAAAGCAGAGCCCCCGGGGTGTCACCAAGATGGGACCTCTGGGGGCCAGAGAGAAAGGGCAGGAGGGGACTTGGTGCGAAGTCCGTGAGTCCTGGCTTGCCCCGCACCTTCCAAAGGAGAGCCCTCCTGAAATGAGGGGCAAGCACGCCTCCCCAGCGATGCTCCCTCCTACAGCCAGTGACCAGGGAGCTCTTCAACCTTGGGACAATGAGGGAACAGATGACACCTAGGAGGAAAGGTGGGAATTGGTGACCTCATGACCCAGCACAAACTCATGGACTGAGAACTGGTGGTGTTTTTTTTTTCAGTAGTTCCAACTGACAGGGAAAGGATATTTCTCTCTTTTCCTAAATAACGAGGCAGGCCATGGTAGGGATGATGGTCTCAGTCCAAAAGTTCAAATCAGATTCCACACATGATCCAGTTCCTGCCACGCCCACTGACTCCTTCACCTGCATGATGTCATGCTTCAGCACGTCCAGCCACCACGACCTGGAGCCGACTGCTTCTCTGGGATCTGGTTTCCTTCTCCACGATCTGAAGACACTTCTAACTGCTCTATGAAACCCAGGAGATCGTGCGGAAGGCTGATTTAGAGAACAAAAGTGAGAAGATCCTGAGCACCACAAAGGGTCACACGTGCATTTGGTGTCATCATTAGTCATAAAAATGATATCGTACAGACAAAAGAGTGGATCCGGCCCAGGGCCTCAGTCACAAGTTTAGAATGGATGCCATATTAGTCGGCTCAGGCCGCCGTAACAGAATACCAGACTGGGGGGCTTACATAACAGACATTTGTTTTCTCGCGGTTCTGAAGGCTGGAAACCCAAGATCAAGGTGCCAGGATTGGTTTCTGGTGGGAGCTCTCTTTCAGGCTTGCACAGAACTACCTTCTGGGTCCTCGCATGGTCTTTGGGCGCACACGCAGAGAGCTCTCTGCTGGCTCTTCTTATAAGTCCTATCAGGTTAGGGCCCCACTCTTAGGGCCTCATTTAACCTTAATTACCTCCCTAAAGGCCCTCTCCCTAAATTCAGTCACATTGAGGGTTAGCACTGAATTTGGGGGTGGGGGAAGGACACAATTCATTCTGTAACAGATGCCTTATTTATTCACTGCCAAAAAGTGAATATCTAGCATCTTATGAAAAGGGACATGAATATATTTTGATTGTTAGACTGCAAGATTGTTGAAGGCAGAGACCGTACCAGCTGAATTTATGTTACCCAAGCTTAGCAAGTGTCCAGCACAGAGCGAGTGTTCAGTAAATGATGAACGGGTGGCGGGAGGAATGTGGGCAGGGTATGTGGTATGTTGTTTGTTTATTTTAGAGACACAGAGAGAGCGTGTTCGACCGGGGCAGGGTGGGGGGATGCAGAGGGAGAGAGAGAATCTCAAGCAGGCCCTACGCCCAGTGCAGAGCCCGACATGAGGCTCAGTCTCACGACCCTGAGGATCATGACCTGAGCCAAAATCAAGAGTTGGGCACTTAACCAACTGAGCCACCCAGGTGCCCCCAAGCCAAGGCTGTTTTAAAACATAACCTATAGCTTTCTATATACTTGGATTTTGATCAATGGTCAACTTCCAGGAAAGCAGAGAACTCGTCCTTACTAGGGGCACAGACCATGTTCTCAACACAAGTCCTACTCAAGATGGCAGCCCCCCTTAGGACAAACAGCAATGTCTCACAAGGCCTAGAAAGGCCCGTCCACACATAGATGCACTTACTGCTGCCTGATGCTAAGAAAGGCCTGACCCCCCTCTGAAGTGCAGGCTGGGGAGGAACTCATGCCCCCCAACCGGAGAGGGGCCCTTCTTGTCCCTGTTCCACATTGGAGCACAGACCTGGGCCACGGTCCCCAGCCATTTCCTGATTAAGCCTATCTAATTCTAGGGATGCAAAGGCAGGGCCTGGGGGCAGAGGAAGCCAAGGGGTCATGGAGGGGAAGCTGGCAGGTCACTAGGGATGCACTCTCTGCCCCCTTCACCAGGAGCACATCCAGTTTCCTTCCCTAAAAGGACCAGATCCCCCCGCAGTGCCAGCCTGCACTGCCCCCAACTCCACACTGCATCTCATCCCTTCTTCCTCTGTAGTTTGCCTCTGGGGGCAAGCCACTCACTCAGAACTTTGTGAGCACACCCAGCCACCCAGTTGGACTTCAATGCCCCAAACCAGTCTCCTAATCCCCCCTCTGCAACCCGAACATTCTCTACATAGAGCAATGGTGTGACCCTGGGTGAGTTCCTAACCAGCTCCAAATCTCGATTTTCTCATCTGTAAGGATGAGAAAAATAACACCTTCCTCACAGAAGATCGAGGGAAGCAAGGGTTACAGAGCACTTGGAGCAAGTCCCAACATCTCATGAGTTTTTAGTGGACCGTAGTTTTTGGCACTGAGCGACAGCCTTCTTGAAGAAGAATCCCGTGTGTTCTCTCTCCGGCCCTAGCTTGTGGGACAGCATATGGTAGTCACCCTAAAAATGTTCGTGAAATAAATGAATAGAGTCAACAGTGCCAGGCTCTTTCAACTGCCCAAATCCTGAAATGCAAGTAGAGACAAAAGCTTCCCAATAAAGTATAGAAATGAAGAACTAAAAACGGTAAGTGCCTCAGTTTCCCCCCAAAGCAGAGCTTGAGACAAGGGCTTGTGAGCAGGTGGCTGATTTGGGGAAGTGGTCCTGAGAAACAGAAGTGGGGGCAGGGGAATGAGGACAAGCCAACTCAAGGGTGAGCCATCGAGCGGGTCCCCACTGTGGGCAGCAGGACGCTGTCTCCCTCGGGCCCCTCAGAACAGGAGAGTGGCCCCTCAGAATGTGCTCACAGGTCGCGCATGGGCCATTTGCCCCACAGACTCCGAGGTTTGCAAGTCTGCAGGAATGGCTACTTGGGTTCCCCACCACCACCACCCCCCGCCCCCAGGGACCTGAGGGGTAGGAGCAGAGCAGCTCAGGAAGAACACCAGGTGGACGCAGGGTCTGTCTCTCAGGCAGGTGCCCTCAGGCTACTGTGCCTGCCCCCTCATTGCTATGGCAACAGCCAGGGTTGAAAGGTGGGTCAAGAGGTTAGAAGGTGGACACAAGGAAGTCTGCAGCACAACGCAGAGTCCTTTAAAACCCTTCATAATTCTATAAAAGCAAGATTAAAGTCATTTCAAAAAGTTGCTTTCTCGGTAAGAGCCCTCACTTTTCCTTCTACCTCTTCACTGTTGTGTCACTTCTGTCACCGGCTCCAGGCGCGACCTTTGTACCTCCTTCCCATTATTCCCCATGTCTTATTCCACCTTGAAAGTTGTGACACGTGCGAGATAAGGAAAGACCATCGAAGTGACGCCGAGACGCGGGTGCTGGTGAGGGCTGGACTCGCGCACTGGCTCGGTGACTCATCAGATTCGCAGGTGACTTTTCAGAAGGACTTGTTGCTAATGTAAACTTCCCGGCACCTTCCGCCTTTCTCCTGCGCATCACCCAATCAGCACCTCATCCCGGAGGCTGTAGCCTCTAATTGTCTCTAATGCACCACTCAGCACTTTATTTTAACAGATCAATGCTGATATGTACTTGATAATTTTATTCCCTAAGAATTTTACCTTCCTTTATGCCTCCTCATCTCAATTAATAGACCAGGTTTTACATTTATTCTGAACTGAACACTGACTACGGAGTAATAAGATAAATGCCCACAGTTTTCTCTGAAGTACTAGGCCACAAGATCGGGTACTTGTGGAAGATAACATCATGAAGCCAAACTGATCCTGAAGACAAGGTTTCTAAATGACCGTAGTCTTCTGTATCCTATCAATTAAAAAAAAAAAAAAATTAGGTCCTTTCATAAATGTAGTGCTGATAAGATACTTGGAGTAGAGAAAGAAGAACCCAAGAGCTGGGTAGGGCTATAACCCTGATTCAATGCCCGATGACTGAGGGTTGTCACTTCCCAGGCCACAAAGACTTCCTCAGAGAGATGATTTCATAAAGTGAAATCATTCATTCAATGCTCAGGATCCAGCCTTATGCAGTAGTTGCCATTACTATACCCATTTTATAGATGAGCACACTGAGGCTCACATCAATAACCACTTCAGTGCCTGACATGGTGAGTAATAGAGCTAAGAGAGCTGACATGTGAGCCTAGGTTTCTCTGCCTCGGACACAAATGCTCTTAGTGTTGCGCTGTTATAACAGACATTAAACAAAGTCCCTCTCTCCCCCATTGATGGGTGGACTGATTTTCACCATAGTATTGGAAATACAAAGGACACTGCAGAGAAAAATGAGCAAAGATGGGTACTGGGTTGCAGCTGAGAACTGAAGCAGGGAGGGAAGAATAGAATTTGAATGGGAATTTAGCTGACAGGACCGCCATTCCCAGGGATGAGACCCTGGCAGGATGCACCACAGCTACGGAGGGCTCCAATCTCCAAAACACCACACCTAACTGCGGGCTTGTGTGACCTTCAACAAGTCTGTCTCTCTGCCTCACTCCCCTCATCTGTGAAGTGGAAATAATTTGTGAGAAAGTTGTACAAGTTAAGTGCAATTATGTGCACAATGTCTGACGCATAGTAAGCACACCTCAGGAAAAGTAGCTATTTTTAACAGCGCCTCACTGACTTGCCATTGAAACCTGCTTCTGGTGGCCCTTTTGTTTTTTAACTCCGGATGTGACAGATGCTGCAATTAGAGCCAGGGGAGGGTAGGCATACGGGTCGTACCCCCTCCTCCTCCCATGGGCACATCTCAGCTGGAGGAAGGTCAGTGCCACCTCCCTCAGCAAATGGGCTCTTCTCAGTCTTTGAGCTCTTCTGTGGCCCTGCTGTGTGTTTCCTCCCTGATGAAAGGCTGATGGTCGCCATTTTGTAAAAGGACCAATTGCAGACATGGCCCAACAAGGGAGAAGCAGGGCATCCTCACGCCCCTCCACCTCATCCAAAGAGAGATCCAGGGTCCTTACTACGTGGTTCCAAAGCACCTTGCAGAATGTCACTGTCCCCCACCCCAACAGAACCCCACAGACCCCCTTCCACCTGGTGTTTGGGTCCTGTAGCTCTTCAGCTGTTCTCTTCAGTCTCTGTTCCCTGGAGCTCACTTTGGCGGGATCTCTAACATTAAGACCCAGCTGTCAGCACCCAGCACCCCTCATGTTGCCCAGAGAGCCTAAAGGGCCTGCTTAAAACCTCCACCAAGGGACTCTCCCATCGCTGACAACCAGATTGCCCTTCCTGGGGGCCCCGAGTAAGAGCTCAGGCCAGGCTGGACCAAAGAGCAGGCCAGTGTGTTATGAGGCTGTAATTCCATCAAAGGACTTCTGCAGAGATTGTAAACTCACGTCCCAAGTCTCCTGTGCCCCGGCCCCTTTTTTCCCCAGAGTGATTTATGACCCTATAATTCTGAGGCGGGACTGCTTATTTCACATAATCCAAATATTTTCCTAAGGCAATACAGGTCCTCCTCTCCGCTTCGAACTTCCTACCTCACAGCTCAAGAGTGGCAACAGCGCCGCCTAGTGGCTGGAGGCCTTGGCGGGCTCCTGGGTGGGTCACAGACCGCACCCTTTCTGCTACTTTGTAAGAGGGGGACATCTGCTTTGAGATGGCGTGCGGAAACCCACGTCACGCCTGAAACCAAATGGGTATGAAGAGTCTCTCCGGGGGGTTCAGGGACGTGCAGATGTGGCCCAGGAGGGACTTAGAAAGCGTTGATTTCCACGGCCCCGCCGATTCCATTGACAAGCATTTATTGAGTCCCGGCTTATGCGGCGCTCGCTACACATCCGGCCAAGCCCAGCCTTCTCTATGGCTGTGCTCTTGCCCTCCAGATCCCTGCAAGTACTAACGACTGCGGGTAAATCTTCCACCGTCACCACAGCCCTTCCTGGCCCGATGCACACCCTGAGGCCAATGGAACGGACCTCGCCTGACACTATAGTTTACGTTTGTGCCTTTATGGTCTGCCTCTCCCATTAGAATACGAGCTTCCTGCAGGCAGGGACTTTTCTCTGGTTGGGTTCTGCTCCATCTTCAGCATCTGGAACAGTGCCTGGCCCCAAGTAAGCGCTCTAGAAATGTCTGTTGAGTGGATGAATGAAGACCTGAGCAAGGGAGTGAGTCCGTGAAGTGGCTGGCTGGTCTGTGGCGCTGACCCCAATCAATAGCAGTGAAACAGAGGCAGGAAAGGGGGCGGAGCTGGTATAGGAACCTTCCTACCATCTTCCCGATTGCCAACTCTGTTTGGAGTGGAGGCCCACAGACAGCGGGTTGCTTCGTGTCTCTCCTGGAGCTGGTACTGGGATCGGGCCAGCGTGGGACCCCTGAAGGGTACTCCCTCCAGCTGTGTGGAAGGCCTCTTCCTGTCAGCTACCTCAGTGTCCTCCATGGAAAGCTGCATCACTGGGCCCCCGGGCATCTGGCACTGGGACGGAGACAACAGCTAAGGCCTGCAGCTCTGCAGAGGGGCGGCCACCCTCTCGGGCTCAGACTCCTCCTCCCCACCTTCCTGACTTCCGCGCCCGCCCGTGCCTGCTTTTTCCCTTTAAGATCTGCTCTCTTCCCCTGGGGGCGGCTGGTAACTATGGAAACGTCAATTAGGCTGTTTTGCCCAATGTCTCTAAAAAGGGCCGAGTGCAGGCGGCAAGCAGCCCCCGACTTCCCAGAGACCCAACCTGAGCTCATCCGTATGTTGTTAGGACTCACCCCTTCAGCATTTACGAAAATGCTCCTCGAGCTACTTGTGATGAAAGACCAGCTTCTCTTTGTAAAAATGTCCAATTCATCACAGTCCTATGTTTTTGTAAAACACCATGAAAACAAATTAGAAAAATGAAATGAAAACCACAAAAGCTATACAACATACAAGCCCCAATTCTATAACATAAATTTAAGAGGCCTAAGAGTACTATAGCTATAAAAGTTTCTCGGTGCCTACTCTCGGTTTCCATGCTCTATCACCGTGGGTGAGTTATCAGTTTGTGGACAGACTACAGTAACAGACCACACGTTGAATAGCCCTGACCCGGAACCCCAGGGAAAGGGTGCAAGGTGCCACCCAGGGCCTCCCCCTCATCCAGGTGCATCTCTGACCCACCCTGCTGACCCAGTCCTGCTTTGGCCTACACGCAAGCATGCCTCAGCATGGAGGGTGGGGCCTCACTGGGAATACCGTGGAAATGTCTGCACCTGAACTTGAGCCAATGTGTGAGAGAAGCAGCTACAGACGCCTTGCCGTGCCCGGAAGTGCTCCTCAACAGCCAGGAATCTGCGACTTGATCATCCCAGCCAGGAGAGGCTTTCTGCCCACCTTGAATCCCTGGATTCCAGTATGGGATTTGATGGTGCAGACCAGGGGTCACTCAGAGAGGGTCTGACCGAGTTTATACTGCCCTGTGATACACCAAATAACCCCACCACTTTCCACCCATGTCTTCTACTGGAACGAAGATTGCTGTTCCCAGGACCTGGATGGACATCCATCTTTTTTTCTACCTGACCTCTGAGCCCCCTTCCTCTTTTAAAAAATGAAAGTACTCAGGGGCACCTGGGTGACCAAGTCAGTTAAGCGTCTGACTCTTGGTTTCAACTCAGGTCATGATCTTGGGGTCGTGAGATCGAGCCCTGCATTGGGCTCGGCACTGAGCATGGAGCCTGCTCATGATTCTCTCTCTCTCCCTCTGTCCCCCCCCCCCCCACACTGCCCACTGGTGCACTGGCTCTATCCCTTTCTCTCTCAAAATAAATAAATAAATAATATTTTTTGGTAAGCAACTTAAGGTATACTTGTTATAAGTAATTACACAAATATTGAGTAGAGTGCTATGACTTTTTACACATGTATGCCAACCAGATGAAGATCTAGAATACATCCATCCCCCCAGAAAGTTCCCTCATGCCTTTTCCTAGTAGATACTTACTTTTCCCTACCCCCTTAGCTAACTACTATTCTGATCTTTATAACCATAGATTAGTTTTACGTTATTTTCATATAAATGGGGTCAAACAGTGTATATTCTTTTTTTTTTTTCTTTCACTCAGTATAACGTCTGTGAATTCTTCTATGTCATGGCCTGGTATCTGGGTTCTTTCTTATTGCTGTGTTGTAATCCGTTGCTGCTGTGAATATTCTATGATTTTGGGAAGCGCACCTATTTGGTTGCTTTCAGATAAGTATCTACTAGGGTAACTGCTGGGTCATAGAGTAGACTACATTTAGGTTTTAAGTACATACTGCCCAAAAGTTTTCCAAAGTGAGCAAATTCATACTTCCATCAGAAATGTCTGAGAATTCAGATTGCTCCCCATCTTTGCAAGACTTGGTTCTGCTGTTCTTTTCATGTTTGCCATTCTGGTGGGTGTTTAATGGTGTCTCAGTGTTGTTCTAATTGCAGTCCTCTGATGAATAATAGTGTTGAGGACCTTTTCATATGATCATTGGCCATCTGGATATCTTCTCTTATAAAGGACCTGTTAGTTCTTTTGCCCTTAAAAAAATCAGATTCTTTATTAGATGTGCTTTGAATATCTTCTTCTAGTTTGTGGCTTACCTATTCACTTCCTGAATGATGACTGTTGATGGGAAAAAACAAGATCCTATTTTAATGTAGTCCAATCTGTCCCTCTGCTCTTTTAGGGTCTGTATTTCTGAGTGCTGTTTGAGAAATTCTGGCATACCCCCAAGGTCATGAAGACATCCCCTATGTTTTCTTCCAGAAAAGGTTGGATCTTTCACATTTGGGTCTATGATCTACCAACTACTACTTTTCGTCTATGGTACTGAGGTAAAGGACAAAGCTCATTTTTTTTCTCCACAGATACCTAATTGCTCCAGTACCATTTATTGAAAAAAAACATCTTTTCTCCACTGATTTTCAGTGGAGCCTTTGTTGTAAATCTTGTAACTGAATATGTGTGGGTCTATTTCTGGATTCTCTATTCTGTCCCATTGGTCGGTCTATTTGTCTCTCCTGCACCAATACCACACGATCTTAATTGTTACAGCGCTATAGTAACTCTCAAAACCTCTTCTTCAATCTCTCTCACCAGTGTTTTACAGTCTTTAGTGTAGAGGTCTTGCACATCTTTTGTTGGGTTTATTACTAGCTATTTGATATTTTTGATGCTACTGTAAATAACATTTTTTCTATTGTGGTAAGAAACACATAATGAAATCTACTACCTTAAACAAAAGTACAATAGCGTTAACTATATGCATATTGTTGTGCAGCAGATCTCTAGAACTTTTTCATCTTGCACAACTGAAACTCTATCACTGAACAACACCCCATTTCCCCCTCTCCTCAGGCCCCAGGAACCACTTTCTACTTTCTGTGTCTATGTATTTGACTACTCTGGGTTCCTCATATAAGTGGAATCATATTGTATTTGTCTTTTTGTGACTGGCTTATTTTACTTAGCATAATGTCCCCAAGGTTCACCCATATTGTAGTGTATAACATGATTTCCTTCTTTTTTAATGCAGAATAACATTCTAATGTACGTATAGACCACATTTTCTTTATCCACCCATCCATCAATAGACATTTAGGTTATTTCTACCTCTCATCTATTGTGAAAATATCTCCTTGATATCCTGTTTTCAGCTCTTTGGGATATATACCAAGAAGTGAGATTGCTGGATCACACTGCAATTCTATTTTTAATTTTTTGAGGAACCTCCGTACTGTTTTCCATAGCAGCTGCATCATTTTACATTCCTTGTAAATAGCATTGAAAAAATCTCATTGTCCAATTGTTTGTTGCTAGTATCAAGAAATTCAACTGATATTTTTGTATATTGACCTTGTGAACACTGATATTTGCTAAATCCAGCTATTAATTTCAATAGTTTGTAGATTCTTTGGGATTGTCTATGCATACAGTTATTACATCTGTGAAAGAAGAGTTGTACTTGTTTATTTTCAATATTTACATCTTTTGTTTCTCTCCCTTGCCTTATTGAACTAGTGAAAACCTCCAGCACAGTATTGGGCAGAGGTGGTGAGAGTGTCCATCTATTATCCCTCCCTAAATTCAAGGAACCTCCCACCTCATGAGCCTTGGGAAGCAGAGCCCACCTCCCACCTAGAAGCTGAAATGCCAGATGCTTACTCTCTCAGCATCTTTTTCCGGGGCATGGGGAACAGAAGGCACACTCAGATGGGGTTCACCAGAGAGGTTACTAAAATGGACCACCTATAGTGATATGGGAGGGGCTGAAGGAGCCAGTCAAGGGCCCCAGGCAGTCAGAGACCAACAACAGTAGGAAGCTGGCCTGGGTGAGGGGGCAGGCAAGGTGAGGAAGAGTGGTGCCTGAGGCTGCCACTCAGGGGGAGCTAAGTCTGGGAGGGATGCGCCTACCGCCAGAACTTCTGTGCTGAAGTCAGACAGAGTAACTAGGGGTAGAAATACCCGGGCTTCTCTCTCTCCACTCGTCCTTCAGTCTCCTACTGGTGCCTGCCATTGGTCTAAGCAAATGGAAACCTGACAGCGAGGGCATCTAGGTGGAACAGTCTATGGGATCAGCCCTGGGGACTGGAGACTGCCAGAAAAGGGTGGAGCATGAATGGGTAGGGAAGGGTGATGACAATAATTGGCACAGGCAGGACATATGCCTAGGCTGGCCCAATCAGACGCATCCTTCCCAGACCATGAATCAGAAGCTAGTGATGCAAAGAAAGAGAGACAGGGAGCATTCGTTCTGGTGGTCACAAGAGGGATGCCAGCAGAGTCCAGGGTCAGGGACACAGTGTCACTGGGGCAAGCTGAGGCACCTGCTGTGACAATTCTATAAGCTACCTAATATCTGTTCTCAACTAGCCAGAGTTAAAGCAATTTAGTGGCAGCTAAGAACCTAAGACATGCCCCAGTGATGGCAACTTATCTCCATGCCTAAAATATCTTAAAAGTGTCACATTCTACCACCTGATTCATTCAACAAATATTCACTGAGTACTCCTCATGATCCCAGCCTAGGCCAGACACACACTGAGATGCCTCCCTCATAACTCACTGCGGTCAAGCACTTGCCGGGAGAGAGGCAGAAGCAGCTGCATTTTAGGGATAGTTAAGGCCCCAGGCTAAAAATGGAAATCTTCTTGAACATAAATTTTACTTATAATTTTTTTTGAGAGAGATTACATAATTTTACTAACAAATGCCTAAAATATTGTTATATTGAAACAGTCATGTATATTATGGAGTTGAACACAAAATTCTCTGGACCTCTCAAAACAACACATAAACCCTCAAGGCAATTCCAAGCATATTGTGGTCTACTCTTTGATACAAAATGTTAAGAAAAACCATACTGGGGTCTCTGGTCCCTGTGCCCATGATGTGGAATATCAGATTGCTTCGGGGGTCTCGGCTCACCTTCAAAGCACTGCTGATATAAAGAAAAGCTGGTTATAATCGAGGAGTTAGAATTTAGATGCAAGTACGATAATTGAAATGGAAGAGCATGATTGACTTTTATTAATGTATTTTTTTTTAAGATTTTATTTATTTATTTGACAGAGAGAGAATGAGAGAGAAAGCACATGAGAGGGGGGAGGGTCAGAGGGAGAAGCAGACTCCCCGCCGAGCAGGGAGCCCAATGTGGGACTCGATCCAGGGACTCCAGGATCATGACCTGAGCCGAAGGCAGCCGCTCAACCAACTGAGCCACCCAGGTGCCCCTATTAATGTATTTTAAAAGGCTTGGTGAGGATCTCATGCTAAACACCCTGGCCCTTGAATTCTGGCTTCTACTAGTTTGACAGTCCCCACTGGTTACTGCCAACGGGGCAACCCCCCACTTGGCCCTTGTATGAATCAAGGTTCTCCAGAGAAACAGAATAGAATATATAAACACTGATTACAAGGAATCGGATCACATGAGTATGGAGGCTGAGAAGTTCTGAGAACACAGTGGGTAAGGTGGAGACCCAGGAGAACCAAGGGTATAAGTTCGAGTCCAAAAGCCAGCAGGCTTGAGACCCAAGAAAGACAGTGTTCTATGTGAGTCTGAAGGCAGGAAAAGACCAATAGCTCAATCAGTCAGACAAGCACAGTTCCTTCTTATTCAGCCTTTTTGTTCTGTTCAGGTCTTCAGTTGATTGGATGGGGCCCCCCACATGAGGGAAGGCAGTCTGTTTTACTTGGTCATCTGATCCTAATGTCAATCTCACTTAGAAACGCCCTCACAGACACACCGGAATAAGGCTTGACCAAATGTCTGGGCACCCTGTGTCCCAGTCAAGTTGACACATACACTTAGCCAAGACAGCCCCATCCGGGAGTCCCAGGGGTCCCCTGGACAGGCAGCAGGACACACAGCTAGTCTAGGCTCCCTTTGATGCACCCACCAACACCCCTCGTGGGAGTGCTGTTTCTCCCCAATCCTGGGAGGCCAAAGCTTCCATGAGGACTGTGGGAGCCCAAGTAAGCTCATCCCTACCTTTCCACCATCAAGGTGCAGCCTAGGGGACCAAGCTGTGCTGGTTTGCCTGTGACTTTCTGGTTCTAGCACTGAAAGTCCCATGTCCTGGCAATCCCTAGGGAACTAGGATGCTTGGCCACCCTAATCCAACCTAACGTTGGAATGGTGAGACGCTGCAAACCTTCACACCCTATCTGGGCTAGGAATCCTCACTTTCTTCTTCTTTGGTCTAGGGAGAATGGGTGGGAACATTAAAGCTTGCTTTCTTTTTACTCACACCAGGTTAGTCACATGGTCTAAAGCCCATCCATATAGAGAACAGAGAAGATCGTCTAGATCTAAGAAATTAGTTCTTAATCGAATGAGCACTATCAATGAGGCAGTGCACGCTCCAGCCCCTGCCCATCCTCCTCAGAGACAGACCTGGTGCAGGGCTTGCTGGGCTGTAAGTGACATGGTCATTCTTCCCCTCAAGACCCTCTTAAGGGCAACTGATCATTTTTGTGTTTCTCAGAATGCTTTCACATTGGCGTCTGCTTTAGGGATTCCTTCCAACCAAATGCAGCCCCGCACAGGAGTTGTTTTGTTTTGTTTTGTTTTTTTAAGATTTATTTATTTGAGAGACAGAGAGTGAATGTACACGTGCACACAAGTAGGGGAGGGGCAGAGGGAGAGAATCTTCAAGCAGACTCCCCGCTGAGCAGGGAGCACAACACAGGGCTCAATCCCAGGACCCATGAGATCATGACCTGAGCCGAAACCAAGAGTCGGATGCATAACCAATTGAGCCACCCAGGCACCCCAGGAGTTGAGTTTTGATATCCTCATCAAAGAGTATTAGTCTGGGCAAGGCAGTTTTAGAGCCATGCAGTGCTAGTCAGAAAGACTTGGCTCCTGACCTCCCTGGGAGTTCCCCCGGACTCCCCAAGCCAATACTACCACCAGACACACATAGACGGAGCTCTGAACAAAGACGGGAGCAAGAATGAGAGACAGAGCAAGGCAATGGGGTTTTCTTTCCCTCTCTCTCCTTCTCAGATAATTAGGGGCCATTATGTTACTGCTATTGATTTTCATGCTTTCACAAATGAGTGTTGCAGGCTTGCACTCAGAGGCTCTCTCAGTAAGGGGAAAACAGAACCTCTGACTAGACAGCTAAGTCAAGAATGACCCTGCTTTGCCTAAGCCTGGTAAGCCCACAGGAATGAGCTGACTCAGGGCCATGGGGGAGCTGAAGGAAGTCCCAAGAGGAGACCCCATGTCCTGCTGGGATGGGACTGCACCTCCCTCCTGCCCCCGACCTTTGCCACACTTTGGGGGTGATAGAATTGATTATTAATTAGCGTTATTGCTGTTCACAGGCAAGACACGTACATGACACTCAAGTCAAGAAGTACAAAAGGGTCCCCACCCTCCCCATGCTGGCCAGCTATCAGCTCCCTTCCCCAGGGGCAGACACTGGCCCTGTGTGTCTCCTCCCTTCCCAGAGACACTCCACATGCACTTGTGATGCACTGATGCATCACAGGCTTAAACTCAGTAAATTGGGTGTGAAGGTCCAAAGTTTGTTTAGCTACACATCAGAGAGCCCCAGAAGCAGGGTTTTGGGTTGGGGGGGTGGTATCTTCTCAAAGGAGAGAAAGACAGCACCATATGAAAAGTGAGATAAAAGCAGAAAGGAAAGGAAGAGAGGCTGCCCTGTGTCGGAGTTCTCATCTCCCAGCTCTCCCAGGTCCGGGTTCCAGGTTACGAGTGCTCTGCTACTTCTCAGGGCTCAGCCCAGACTTGGCTAGCGGGGCCTGGCCGCCATCCTTCCCAGGGCTCCAAGCTGGACCTGCTCAAATGCTCCTGTGGCTCTCTTACCACGGGGCTGGGGAGCTCACTAATGTACACCGTGTTCCTTGAAACCTTGGAATTGCCTGTTTTCTTCTTCTTTTTCTTTTTTTAAAAAAATAAAATTATTATATAGACTAGACTCTCTTCCCACACAATTTCACTGAGAGGTTAACTCTGCCTTCTGGAACCAAGATAACAGTGTGCATGGGCAGGTTCGAAGTAAAGGGAGATACACAATGAAGCCAACTTTCCAATCATGGATTTGTGAGAGCAAGGGGACACTTGGGGGCAGGGCCAGTGGGAGAGGCAGCCACCCGGCCCTTGCCACTGGGAAGTGTGGGCTTGCAGGATGGGGTGCAAGAGGTGCATGTGGTGGATGGGCTCCTTCAGGCCAGCCCTGCCCCACTGCCAGCCCACGGCAGTCTCCTAGCAAACACTTTTGAGGCAGCCACAAAAGGGGATCTTGCTCCCAACTCTGTGTCCTGGTAACTCCACAGGGAGGAGTAAGAGTTTGACGAGAAGGCTATGCCACGGAGTCAGCATCTCCTGGGCCTTCACACTGAATGTAACAGCTTCACTGTTCTGGGCATAGAGCAGAATTCTAGACCATAGATGGCCTGTCCTTGCCCTTTGGAGCTCCCAATATAACTTGACTAGACTGCAGCCAGGGTCAGAGTCAAACAGATGACTTAACCATGCATTGACGATGGCAGGAAGAAACGCTACAAGACAGTCCATGATTAATTGCTAAGTGGTCAGTGAAAGTGTCATTGCCATAGGAGCTCCATGGATCGAGCAGAGATCAAAGGCTTTTCATAGGAGCTGTGATGTGAGCTGCACCTTGGAGGGAGGGTAAGTTGCAAACAGGAGACAGGAAGGTGATAAAGCCACATCAGAGAAAGTTAGCAGTCACCCCTGAGCTCAGAGCACCCATCCCCTGCCCACCCATGTACACTCAGGCCCTGACACCTGCGAGAAGTCAAGACATTGCCCAAGGTCAATAGGTGGGGCAGGCCAGGTAGTAGAACTTCCGGTTCCCTGTTGGCCCCAATGATGCCTCCCAGAGCCTTTCTCTCTCCCATTTGCACATCATGCCCTGTCACCTACACTCTGCAGCAGCCCGAAAAACAGTGGCAAGTGGGCCATCATCCTGGAGGTGGTGGCAGAAGGAGGGAGCATCAGCAAAGCCCTACTGTGAATGTCTGAGATGTCCCTCCCCACCCCAGTTCCTCTCTGCCATCTGATGGCACCTCAGCCTGCTTCTTCTCACTTGCCTGCAGCTAAGTGGCATAAACTGTTTTCACTGCTCCTTTTTTTCCTTCTTGTGTTCCCTCATTTTCAAGGAGGAAAAAAGCACTAAAGACACAGAAGAAAATTGCCACTAATGTTCCATCCCCTCCCTCCATTAGAGTTAGTGCTTATAAATATTGAAGAGCCAAGCTCCGCCAACCTCTGTGAGTGCCATTGTCTGGTGGCTCTTTGCTCCCCCTCCCCCGTCTCCCAGGGCAACCCTCCCTGGAGGTGGAGGGATGGAACTGTTCCGAGAAAGCCAGGGAGGTAGGCTGGGGCTGCCCTGCCCAGGGAGCTGGGCCACAGATGGGGTCCCGAGGGTCTCCTCCTACTAGGGTAGCTGTGAGTCCAGAGGAAGAATGATCAAAAGAGGCCGCGGCCCCTGCACAGGGCACACAGAGAGGGAGAAGACAGGGTCAGACACCTTGAAAGGGAACTTAAGATCCTCTGGAAGACATTGAGAAACAGGTTACAAAAATCAAAGGACCCTCATATAAAGGGGAAAAAAAACACAAAACTTGCTCAAGGCTCCCACCCCTCCCTCCCACTGGCTCCCAGTGAGATCCTTAATTAATCAGTAGGACCCAGGAGGTGCTGGTGAGCTCTGGGACACCTGATAGCTGGGCAATGGGGCGCCCAGCTGCTTGATTCATAGACCCCGACAGGGAGGCCAGGGAGGCCAGGGAGGAAGGGGCCCTGTTATTAAAGATGGGACAGGGGTGGGTAGACTCCTGGAAACTAGACCCAGGAGCCCCCACATGCTGCTCTCCAGATTGACATATCTTTCCAGTCCTTCTACTCATTCAGCCAGGATTTTCTGCTCCAAAAACTCAACACGCTTCCCAGGCCCTCTCCTGGGGTATTCCCAAGCCTGGCAGTGGGCCCTCTGGATGGTAGTACATCCTTTGAGGGCAGGTGTGGAGCTGTCAGGACATAGGCTGTACAGTAATAAATCAGCAGGCCCGGCCAAAGCTCGTGCCCACATTAGCTTAGCATGGATTACCATATAAATTGGATTTTACTGCCATTTCCAGTTTTCCCTTCCTAATTTACCTTTTCTACTTCCCTCTGCCCTAGTGAACCTCTCTCTGGAATGTCTTCTGTTTCCAGGGGAAGAGAAATCCTCTCTGTCTGGACTCTAGGTCCTCCGGGTCTGCCCCAACCAGCCAGAAATTTTCTTTTCTCACCTATCTGATCCAAAATGATGCCACCTCTGGACTGCGCCTACAGATGGCTCTGAGCTAGCCTAGTCTGTCATTCTCGATGCCTCTGTATTTTTTAAAGTACACCTGCAATCCACGTTAGTGTTGCCAACCTTGCCAGCTTGGATGGTCTTCTTGACACAAACCTACACGGACTCAGGATTCCTCCATTTAGGAGTGACCCATGAGCGGCAGGATTTTTGCCGCCCTTACCACCTTGGCCTCTCCAGCACCAAACTGCCTCACTGCAGCAACTAGCTACAAACCATCCCTTCTATAAGAAAAGAAGACTGGCTCTGAGTTGCAAATCGTGATTGGAGATTGGCACCAAAAGGAAAATAAGCAAGAAATACAATATAATGAACGCAGGGCTCTGATGCCTCCCATTGAATGCCTTGTCTTTTCCAGGCTGCCAGGGGCTTTCATTTTTTCACCAAAAGATTTCAAACTTATTGGGACCAAGGTCCACAGTTTGACTCATAGAACAAGCAAGAAGAGGCCTGGCCCATCACTTACCACCTACCCCTTTCCGATTCCATCAGCTATAAGATGCTGAAGTCTGGGAGTCAGGGGAAATTCCCACGGAGGGAATTTCAGCCCCAATCAAAAGAATGTTGGACTCTCGAACCACTAGCTTTTTATCTTGCTCACTATTTGACAGCCAAATCAATTCTTTCTTTTTTTGCAATAGTTTTTGCTTTCACTCTGATCAGCTCACAGCTGGTAGAGAGAGATGTTTTTCTCCTAAGGCCACTTCCACACTCTCAATCTGTATTTCTTAGAAAAAGGAGGAGAGGACCCTGATTGCTTGTGGTCATTCTGTCTTGGATTCAGGAGTTCTGCTGGTATGGTTCGAGGGAAACCACTAACAAAAAGATCTATGGAAACTGAACAGTTAATACATTCTATGAGAGATTCACCTTCAAACAAGTACAGACAAAAGAAGGACCAGAAAGAAGGAACTGTAACTTAGTGTTTAGCCTGTGCAAAGTATTGGAGGAGGCAATTCACACATATCATAGGAATATCATTTATTCACATATCAGTTTACCACTTCTCTCTTGCCCCTCAAACTTCTGGGCATCCACACCTGCCTCTGCTTATGCCCCCAGCCTTAGCCCCTTGCACACTCATAAGCTGAGAAATTCTAAGCAAGATTCTCAGGTCTTCTGATGTAATCAGGAGAATGGGTAGTTAGAAACAAAGAGGCTCGGAGAAACAGGAGGGTTTGGCCAGAAAGGCTAAAATCATATACGTAATAAAGAACTTAAAAAGACAAAGAAAGCCAGAAAAGTCAAAAGGTGTGTGGCTTAAGAGAGGGTTTGGAAGACTAACATGGAGGCTCTGGAGAGGTACAGATAGAAGAGAAGGGGTAGATGAAGAAGAACTCTCAAGAATGACTATGAGTTTGGCCTTGTATTCTCTTTAATGCTCTTCAAGAGATATAAGTAAAGATTGGAATGCCTTTTAAACTGCCATTTGGGGAAGGATAGTCCAAGATGGCAGAGGAGTAGGAAACCTTAGTTTTGTCTGGTCCCAGGAATTCAGCCAGATAGCTATCAAGTCATTCTGAACACCTGTGAACTCAAGTAGAGATCTAAGAAAAGAATAGCTGCAACTCTACAAATAGAAAAGCAACCACTTCCTGCAAGAATGACAAGACGGAAAAACTCACCTCAAAAAAGAGAACAAGAGGCAGTACTGACTGCCAGGGACATAATCAGTACGTATATAAGTAAGACATCAGAACTAGAGTTCAGAATAATGATTATAAAGATACTAGCTGGGCTTGAAAAAAACACAGAAGACACTAGGGAATCCCTCTCTGGAGAAATAAAAGAAATTAAAATCTAATCAAGTCAAAATCAAAAAGGCTATTAATGAGATGCACTAAAAAATGGAAGCTCTACCTGCTAGGATAAATGAGGAAGAAGAGAGAATTAGTGATATAGAAAACAAAATGATGGAGAATAAAGAAGCTGGGAAAAAGATAAACAACTACTGGATAACAAGGGGGAGAATATGAGAGATAAATGATACCATAAAGTGAAACAATATTAGAATAATTGGGATCCCAGAAGAAGAGGAAAGAGAGAGAGAAGAGAAGAAGGTATATGGAGCAAATTATAGTGGAGAACTTCCCTAATCTGGGGAAGGAAACAGGCATTCAAGTCCAGGAGGCACAGAGAACCCCCCTCAAAATTGATAAAAATAGGTCAACACCCCGACATATAATAGTGAAACTTGCAAATCTCAGAGACAAAAAGAAAATCCTAAAAGCAGCTCAGGACAAGAGGCCCATAACCTACAATGGTGGAAACATTAGACTGGTAGCAGACCTATCCACAGAGACCTGGCAGGCCAGAAAGGACTGGCATGATATATTCAGGGTGCTAAATGAGAAAAATATGCAGCCAAGTATACTTTATCCAGCTAGGATGTCATTCAAAACAGAAGGAAAGATAAAAAGCTTTCAGGACAAACAGAAACTAAAAGAATTTGTGATCGCTAAACCAGTCCTGCAAGAAATATTAAAAGGGATCCTTTAAGCGAAGAGACAGCCCAAAAGTAACATAGACCAGAAAGGAACCAAGACAATATACAGAAACAGTGACTTTACAGGTAATACAATGGCACTAAATTCATATCTTTCAATAGTTACTCTAAATGTAAATGGGCTAAATGCCCCAATCTGAAGACACAGGGTATCAGATTGAATAAAAAAGCAAGACCCATTGATATGCTGTCTGCAAGAGACTCATTTTAGATCCAAAGACACCTCCAGATTTAAAGTGAGGGGATGAAAAAACATTTACCATGCCAATGGACATCAAAAGAAAGCAGGGTGGCAATCCTTACATCAGATAAATTAGATTTTAAACCAAAGACTGTAATAAGAGATGAGGAAGGACACTATATCATAATTAAAAAGTCTATCCAACAAGAAGATCTAACAATTATATTTATGCCCCTAACATGGGAGCAGCCAATTATATAAACCAATTAATAACAAAATTAAAGAAACACATCAACAATAATATAATAATAGTAGGGGAATTTAACACCCCACTCACTACAATGGACAGATCATCTAAGCGGAAGATCAACAAGGAAACAAGAGCTTTGAATCACACACTGGACCAGATGGACTTCACAGATATATCCAGAGTAGTCCATCCTAAAGCAACAGAATACACATTCTTCTCCAGTGCATATGGAACATTCTCCAGAATAGAGCACATACTGGGTCACAAATCAGATCTCAACCAGAACCAAAAGACTGGGATCATTCCCTGTGTATTTTCAGACCACAATGCTTTGAAACTGGACTCAATCACAAGAGGAAATTTGGAAAGAACTCAAATACATGGAGGCTAAAGAGCATCCTACTAAAGAATGAATGGGTAAACCAGGAAATTAAAGAAGAATTTTAAAAATTCATGGAAACAAATGAACATGAAAACACAACTGTTCAAAACCTTTGGGATGCAGCAAAGGCAGTCCTAAGAGGGAAGTATATAGCAATACAAGCCTTTCTCAAGAAACAAGAAAGGTCTTAAATACACAACCTAACCTTACACCTAAAGGAGCTGGAGAAAGAACAGCAAATAAAGCCTAAACCCAGCAGGAGAAGAGAAATAATAAAGATTACAGCAGCAATCAATGAAACAGAAACCAAAAGAACAGTAGATCAATGAAAGTAGGAGCTGGTTCTTTGAAAGAATTAATAAGATTGATAAACCCATAGCCAGACTTATCAAAAAAAAAAAAAGAAAAAGGACCCAAATAAATAAAATCATGAACGAAAGAGGGAGATCACAACCAACACTGAAGAAATAAAATTATAAGAACATATTATGAGCAACTATATTCCAACAAATTAGGCAATCTGGAAGAAATGGATGCATTCCTAGAGACATATAAATACCAAAACTGAACCAGGAAGAAATAGAAAACCTGAACAGACCCATAACCAGCAAGGAAATTGAAGCAGTAATCAAAAATCTCCCAACAAACAAGAGTCCAGGGCCAGATGGCTTCCCAGGGGGAATTCTACCAAACATTTAAAGAAGAATTAATACCTATTCTTCTGAAGCTGTTTCAAAAAAATAGAAATGGAAGGAAAACTTCCAAACTCTTTCTATGAGGCAGCATTACCTTGATTCCAAAACCAGACAAAGACCGCACCAAAAAGAATTACAGACCAATATCCCTGATGAATATGGATACAAAAATTCTCACCAAGATACTAGCCAATAGGATCCAACAGTACATTAAAAGGATTATTCACCATGACCACAAGTGGGATTTATTCCTGGGCTGCAAGGGTGGTTCAACATCTGCAAATCAATCAATGTGGTACACTACATTAATAAAAGAAAAGACAAGAACCATATGATCCTCTCAATAGATACAGAAAAAAACATTTGACAAAGTACAGTATCCTTTCCTGTTTAAAACTCTTTACAGTGTAGGGATAGAGGGAACATACCTCAATATCATAAAAGCCATATATGAGGGTGCCTGGGTGGCTCAGTTGGTTAAGCGACTGCCTTCGGCTCAGGTCATGATCCTGGAGTCCCAGGATCGAGTCCCGGTCTGCTTCTCCCTCTGACCCTAACCCCTCTCATGTGCTCTCTCTCATTCTCTCTCTCTCAAATAAATAAAATCTTTTTAAAAAAAAAAAAAAGCCATATATGAAAAGCTCACAGCAAATATCATTCTCAATGGGAAAAAACTGAGAGCTTTTCCCCTAAGGTCAGGAACACGGCAGGGATGTCCACTATCACCACTGTTGTTCAACATAGTACTAGAAGTCCTAGCCTCAGCAATCAGACAACAAAAAGAAATAAAAGGCATCCGAATCGGCAAAGAAGAAGTCAAACTCTCACTCTTCGAAGATGGCATGATACTTTATGCGGAAAACCCAAAAGACTCCACCCCAAAATTGCTAGAACTCATACAGGAATTCAGCAGTGGCAGGATATAAAATCAATGCACGTAACACACAGTGCTCATTGCAATTTATCAAAAACTAATGAAGTACTGTATGGTGACTAACATAACAATAAAAATAAATTAATCAAAAATAAATAAAATCAATGCACAGAAATCAGTTACATTTCTATACACTAACAATGAGACAGAAGAAAGAGAAATTAAGGAGTCAATCCCAGTTACAACTGCATCAAAAACCATAAGATACCTAGGAATAAACCTAACCAAAGAGGCAAAGGATCTGTACTCAGAAAACTACAGAACACTCATAAAAGAAATTGAGGAAGACACAAAGAAATGGAAAAACGTTCCATGCTCATGGATTGGAAGAACAAATATTGTTAAAATGTCTATGCTATTGAACACTGCATCAAAAACTAATTATGTACTACACAGTGGCTAACTGAACAAAATTTAAAAAATAAATAAATAAAATAAAATGTCTATGTTACCTAGAGCAATCTATACACTCAATGCAATCCCGATCAAAATACCATCAACTTTTTTTATTCCACAGAATTGGAACAAATAATCCTAAAATTTGGATGGAATCCGAAAAGATCCCAAATAGCTAAAGGAATGTTGAAAAAGAAAACCAAAGCTGGCATCACAATTCCGGACTTCCAGCTCTATTACAAAGCTGTCATCATCAAGACAGTATGGTACTGGCACAAAAACAGACACATAGATCAATGGAACAGAATAGAGACCCCAGAAATGGACCCTCAACTCTGTGGTCAACTAATCTTTGACAAAGCAGGAAAGAACGTCCAATGGAAAAAAGACAGTCTCTTCAACAAATGGTGGTGGGAAAATTGGACAACCACATGCAGAAGAATGAAACTGGACAATTTCCTTATACCACATACAAAAATAGACTCAAAATGGATGAAAGACCTAAATGTGAGACAGGAGTCCATCAAAATCCTAGAGGAGAACACAGGCAGCAACCTCTTCAACCTCAGCTGCAACAACTTCTTCCTAGACACATTGCCAAGGGCAAGGGAAGCAAGGGCAAAAAAAAAAACAAAAAACTATTGCAACTTCATCAAGATAAAAAGCTTCTGCACAGCAAAGGAAACAGTCAACAAAACCAAAGACAATTGACAGAATGGGAGAAGATATTTGCAAATGTCTTATCAGATAAGGGGTTAGTACCCAAAATCTATAAAGAACTTAAAGAACAAATAATCCAATCAAGAAATGGGCAGAAGATATGAACAGACATTTCTGCAAAGAAGACATACAAATGGCCAACAGACACATGAAAAAATGCTGAACATCACTGGGCATCAGGGAAATACAAATCAAAACCACAATGAGATACCACCTCACACCAGTCAGAATGGCTAAAATTAACAAGTCAAGAAACAACAGATGTTGGCAAGGATGTGGAGAAAGGGGAACCCTCTTACACTGTTGGTAAGAATGTAAGCTGGTACAGCCACTCTGGAAAACAGTATGGAGGTTCCTTAAAAAGTTGAAAATAGAGCTACCCTATGACCCAGAAATTGCACTACTGGGTATTTACCCCAAAGATACAAATGTAGTGATCCGAAAGGGCACCTGCACCCCAATGCTTATAGCAGCAATGTCCACAATAGCCAAATTGTGGAAAGAGCCCAGATGTCCATCAACAGATGAATGGATAAAGATGTGGTATATATATATATAATGGAATACTACTCAGCCATCAAAAAAATGAAATCTTGCCATTTGCATCGATGTGAATGGAACTAGAGGGTATTATGCTAAGCGAAATAAGTCAATCAGAGAAAGACAATTATCATATGATCTCACTCATATGTAGAATTTAAGAAACAAAACACAGGATCATAGGGGAAGAGAGGAAAAAATAAAACAAGACAAAATCAGAGAGGGAGACAAACCATAAGAGACTCTTAATCATAGGAAACAAACTGAGGGTTGGTGGAGGGGAGGAGGTTGGAGGAAGGGGTAACTGGGTGCTGGACATTAAGGAGGGCACATGATGTAATGAGCACTGGGTATTGTATAAGACTGATGAATCACTGACCTCTACCTCTGAAACTAATAATACATTATATGTTAATTAATTCAATTTAAATAGAATAAATAAACTGCCATGTGGCTAATGCTTATCTGTACCTCTTTAAATGCAATTCTATGCAAAGACTGAGCTGTAAGGGTTCACCAGATTTATTCAGGTTACATATCAAGACTTGTTTTGAACCTAAGAAGAAAATTCGACTGCACCTAAAATTACAAACTTTATCCTAGACTCAAAGCACAAGCAAAGAGCACAAATTCTCCCTAATGACTCAGCCACTGAAGTCACCCTGAAAAGGGAGGTAGGCAGGTCGAGTATTAGCCAGAGGGGCAGAGTAGTTACCTTGAGTGGATTTAAACTGATAGGGCATTGACTTTCTCTCACTGATCAAAAATTCAAAAATCAAAGGAAAGTCATTTTATTTTTTTTTAACTTTTTTTTTTAATTTATTTATTTGACAGAGACACAGCGAGAGAGAGAACACAAGCAGGGGGAGTGGGAGAGGGAGAAGCAGGCTTCCCATGGAGCAAGGAGCCCCATGCGGGCCTCAATCCCAGGACCCTGAGATCATGACCTGAGCCAAAGGCAGCCGTTTTAACCAACTGAGCCACCCAGGCGCCCCAAAGGAAAGTCATTTTATTAGGGTTGGGATAAAGATGAATGTCTCAGCTTTGTAAGGGATTTTCTTTTCTTTTCCTTCTTTCTTTCTCTTTTTTTTTTTTTTTTTTTTGTATTGTCTTGATTCAGCGATCGCACTATTGCCACATGAAACGTGCTTTTTCTTTTTTCTTTTTTTTTTTTTTACAAGATTTTATTTATTTGACACAGAGAGAGAGAACAAAGCGGGGAGCAGCAGGCAGAGGGAAAGGGAGAAGCAGGCTTGCCACTGAGCAGAGACCCCCCCAACACGGAGCTTGATCCTGAGCAAAAGCAGACATTTAACTGAGTGAGCCACCCTGGTGCCCCAAAACATCCTTTTTCAAACCTTCTATTCTCCTGCAAACTGCAATGCTGGCTTGCTTATCATCTCCCTGATTTCTCTGACTTTGAGGTTGCAGTAAATGAGCCATATGGGGCCTTAGGATTCATTTTGGTTGTGGATACCTTTATCCCTTAATGAGATGAAGAAGCAGTTTTGTCTTTAGTGTCTACTGTTGGTACCTAATGCTTTAAAATAAAATTGTGGCATCTGACCCTTTTGAATCCAGTGAAGCTGAGATAATTGTGAATTTAAAACAATTCTAGCTATAATATACAAAATGAAGAACAAAAGAAAAGAACTTCTCTTTTACCTCAAGTTGCCCCATCTTAATTTGTCCCAATATTTTTTATGAAAAAGTCACACATAATGCAAAGATGGTACATTTTTACAGTGAACATGATATACACCAGTAACTAAATTCACCCATTAGCATTTTACCAAACTTGCATTATCATGTTTCTGTCCATCCATCAACTCATCTTATTTTTTCTTAAGATTTTATTTTTAAGTAATCTCGACACCCAACGTGAGGCTCAAGCTCAGAACCCTGAGATCAAGAGTCGCATGCTCCACTGACTGAGCTAGCCAGGAACCCCCTATCTTATTTTTTTAATTTTATCATTTATCTTTATTTTTTAATGAAATATAATTGACATATAATAACTTGTAAGCTTAAGGTGTACAACATATTGATGCATTTATTTACTGCAACCTGATTACCACTGTGGCATTAGCTAGCCACCTCTATTACTTCACATAATTGTCATTACTTTTTTGTGGTGAGAACAATTAAGATCTCTTAGCAACTTTGAGGTTTATACCACAGTATTGTTGACTATAATCACCATGCTGTACATTAAAGCTCCAGGACTTGTTTATCTATTAGTTCCCAGTTTATACCCTTCAACAACACATCCCCAACTCCTCCACACCTCCAGCCTCTGGTAGCCACCATCCTACTCTCTCTTTTTATGAGTTTGGCTTTTTTAGATTCCACGTATAAGTGATACTCTATAGTATTTGTCTTTCTTTGTCTGACTTATCTCAGCATAATGTCCACAAGGTCCATCCTGTTTTCACAGTTGGCAGGATTTCCTTCTTTCTCATGGCTGAATAATATTCCATTGCATATACACACCACATCTTTACCTACCCAGTGATGGACATTTGGCTTGTTTCCATATCTTGGCTATTGTGAATAATGTTGCAATGAGCTTGGGAATACAGATACCTCTTTGATATCCCGGTTTCATTTCCTTTGGATAAATATCCAGCAGTGGAATTGCTGGATCATATACTAACCCCATTTTTTTTTAATTTTGTGAGAAAACTCCAGGCTGTTTTCCATAGTGGCTGAACTAACGTACATTCCCACCAACAGTGCACAAAGGAGCCAAGAATACCCAAGGGAGAAAGGATAGTCTCTTCAACAAGCAGTGATGGGAAAACTGGATAACCACAAACAGAAGAGTAAAATTGGACCCCCATCTTAAACCACTCACAAAAATTAACTCGAAATGGATGAGAGACTTAAACATAAGACCTGATGCTATAAATTTTATTTTGCATGTGGAGCCACAGAATAAATTCTCTAAGTCATCTTATTTTTCGTGCATTGCACCCTTCAGTACAATTCTCTGTAAATACTTCAGCATGGGTGTCATTAACTAGATTTCAAGATTTGTTACAGATTTATTTTGAGATAAAATTTACATACAATGAAATGCACAAATCTTAAGTGTACATTTGCTAAGTGCATGTATCTGTTGCAACTTAAATCCTCATAAATACATGGTAGAATTTTGCTTTCACTCCAGAAAATTCTCTAATACTTCTTGCTCATCAATTCCATCACTCCTGCTCCCCAGGGCAACAACCATTATGAATTTTTTTTCCTGCCATACATCAGCTTAGTCTGTTCTAGAACGTCATAGAAATGGGACCATACAGGATACTCCATCCTATTTTATTGCAAAATAAACCAACCTCTAGCCCCCCTTCAGTATAGGGAAGACTTGGGCACTTTTTCCTTGCATGGTTTTAGAAAATAGGGAGTCTGCTTGCTCTCCATAAAGACAAGGGTTCTGTAGGTCATTAGTCCTCATGTTGGAAGGATGCTACCTATCGGCTGAGGTGGTTTCAGCCAAACTGTCCAGAACAGACAAGGCCGGTGAACACATAGGATATCTGTGGGTTAAATGAGCTTTGTGGTGGGTTCCTGCAGCCCTTCACTCATTTGCAGGAAATGTTTCATGAGGCTTCATTAACATCTGGATCCGTCCAGAGCTTCAAGGGACTGCTTTGCTTGATCTGCAGTTTGCTCAAGGCTGGAAGTCAGAGTGTACAAAACACATGGCATCACAGAAACCCAGCCTGGGTCCTCATTTGCTTCATCCCTTTGACCCAGAGGATTGTAGGCATCCTATCTTGGATTCTTAGTCCTTCAAGGGCCCTGCAGAATTTTCGACTAAGGAGAAATGTCTTGTTTTCCTCGTGCTCTCTATGGGAGGGAGCAGGCAAAGGAAGAAGCTATCTGCATTGCCTGTGGTGTAAGACCACCCGCCAGCACAAAATAGGAAGCAGAGGGAAGTAAACAAACCAAATTCTGAAATGCACTCATCAGTGCAATCTGTCCTCTGAACGCTTTTGCATCGAGAGAAGGTTGGGACGCAACGAAGCGGAAGGAGCTCATCAGCTGGCCTCGATGACAGCATTAAGGAGGGGAGGAGAGGCATCCAGACAGCAGTACCAGGCCCTCCCAGACTCAGCGGGGCAGGAAGCTCTGCCACCAGTGCAGAGGGCTATCTGCTTTAGTCAGTCACATGGCTTCCCTGCACAGAAGGCTTTCCATCAGTCACTATTGCCTTGAGTGCCAGCATTGAGCTCCTGTATGCCCGGTGCTGAACCCCAGGGTGCCGCAAATGGGAAATACAATGATGGTGGTGGCCGTGGTGATGTACAGTGAGGATTCTTTTGATGCTCCTATGCCCAGATCTCAGGGATGAATGAGACTGGGCACCAAGAGCAGAATTCTGCAGAGCTAACCAAGAGGAGAGTAAATATGTTAGTCCACATGGTCAATGGAACAGGGGAGAAAGAGGGGTCGCCTCTGCTTCACGTGATTAATTGCAATTAGCTTAATGTTCATACATATTAAGACCCAGACCCTGCCTTGATAGGGCCGCAGGTGCAGAGATGGCTAAAGAGAAGAGTCCGCAGGTTCAGAGTTTCTGGTTTGGACCTATTAAGAATGCTAATGGAAGTCATTAGAGACCAACTGATCATCAAGGATGAATTGAGGAATGTCATGGGTTGGTATACATTAAAGCTTGAGGATCATGTGTTCTGGAAGCATGAACCAGACTGTGAAATCCCCAGCTTCTCAGGATGGGTTGGTGAGGCTCAGAACCCTGCACACCCAGCCAGCAAGGAGAACAAATGTGCAGCAATTGGCCATTGAGGAAGAACCAACAACTTCCCGGGAGGCCAAAGGCCAGTCCGTGGGAAAGCATGAAAGATTTTTTTCTGTGTCTTCCTGACTATAAATTCCCAATGTTGAGGCTTAGTTCTCCTTGCATGCTTCATTCAAAAAATATACAATGACCCTGTACCGGAAAGGACCCCATACCTTGTACCAGAAAGGACCCTCTCCTTGGAGCTCATAATCTAACTCAGGGACAACAGTTTACTCCTTATCTACTTCCTTGTCAGCTGTATTTCTCCTCCCCTTCTGACACAAGAACAGGAAAGAGAAGGGGCCTGAATATTTAAAAACTAAGGCAAAAGAAGGAGAGAACAGAATGAGCATTACTCCGCCTCCTACTGTTTGGATGTATGATGAAAGCACACATGGTTACTATCCTCAGGAACTTATTATCAAGTACCAGGCTAAGAGACAAACTGGATGACTCAAAGGTTTCAGATGAGGCATTTGAGTTGGGGACCAAGGGACAGTTCCAATGGCAAATGCCACAGCCAAGAACTGACTTCAGTATTCCACAGTATATATTGAAATTAAAAACCCTCCAGAAGAAACTGTCTTGAGGATTGCCCACTATTCCTCCACCTCTTTACACTTTTGTTCACCTGAGTCCCAGTCTGGCTCTAGCTGCCCCCATCACACTTCTTCCCCTCCCCAGGCTTATTGAAGACTCTCCTTCCTCCCAGGCCAGGGACAGCTGGAGAGCTCCCCATACTTGTGCCTCTAGGTCATTCTTTTTATGAGGTACCTCCTGACTTCCTGCCTTCTCAGCCCTGGACCAGCTGTCCAGTTATCCTTGCAGAGTCCCATCCCAGTGAGAGCCCAGAACCATTAATGCTTGGGTCACCAGGGGGCACAGCCCCATGCCTCAAGGGCCAGAGTCACAGGCAAATGGCCGAAGCAGGGCTCGGCCCCCACTGTGCCCACAGAGGGTCTGCTGCATCAGCTCAGCAAGTGCTGGTCCCAGATGACACAGTCAGGCTTGCTTCCCAGGATCCTCACAGCCTGACCATAAAATGGCCTGTTGTGCTCATACTGGTCACCCCACCCCATCTATCTGTTTGTATCCCTGCTGCTATTTCATGCTCCCTGAACATTCACAGAGGCAGGGGTGACTCTAAGCGAGGTCCCCCTGCCCTTCCAGCAGCTGCAGTTCAAAGCACCTTTCCTTCCTTGACAGTTTAAAGAGCAAGAACTGTCATATCCCAAGTTTCTGTGCTCCGTGAAGCACTGCCAATTAAGTCTCCAGGGAGATTGCATCTCTGGGGAACCACTCACAAGAGGGCTGAGTCTCCAGGGCTGAAAACAAGGGGCCCCCATCTGGGGGTGCCGAGGGGCCAGTTCCAAAGAAGGGGTGCTGGGAAAGCTGATGTTTCCTCTTGGACCTTTCTAGAAGCCTGGGCTTATGTAAAATTTCCTCTTCTTCCAGACAGTTGAACCCCTAACCACACACACACACACACACGCACACGCGCACACACACGCAAGCATGCGCACACACACATGCCCCACAGGCATGCACACATATGCAATGCCACATGCATAC
>NW_022589707.1:13864051-13869311 GCF_004348235.1 Phoca vitulina
CGCGCACACACACGCACACCAGTCTCCACTATCCCAGCAGGCACAATTATCCTCAATCATGGGTTCCCACCTGAGACATTTCACAATAAAACAATTGCCCGATAAAAAACTACAAAATAACGTAACTTCACAGTGTGTGACCATGTCTGAGTCACCCTGAATCTGTCTATCAGCTCATCCACATCACTGTCATCTGTCTGACGGAGGACACACCCAAAGGCCCTACTGGTGCTTTTCACTGGAGATCTCAGTGCCTGTGCAAGCCACCTTGCAATTATTCTAATGAAGCCAACAGGAATCCAATTCTAAAAAGAACATCCCCCAAATCACACTAATTGGATTTTAAAGGTGTGATCGGATTTTGTGGCGGCTGCTTTACTTCCTAGAACAGGTTTCAATTCCCTAGAACAGGCTCCGGGCTGCCGTGTGAGGGAAGTGAGCAAGGGTGCTGGGACGAGGGAGGGAGGCCATCCTGGGCCCAGGAGATGCCCCAGGAGGTTGCTGAAGGCTTTCCTCCTGCAGGTGAAGACAGACGCTCCTAGGGGCAAACAGTTTGGGGAAGCATGGAAGCAGATCCAGAGGGACCCTCAGAAATAAGCTCTTCCAACCACCCCACATACAGAGGAGGACCCCCGAGCCCGAGGGGTGAGAACCTGATGGAGGTTACGAGTCAGCTATTCTCAGAGCTGGGACCAGGACTGGCCTCCTGTGACCCTCACACCACACGAACAGGGCACAATGACGCTTTGCCACAATAAAACACGTGTGACAGAAGCCTCCCTCAACGGGTCAAGTGGAAAAGGCAGATTAGTCCTATCTCCAACGCCAGGACAAGGGATAGGCTTTTCTGTTCTCCTCCGGACAGAGGGTCCTGAGGTTCACTTCTGCATATCCTCTAGGTCCCCCAGAAAATCCACCTCTAGCGCCAGCATAACCAGTGGGAGTGACCCATAAGAAAGGGGGGAAACAGAGTCCCTGAGTATGTGGAATTAAGTCATCTGTGCATTGGCCTCGCCCCTTCCCACACACACACCACCACGGCCTCCATCCGCTGCCCCCCGGACTGCGCGCTCCTCAAGGGCCGGGACCATGCAAACTCTGTGCTGACTCCAGCGCCCCATCCGGAGAATTCCACATGCAGGTGCTTGATATAAATGAAATCAAACTGGGTCGGATTCGCTGGGAAACAGCGGCTGGCTTTGTGGTGACTTGGACACGTCAGTGACAGCAGCAGTACCTGCAAGTGGAGGCCAGGCCTGTCACCAGGCTCCAAGGCCCGATGAACAGCCGAGAGAGCTGACTGGACAGCAAGCGCCTGGCCTCACTCCAGGAACAACGGCAGTTCGAAGGGAACGCCGTTTATAAGGCCCACAGGAATTTGCAGAACACCTCTCCTCCCACGTGTCGTTTAGAAGTGGCCGAATTCCCAAAACAGTGTGATAGCCTTGGAGAGCGATGTGGCCTGAGCCAGAGAAAAGCGAGGCCTATGGCGCAGGTCTTGAGGAAGTCCAAAAATCAAGACATCCTGGGGAGTGATGCCGTGAAGCCTGGCCCCTTCAGATGAGGAGGCTGTTGGCTGGAGAGGGGAGGCGGACATGGCAGGAGTCACCCGTGGGCAGGAGCCCCGTCTCCTGCCTCCTCCGACCCCACAGCTGCTCCCCGGCTCCGGCTCTGCTCTGCTGCGGCAGGAGGGCACCCCCGGACTCCAGATCCCGGGGCTCAGGGCTGGAGCTGTGGAGACTCCCCTGGGTCAGAGGTGAGTGGCCCCTCACAGCCCCACAGAACGTGAGCAAACAACAGAATCCAAGCCAGCCTGCAGAAGACACCAAAGAGGACTAGAAAAGCCCAGATACTTCTTTTCTTCTCCAACCTCCTCCTGGATTCCTCGAACTCATGGCCACGCTCCCTACTCCTCTACACAGGGAAAGAACAGAGAGAAAGGAAAACACACCAGCACCGGGACAGCCTGAGCAAGAAGGCGGAACAGGATAAAGCCAGAGCGCCTTCAGAAGACACTGTTCCACCAACAAGAGCTGCCCGACAAGGTGCCGAGACTGAGGGTAGAATGGAGAACAGGAAGAGGTCCTTACACTGGAATCTTCGCCATCAGGGCACTTCACTTCCCCTCCCTCCTCCCTGTCCCAGCTCAAGAGGGGAAGCCCACGGTCTTCCCCAGGGGACAGCCCACAGGGGCAGGGTGGTAGGTCAGGGGACGTGCAGCCAAAAGGAAGGAGCTCTCAGCACTGCCTTTCTTCAGCTGCAGCTACCAACCCCCATTCTGGTCCGTGTGGCTCTGTCCACACCTGCTGGACCCCGGGATCGCAGCAGGCAACAAGGGCTCCCACTTAGGGCCAAAGGGCCGGACGGGCTGTACCCTCCCCAGAGCTTCCCGGGCAAGGGAACAGATGGCACTGGAGGCAGAGGGGCAGAGACCACCCCCCCCCCCCGGGACCCGCGAAGCGTGGAGGAGATGGACGTGAGTTCTAATTCCAGCTCTACCCCCGACCAGCTGGGTGACCTTGAGCAAGGAACCTAAACTCCTTATGCCTCGGTATCTCCAGCTGTACACGGAGATAACACCTCCTCTCTCAGGCTCCTTGTGGGGAGGGAAACCCCAACACAGATGTGCAGGTGAGCCTTGGCCCCCGAAAGGGGCTCAGTGAGGGCTTTCTTCCTTTTCTGCTTCCTTTGATGACCTCTGGAGGGCCTGGCCCTCCTCTGGGGAGCCCCTGTCCCAGCCTAAGACATAACGAGGAAGGTGGGAGGCAGCAAATAATATTTATGGAAAGTTTACGACAAGCCAAACACCATGCTCAGTGGTTTGTAAGGATCTCCCATAACTCTCTGGACGCAGCTTGCAAGCAGGGGAGCTACACTGCTGTCAACCATCAGTAAGAGGAAGAAGGTGGTGAGGAGTCAGTGCCAAGGAGAGAGCAGAGCACTGTCGCATTTGGGCTGCTCGCCGCATCCCGTCTTGTGTGTGGACCCTGTGTGTGGGCAGCAGGTGGGGGACGTGAGGCTCGCTCTGGTCACCTCTGTGCCTCCAGGAGCTGGGCTGTGATGAAGCATGTTTGATAATGGGTATTTGTGATGGAAATTACCTAATGAGCTACAAGATTGTTATCTAGCACTCAAACAGTATTATCATAAATATTACAAATGAGATTAGGCCACCTTTGCTAGATCAAACAAATAATAAGAGTAATTGAAAAGAGAATAAACCAAAGGACCAGCCCACTCGGTTCCTCAAAGTGTGCTTTCTTGTTGATTTGTGTATTTGCTTTGGACCATGTGGGCCGGAGACAAAAATTGATCCAGTCATCTGTCCATCCTGTTGCTTGAAGGAAATTCTGCCCAGAAACAAAGGGAATCTACATGGGTAATGGGTGGGCAAGCATGTAAACGAGAGAAGGCGTTTCACATGCCTCACTGCAGAGTGACGTCAGGCCTTCGTTCCTAGGCAAAACTGCGTTCTCTCCTTTTGATTTGCAGATGGAAATGGATTTCATTTTTGACATTTTTATCCATAGTTTGAGAGACCAGTGTTTTCTTTTGGGATTGGCTGGAGTGAACGAGATGATTTTCTTTCTCATCATTAAAATGTTGAAGCCCTCCTTCAAATAATTGATCACAGAAGCAATCAGTCTTCTCTCTTTCCATTCCTGGGAGATCACACTCTCTCTTCTTAGTCTTTCAATTCAACCACTATTTGAAATAATCAATATTTTATTTTCAAACAAAAGCCCTTGGACAGTTCCATTTCACCAGCACGGAATTGGATGGCATTGGAACAATTATTTCTGAGCCCACAAACTTTTGTTAAGATGACTCTTCGGAGACTAAGCTCTGTGCTCACTGCTCTGTTTCCTCTTTGTAAATGGCAGGAAGGCTCTCCCTCCCAGGCTCCCCTGGGATCAGGCAGGGGCAATGTGAATGAGTCCTAGCCTACTGGATGCGAATGGAGGTGACGTAAGCCACTTCTAGGTCTGATCCTCCGCCATGGCGACCTGAGAGGTCCTGTGTTCTTGGTGTTGTATCTGCAAGATGAAGACCTAAGTGGAAATCTTTGTCGTGTTAAACGCTAATAACTGAATGACACAATCACGCTGCAGTGTTTCAGACTCAGCTAACACTTGCAGAGCTTCTTCCATGTTGTGGATCATAATGTATCTGAGGGTGAAAAGTCCTTTGCGTCTATCCTCATCACCAAATTATCTGATCTCTCTAAATCTGATCACTTTTTGATCAAGAAAGCAGACACATTTTTGTTTGTGTTTATAGAGAACTTGTGCCTCAGGCAGATTACTTGGCAATAAAGCAAGCTCTTACCTCATATAATAACAAGATAGCAACTGCCAGGTTAGTCTAATAAAACCACCTGACAGATAAATATTATTATCCCCATTTTACAGATGAGGATCTTGAGGCTCAAAAAAGTTAAACAACTTGTCCAAGTGACATCACCATGTGAAAAGAGGAGCCAGGATATAAACTTAGACCTTTCTTATTTCACGCTCTTTTTCTCTTAAGCTACGTGATCTCTTGACTCGATCCTGTGAAAATAAGGTAGAAGAATTCGCAACATGATATGATGAAGGGTCCCCTTTGTGTATCTTCAAGCCAGACAAACCTTAGGCTGAAGATTAAAGAAATGAGCCTTGAAGGAACTCATGCACATACAGACGGGTCAGATTTTTCTTTCCTTTTTTTTTTTTTTAATTAATAGGCTTTATTTTTTAGAGCAGTTTTATGTTTACAGGGAAAGTGAAAGGAAAGTACAGTGAGTTTCCATATACCCTGTCTTTCCCTCCCTATTATTAACATCTTCTATAATTATGGTACATTTGTTACAATTGATGAACCAATATTGATAAGTTATTACCCACTAAAGTCTACAGTTTACATCAGTGTTCACTCTTTTGTCTTGCACATTCAATGGGTTTTGACAAATGTATAATGACATGCACCCACCATGGCAGATCGTACAGAACAGTTTCACTGGAGCCAGAATCAGAGAAATATGAGTTCATGGAAAAAGTGGAATATAGGTTGGACTTTAAAAAATGGATAGGATTTTTAGAAGGATCAAGAACCATGAACAAAGCCAAAGAGAAAGAAATGCACAAGACACTATTCAAGAGAAAGTGGGTATGTCAGTTTGTCTTAAGCAGAGGGCTCACACTTGGGAAGATAAAACAAGAATGAATGTTTTTTTGACACTATGATGTGCCAGGCAATTGCTAAACATTTTACATGGATT
>NW_022589707.1:13869321-14080505 GCF_004348235.1 Phoca vitulina
TTGACACTATGATGTGCCAGGCAATTGCTAAACATTTTACATGGATTAAGTGATCCAGAGAATAATTTATGATATAGATGCATTAATCCCATCTTTAATGAAAGGAGTGCAAGTTAAAGCTTGGAAGGGTTTTTACAGACTTCTCTAAAGCAACACAATAGGTATTTGGAGGATCTGGAATATCAACAGGCTGAGTGAGTCTAGAGCCCTTTGACTCACTGCACCATAATGCCTCCAAAATAAAACCAAAACAACATAGCAGATAAAATGGAAAAGGTAAATTAGGGACCATTTGAGGTTGACTTGGAAGTCAGGCTATAAAGTTGTTTTGTTTCAGCAATATAATTTTCAAGGAAAGTATACACTAGTATTTCCTTTTGATAGTTGAAACCAGGAAAAAAGGATAAGTCTGAATCTAAGAATCTTGCCTATTTCGTAACAGCTTATATAGGCTTAAAAAAACTCTATTTAGGAGAATGACATGATAAAATCATATTTGGGGATGTTATTTATCCTGAAGATGATATGTCAAGTAGATTGGGGAGGAAGAGAACTGAAGGAGAATCAGTTAAAAGTTTACTGACATCATTCAGGTACTGGGCCAGAAAGGTCTGGACATGAAATGGCAGTTGTATGAATTGAAATAAAAGGATGGTTATGGCAAAAAATGTCAAGAGAGAACTGACCAGTCTGGGGGATGAGGGAAATATCTGGAGGAGTTAAGGGTGCCTGGGAGAGTGATGGAACTATTTTCAAAAACACTAATGGTCAGAGAAGGGGGCAGTATCAGAGGAAGGACACAAGCTCGGATTGCAGCTATGCAGGGGACATCATGGGGGAACTGTCCAGCAGAGAGATGGAAATCAAGTCTGGAGTAGAGGGAAAGGGTCAGGTGTAGAGTCACAGATTTGAGAGTCACCTTCGAAATAGTGATGTGTGGAGGGAGGGGAGAAGAAATGATTGGAAAATGCATGGAAGAAGGAGGACATAGGGGTGTGAAGTGTGGAGGGAGGGGAGAAGAAATGATTGGAAAATGCATGGAAGAAGGAGGACAACTCAGCACAGACAGGAGAGGGACACTCGAGGAGAATTGATGAGGTAGGGAAGCCAGAGTCCAGGATGAAGTGGGCCTCGACAAGAAGATCGAGACAAGATTGTCAGATGCTACCCCATGGAGAGACAGAGGCCACCCAGACCAGGAAAGGGCCTTTGGAATCCTTTAACACTAACTGGAAAACATCGAGGAGAGAAAGAATGGAGACGCGGATGGCTCGGGAGTGGGGAGTGGTGTCTGGGGATGCTTGAAGCACAGGAAGAACGTGACTTTTCTCAGGCATCGAAGACCCAGGAGGATAGATTTGCTCAAAGCTGTTGTTCAGATGCCAAGGGAACGCGCAACAGCACCAGAGCTCAAGGGACTGTGAGGAGAGCTCTTTCTGAGCAGCTGAGTCAAGAAGAGACGCCTCAGGCACATTAGACAGAAAGTACTACAGGGGTGATGGGGCTACCCCAGGAGAGAAGGGGTGGGGACGCAGTGGGAGGAAGACTGAGTTGTCACCGTACTGTATATTTTGAATTTCATACGATGTACAAATATTGCTCCTCTGAACAAGGCAAACACGTGAGACCATCACCCTTCCACACAATGCTGCATCAAGCTGGAATCAAGGGCTCTGAAGTTATCTCTGGGAAAGCAGACTTCTCTGAGCAGAAAATGTGCAGTGGGCTTAGGTCCTGAGAACTGACTCCACTTTGCATTCCCTCACTAGTTGTGGCAAGAAAAATAAATCCGAGGCAAAGATGAGGCTCTCCTCCACCACCCTCCTCTTTGTCTCTTTGTCTTTCAGTCCTTTTCCTCGCCTGTTTTGTTTTGTTTTTTTTCAGGTATTTGCATCATGCGCAGTGGATTCAGCACTGTATTAAGAGCTGGTTTTATTTTTCATTGGAAAGCAATGTTAGTTTTAACATTGGTCCGAGAAGAGCATGATTAGGAAGGCAAATCAGCTTCTGAGAATGATCAAATGGTACGTTTCAAAAACAGATGGTAATGATTTAAAGATTATCCATTGGCTTTGGATTACCCATGCTATTGCTCATCTCCATCAGCCCTGCTAACCATGAGGTGACCCTGGGATCCATAAAAGACTTTAAAGAAAATGCAAAACTCCCAGCCGTCACCCAGTCTCGCCTTTCCCCCACGGGACTGATTTAGACTGCAATCAATTGTATATGAACTCAGAGCAGAGAATGTTCAAGTTGGCACTTACCAACAGGTAATCAGAATCCAGGGATATTTTGTTTTGAAACTCATTTTCTTCTCTCTCTCTCTCACCACACACACACACACACACAAACACACAGAGACACACACACACAGACACACACACAGTACAAGTGTGGAGAAACCCATGTTAATCTGATTGCTGAGTACTGATGTTAATGATGGAATTACTCTCTTGAAATCCAAATCTATGTGTTATAACATCATGAAGGGGAAGCCACTTTGCTTGGCAATGACTGAATGCTGCTCTTTGCTCCTTTCGGCATTTCTATTTTAGGTGTCCGGAGTCTTTTGAGCCCTAGACTCAAGTCCTTAAAACAGGAGAAAAAGCTGGTGACAGAAAAGGCAGCCTATGTATCAGGTTCTGCCAGGAGCTCGGAGCTGGGAACCAGGAGCTAGACTGGAGCCAGCATCTAAGTCATTGGCAAGGCAAACGAGCTGGCCCCAGTGCTGGGCCAGCTGGGGCCAGGGGAGGATAAGGCAGGAGGCTGATGCCCAGCTGCCCTTTGCTGTCCTTCAAGGCACCGGGACCAGACTCCAAGGCAAGTACATGGCTTGTGGTCGGGCAAAGATTTTGTGCATTCTGAGTGTGAAAGACAGTCTTTGAGGTGCAGTTTGTAAGCCAGAGATTCCAGAACTTGAGGGACATTCTGAAGGTTTGTGGAAACATTCAAGCAGCCCGTGTGACACAGCCAGCCTGTCCTGGACACTTCAGGGTGCTTGTTCATCCTATACACCAAACTCACTTCTCACTCACCAGATTTGTCTTTGACCCCAAGGTTCCTGGAGGAGTTCCTGGCAGCAGGGACCAGCATCTGCCAATTACCATCAGAAGTGAGCTCAGAAGCCCAGGAGGAGCCTTCCTCTTGAGAATTATGCCTTCTTTGGGCATAATTAGGCTCCTGTGTTTGGACTTGCAGGGCTGGATGTGGGACAATCTGCTTCTTTGGATGACTACACCAACTGGAGAGAAACCAAGTACCCTTCCTGACCCCAGGCAGCAAGATTGAGATATAGGATGTTTTGCACACCCCAGGAGTCCTTCTGGCATAAGAATATTAGAGAAAGAGAATTATTAGAATTAATGTTTAAGATTCTGACATCCAGACAGGATCTTGCACTCAAGAATGTTCTAGCCCACCATGAAAGTAGACAAGCAAGGGAGAAGTGTGTCAGAGTGGTTTATCTCCCTCCCCCATGAAGCCTGCAAAGCATCACAAGGCTTATCTCTTCTAGGTGGGCCTGGGGCACTAAGAGTTCCAGATTCCAAGATGGTCCCATGCCTCTGGCCCAGGAGAAAGGAACTGTGCCAGAGCCCTAGGGCTTGAGCATTGACTGTCCTGCTAAACCTTGCCAGCTGTGTGCTCCCCAAGGACTATTTCACTTTTTGCAAAGGGAAAGAATTAAAGATTCCCCTTTCAGCAAAAAAAAAAAAAAAAACCATGGAAGTGGTGAGCACACACTCTGCCCTGGCTACTTGTGTCACTGAGGCAATCCCACCCTCCTGTCAGAGGCTGCCTGGCAAGGGGTCAGCAACAGATGAGCCAGACCAGGATTATCAGGACCCAGAAGTAGATGCGAAGGCCAGGAAAGGCAATCCAATGGGGCGGGAAGCATCTGGAAGGTTCATGCCTCCCCCAAGGGCTTCAGGGGTTGGGCGTCATCCTGTCTGGTCTCAGACAGCAGAGCTCCCGTCATGAGCTCCAAGGGCCTGACGCAGAGCTGTCAGCCAAGCAGCACCGAGAAGAGTAAGACAGGACTTCAGTGACTGAGGGCAGAGAAACAGGCCTGGGGGAAAGAACTGGAAGCCGATCTCAGGAGTGGCGCACAAATTCAGGGCTTGAAGGGATCAGTAGGAGGAGGTCAGTAATGGGACCAAGGGATAAAGTCAGCATGAGAGCAGAAAGAGCTACCTGATGCTGGGCTGGGTTGGGGAACTCTTAGCATAAGATCAAGATGGTAACTTAATAGCCAAACACAGCACCAATGGTAAAAAGAGGACTTCGTTCTTCTAACATTCAGCAACCTTGCTATGCTCTGGAGATACAGGGAAATGAGACCAATCCTGCCCACCAAGGAGCTCACAGCAGGGTGGGGGAAGACATCCCTGTGAACTGGTCATCTTAACAGAGTAACTGGAGGATGGGGCCCATCCACAGAAGATGAGCATTGGAACGGAGACAAGTCGGGGGGGGGGGGGGCAGGTAGGCTCTCAAGGCGAGCCAGGACCAAGTCAGGGGGTGTCTCTATAGTAGGTCTCAACCTGTGGCTACATGCCCACCCCTCGGTTGGCAGATCCACCAAGACCAGGCAATGTGAGCGGTCGGTCCTTCCCCAAAAGAAAATTGGGGTTCAGAGCCCAAAGGAGGGGACTGACTCTTGGGTGGCCAAAAATGAATTGAGAGCATGCCTTAAGTGTTTAGGCTGGGGAGTGACATAAACACATGTACAGTTTAGAGCAGAGGGTCAGCAAACATTTTTCTATGGACAGCCAGAGAGTAAATCTTTTCAGCCTTGCGGGCCATACATATGGTCTCTGCTGCATCTCTTCAACTCTGGGCTCTAGCACAAAAGCAGACAGTATGTATATACGAGTGGGCGTGGCCGCGCTCCAGCAGAGCTGTATTTACAAACGGAGGCAGTGGGCCAGCCTGGGTGCTCTGGGCCTAGGACACCCTGATCCATGCCATATTAGGGTAGAAGAGAGGCACAGGAGGGGAGACAAAGAAAGCAAAGAGAACACACACGAAACCGTTCTCTTTATGAAAATGTGCCCTGTGGGGTTTCTAGCTGAGTGCAGCCTATTAGAGAAAATTCCCAATCTCTCTCTCCCTCTCTCTTTGGGATAAAACTACCCCAAGGTAAAGAGTCCCTTTATAAACTTTATTTTCATGAACATTAAATTCGGCTTCCCCTTGCATTTAACCTGTTTCTCAATTGTTGGTTTCTGTAGGGGGTTCTATGTGTTTTCTAGGGGGTTCTATTTGTTTTCTATCTTTCAGAGGCTTTTCATTCTGGCAAAGGTAGCAGCAATCCTCCTCAGCAGGATGCCAGCAGTGTATTCACTTTCTCCCCCCCACCCCTTATTATTATACTGGAACCATGGGTTTCCCAGTGTGGGACACCTGTATTTATTTGAGTCCATTTTCAAAAATACAACATGACCACATCCCCACTTTCCGGGTTGCCGTCTTGCTCACTGCTGGCAACCCGGAGAATCTTCCCCTGTACCGCATCTCAGTCACTCCGCAGCTCAGCCAAAGAGAGGGCACTAGGGACTTGGAGGCAGCGTGTACAATCGTGGCAAGGCAAAAACCTAGCCCCTCTTTTGTAATCACCTCTTCGCTATGAGGCAATATGCTGTGAATTAGTGTGTTCCAGGCCTGGAGTGGTAACATATGGTGTATCTCTGCTCATTCTACATTAAATCCTGACATTTTGCAGCTGTCAAGATAAAGCTGTTTATATGAGTAACATCGTAGTTTGTTTATAGGGAAATAATGTGTAGCAAGTTATGATTAATCAAGGTGTCTAAAATCTGCTGGAGGCTTCTAAATAGATTTGTTTTCACGGGCCGTGCTTTCTGTCTCCTAAATCAGGGGTTTAGTACCCCCCCCCACCCTCTTTGCACCTCAGGCCCTTCCTGGTCCTGTCCCCCGTGGTCCTGTCCCCCGTGAGGCCAGGCCATGGTTGCAGAGGCAGGAAGAGTGGGGACGTTGCCCGGAGTGAGGAGACAGGATGTAGTTGCCTTCATTTCCAAACTCCAGGAAGCCCCTCAAAGAGCCAACGTAGCTTCATTCCTGAATTTCTGTGTTTAGAACCCAAGTCTCCAATTGGATGGAGCTGTCAGTAGGTAACTGCGTCTCCAGGGAAACACAGAGCGCATTTAGCTTTGGTTTTCCTGGGTCCCAGGGGTCATGGGGCCTGGAGACAGTGCCGATTTGAGGAGTCTCATCTTCTAGAAGTTATGTGAACTCCTTATGTCTGTGGTTCTGGGTTCCAATCTCCTCTTTGGAGGATAACTGGTTAAAACCCCAGCTCCTGAAAGTGGGAAAGAATCGGATGCATCATCTTGCTGAGCCGTCCTTCCAATGCAAGAATCCTTCAACTTCCCTGACAGCTGGTGTCAGGCCACTGTCTGATCTATATGACTGTGGGGAGGGTCAATGCTGGGAGGAAACTGCCTTCTGATCCTAGGCTACATCTGCCCTAGTTTTGCCCTCTGGAATAACTTGGGGCTAGCTCATGGCTTTCCCAAATGAAAAACCTTCAGATCTTGTCAACAGCCACCATCTCCTCTACAGGTCAAACTTCACAGCCCCCAAGCGCTGCTTACAGTGCCTCGCCCCTCTCCGCCCTGGCCACACTCCCCCAGCACTAGCTGGCTGGTCTTTATGCACCCAGAAATGTGGGCTCCAGAATGGACCCATCTCAGTGTCCAAGATGCCTGGAAGCCCCAACTGAGCTCTCTTGCCCCTTGTCCTCCATTCCAAGGCTCCGCGTGGGAGTGTGGGGACACTGTGAGCAAGAGAGTCTCAGAACAGTGGCCGTCGTCATTACTGGCGCTGACATTTCTATGAGCTTCTTAACATTTCAAAGGACTTTCCCTTTGTTCAGGTACAATATTTCCCCCAAACAGCATCTCTATATTAGAGGAACTCTTAGGTGTATACTTATTCTGTGCCTTTGAGCCAAATGTGCAGATATTCCTCCAAAGAGAGTGTCTGCATGCACAGATGCATGGTGGGGTATACACGTGCATGCACGCGTACGTCCTCTGTGCTGAGCCGGCAGCAATCCTTGCCCCACTGCTGGCCAGGTGGAGAGGTGGGCAGTCAGCCCCCACCAAAGGGGCACACAGAAATCCAGGACACTGTGGAGGCGGCTTCCTCCGCAGACTAGCAGATGCATAAGCATGGACACATACTCCCAGCAACACTTGGGGCGCAGCGCCAAGGACCGGCTGCCCTTTTTTGGCCATGGAGGCAGAGCCAGCAGTAGCTGCAAGAAGAGGAAGCAAGTGACCACAGCGTCACAGCCCTGCTGCGCCCTGGGCATGCAGGAAGGCAGGCAGCAGCAGAGGCGAGGAATTTGCTGCCTGAGAGAGCAGGGCGATGCCACGGCTGCAGAGGAGACCTTGAGTCATCACCCAACTCATTTTCAGCAGAAAGCCTTCCTTCCCCCAAATCACTTGTACCTCGGATGTGCTTCTAGAAGTGTCCACTGTGAATGCTTACAGAAAAGAGCAGATGGCTCAGGCCGGAGTCTTAGGAGATGCCCCATTTCAGAACGGAGGGGAGGAAATGAAGCCACTGGTGGAGCCTGGGCAGGACGGGGCCAAGGGGCAGAAGGAGGACAATTTTGAGGAGTAGTCGGCCCAGAGATGTGGGTTAACTGAACTGGCCGGGGTCTAGCAGTTGAGCTTGCATTGGAAGATACTGAACCTTCCCTTCCCTGGGTGAGGAGAGTCCCCTCGCTGGCTCAGAGGTTATTTGATCTCCTGAACTGCAGATCTCAGAGATCCCCTCCAGTGTCGCCATGTAGCAGAGAGAGAAGCACCGAGGTGCCCATTCCATGGGTGAGAGATCACAGGAAGGACCCAGGAAAGGGCAGAGGACGCGGAGCCAGGGATGAAGGGTGCAGGATCACTGCAGAAGGTGGTGCCTTCGGAAAACAACCAGAACAGACAAAGAACTAAATCCAGTCAGGAACCCTGCACTCTCCCTCCACCCCCCTCTTCCTGTAGAGACGGCAGAGCGAGGCTCTTGTCGGAAATGAATATCGCACGGGACAGTTAATCAAAGCTGATCCGCCCCCTGCCCCCGTGAGTGAGCGGTGCTTGGAGCAGAGTGGGCAGCCAGGCAGATGGAGTGGAGGCAACCCCTCCCCCAGCACAGTGCACCTGCAGGGGGTGGGTGGCGCTGCAGGGGAAGCACAAAGCCAATTTCTTCCCATAAAAAATGATATGAGGTGAAAAACCGTTTACTGCACATTAGGATCCACAGTTGGGCCATTTGTATATTTTACTGGGATGGATATGTCACTAAACGAAGCCTGAAAAATCCATCATGGGCAGGGAGCCTGACAGTGGCCTGGTCAGGGGAGGGGAGTGGTGGTGTGGGGTGGGTAGGCGGAAGAGGAGGAATGGGAAGGGAGAGATATTGGTGTTTCCGGGGACTCGTGTCCATGCACTGTCCCAGGTCACTCGGGTTCACATCAAAGGGCCCGGTGGATCCCCCATCACGATGCTCCGCAGTTACTGTTCTTCCTAAACAGGATGCTCAGAGGTTCTCTCTACACCAGTCCTTCTTGGCTGGTTCTGGGGATGCACTAATCTGCCACTTCCAATTCAATGAGTGACTTTGAATTCAATGCCTATGTGCTAGGTGGGGGACCCTGTCGTCCCCACCACCGGTCAGGATCCTCTCCCCTCTATCCTTAGAGCCACGAGCAAACCACACTTGTGGTTAGAGAAAGAAGGGACTAAGAAGACCCTGAAAGTTGGGGAGCAGGTATCCAGGGAGTGGCAGACAGCAGGAGGAAAGTGTGGGAATGCCATCTGAGTGGCTGCATTTAATCAGGAGCTCTGTCAATGAGTGCCAGGGCCAGCCACCTGAAATGCCAGTTCCAACTTTAATTGTCCACTTGTACCTCTCCCCTTGCCTCTGAGCAGTGTCTGGCTTTAGCAAACTGATCAGGAATTGGGGGCCCTCCTGGCCTCCCTAACATACTACCGACCCTCTGCTATGTATGACCCTCAGACTCCAAAGCCAGATGGGCCAAGAGAACGTCTGACTGGAGTCCTTTGTTATCCAGGTGAGAAACAGAGGCTGGTACTAGAACCCTGTTCTCCTAATTCCCAGCCCACCGTCCCACACCTCGCTGCTGCCCCAGGGCCAAGTTTGTAAGTGCAAGGGAGCCCCAAATCACTAATAGCCATCTTCCCTGACCACCCAAGTGCAACCCACTACATGGGAGTCACGAGCAGCCAGGGCATTTGCTAGAATGCAAAACATTCTCATCCCAGCCTCCTACTCCACCATCTCACTTTCCCTTTCCATAATACACAACGTCCCCCCCCACCCCCGGGCACCACCCAACTGAGAAATAAGGACACCAACTGGATGAGCAGTCCCCAGTGCCTGAAGGAGAAGGGCGGGGATGTCACTCGATGCCAGGCGGGTAGACGGGCTGTCGAGACGGCTGCCCAGACCCAGAACCACAACAGTCGTGAGGTGGATTGAGGACAAGATGGAGAGAACAGTCGCTGAAGGTCCTTGACCACAACTGGAAACAGTGTGCAGCTGCCAAATGGACTGGCATGATGCTGGGTTTTGCTACTAGTTCATCTGAGGACAAATCAGATGCCGCATTTTCACAGAATCGACTCAGCTGTCCAATTCATCCTTCCAGGTGAAGGCAATGGATGCCAGAAGAAAAAATCCCACGTGTCAGGCGGGTAGCAAAGATGTTGCGTGTCCCGTCTTGACGCCCACAATTTCCTGTGCAGCAAGAGCGAGCCAGGAATCTCCCCAGGACCTGAGTCCAAGAGCAGATGGTTCACAGCAGAGGAACAGTCTCCCTGTGCCTGGGAGGCAGCCTGGGGCGGTGGCAGTCATGCAAACTCTGGCGCCACAAGGCCTGGGTTCTGATCCCTCTTCTGCCACTTCCTAGATGTGTAACCTTGAGCGATTTCATTAACCTCTCCCTGCCTCAATTCTCCCGTCTGTAACATGGGGAGAATAAGAGCACCCGCCTTGCGAGGCTGCCTAGGGATTTCATCGATTCCTACCTGCTAGTGTTTCGAACAGGGGCGGGCACGTGGTAAATGCAGTCGGAGTGCTAGAAGAAACACGTGAGTGTGATGCGAGCCAAGGAACCCGGCCCTGCAACAAAAGGGTTCTCAGTCAAGAACTTCTCTGCAGGTGAAGCCAGGGCCAAGCGAAGGGACCACTCGGACCACACCTAGGGTGACCGACACCGATGTCTTCATTTCCCTTGGCTCCTGGCCTGCGTTGCCCGTGAAATGAGTTCCTAAGACAGGCCTCTTAGTTTCTTATTCAATTTCATATTAAAATTAGGGTTGTGTCCCTTAGGGAGAAAAATGTGCCCCCCCCCACAAACAAGAAACTCCCTAGACGAAGCCTGTTAAAATCACAGATTTAAAGGGACATCAAGGGGCGCCTGGGTGGCTCAGTCGTTAAGCGTCTGCCTTCGGCTCAGGTCATGATCCCAGGGTCCTGGGATCGAGCCCTGCATCGGGCTCCCTGCTCAGCGGGAAGCCTGCTTCTCCCTCTCCGATTCCCCTTGCTTGTGTTCCCTCTCTCGCTGTGTCTCTGTCAAATAAATAAATAAAATCTTAAAATAAATAAATAAATAAAGGGACATCAATATTTTTCTGACAGAGTATTAGTAGCAATGAATAAATTGCCAAATGGGGCTGCAAACTAGCAGGACTGCTTGGTATTTGAGTGACAGTTAACATCTCGTGGGAAATAGCAGTGACAGCTGAACATGTCACCAAAGACACGGCCTCAATTGCATGGTGTATGAGGGACTCCTTCCTGGAGAAAGCAGCAGGCCAGGGCCAATGACAGCCAGCACAGTGGAAAGCCAGGCTGGAAAGGGGGGCTGTGCACTGGGGGCAGCCTACAGCCCAGGGTCCTGTGGCCAGGAGGTCCAGGGCTGGGAGTTGTGGGGACAGATCGAGACCTTCCGAGCCTGGTGTTGACCTGAGCGGGGAGGTAGGCAGGACACTTGTGGGGACTGATGGTTTTTGCATCAAGTGGACATTCAGACCACGTAGTGGGGCTGATGTGGGAGAATCCCAGAAACTTCAGCAAAGCCCAGGGAAAACAACTAGCCAAGCAGGTCAGGAGGCTGGGGCACCAAGGTAGAGCCCAATCTCTGCCCTGGGGACAGGGAAGGGCGGAAAGGGAACAGGGAGGGAGACTGGGCACAAGAGACCCAAATGGGAGACCAGTGGGGCTTGGGTAAAGAGGCCGCCATTTTCAGGGGTCTACTTCCAGCTCATGGGACATGGCGGGGGTAGGAGGGGAGGGAAGGAAGGCGGGGGGTGGGGGGGAGGTCGGTACAGCAGGAGGATTCCAAACCCTTCCGGGCAGTGGAGAAAGGTCAGAATGAACAGGGCTGGGGACAGAGAAAGACTGTCAGCTACAGTGATAGAACCCTTGAGTCATGAAGCTTCTACCGTATTTTCAGAGGGGGCTGATACGGAGCTATGGACATAGCTTCAAGCCTGTCTGTAGCTTTAAAAGGATGCCCCAGAAGCATCTGTGTTTTAGAAATGAGTAGGTCAACCCGGAGATGCAGAAATCCAGCCAAAGCCAAATATTCCTGACACGGCAGGAAGGAAACAGGTAGAGGTGCACAGATACTGGGACATGATGGGAAGACAGCAACTAAGCAGGTGTGCATTGCCCAACTCGGACAGACGGCCCAGGGCACCTGCAAAGGGCCCGTCATATCACATCAACTTAGCAAGAGGGCACAACTAATCAGCTGACCGTTTGGTCCATGAATCTTGCTTATACAAATTGTTTAAAAATGTGCTAAGGACATAAAACTTGTTAATGGACTTTCGGTTGGAAGAGAGACCAGGGACATTGATTACAGAGTGCAGGGGGCCGTCACCTGGAATATTATATATTTCTTTTGTGTTCTAATTTTTCACAATAATCATATCTTCCTTTCATAATGAAAGGAGATACTAAAACAGAATGTGTTATGGGAAGACATACAGGATGCTTTGAAGTAACTTCTGGAAAGCTTGTGTAAGAGTCAGTTTATGAGGGTTTCTGGTGGCTTCACACCCCTGCAGGAGCTGTGGGTCCAGAAAGGAGGGAATTCTTAATAGGAGGTTGTAGTGGGACCACACTCTCCCTGCCCCTGGCTTCCTGCCTTACCCCAAGAATTAGGTATTTGCACCCTTGCTGGAAAGTAACTCTTTGCCCATTCTGCCCCTAGAGTCAGCCTCTCCCACTCTGAAAGGAGAATAATCTATGATCTATGATTGGATTGGCAGGCTTCGAACCCCAGGCAGCTGCTTTTCTGCACTCGGGAGAGCTTGTGTGTTAAAAATCGCATGCACCTTGGCCTCTCTCTGTCTGACTCCTGCAGTGTCTTTGCTCTTGTCCACCCACCTCCCCCCAGAGCAGCTCCCCATCTAGAGTTGGGAGAAATACTTTGGTCTTTTGGGGTCCAATTTTCTTACCCTATTCCAGCTTTACCAGCAGTGAGGCTGATTTTTTTTTTATTTTTATCTGACTTCTGGTCTATTTCTGAAAGGATTCAGAACTCACGAAGGGATATGATTAAATGCCATATTTCTCATCTCTCAAAAACAAAAAAACAACATCATTAAAGCAGCTTGGCAAAGAAAGCTTCTGATTGGAGGAAAAGTGTCAGAAGGATTTATCACAAGTAACATCAACAGAAGAACAACTAACTGTGATATTGTAATAAAATAAGTAATATGTATTTGGTCTTCATACACTGCTTTTGGCACCGAGCTCCTAAAACCCTTGGAATTTCCTAAGTGAGGAGAGAGACCATGGTGTCTTTTGTTATGTTGATGAGATGACTTTTGGAAAGCCTCTAGATAACCAAAGGATGGGAGCCCATTGCCAGGGGAACCAACCACGTGATTAGAGAGATGGAACTTTCAGTACTACCCAACCCCCCCACTTCCAGGGAGGGATGAGGGGCTGAAGATTGAGTTCAATGATTTAATCGATCATGGATCATGCCTAAGTAATGAAGCCTCCGTAAAAAAAACAAAACCAGGGGTCTGGAGAGCTTCTGGGCTGGTGAGCATGTGGAGATTTGGGGAGAACAGCTCACCTGGGGAGAACACAGAAGCTCTGGGCCCCTCCCCATACCTTGTCCCATGCATCTCTTCCACCTGGCTGTCCCTGAGTTATATCCTTTCACAATACACCAGTATTCTCATAAATAAAATGCTATGAGTTCTGGGAGCTGTTCTAGCAAATCAATCAAACCCAAGGAAGGAAGGAGTCTTGGGAACCTCTGATTTATAGCCAGTGGGTCAGAAGCACAGGTGACAGCCTGCACCTTCAATGGACATCTCAGTCTTGTGGGACTAAGCCCTTATCCTGTGGGTCTGATGCTGTCTCCAGGTAGCGTGAGAATTGAGTTGAACTATAGGACACCCAACTGGTGTCGGAGAATTGCGTGGTGTGGGGAAGAACCCACACATATCAGAATTGGTGATCAGAACCATTACTACCATTTATTTATTGAGTGTTTACCAGAGGCCAGGCCCTGTGCTAAGTACTTTATGTGTTGTTTTTTGTTTGTTTGTTTTAATTCTTACCACAGCTTTCCAGAAGAGGACACCGAGACTGAGCAATGCCAGGGTGGGGATTGTTAGGGCAGAGCTGAGATTCACGCCTAGGCCGACTTCCCAGGCCACCTTCTTTAGTACCACCCACTATGGTGGCTGATTTCACCCTTTCCTTGTGTGAGGGCAGTAGGTCTGCCTCCCAGCCTGGGGGGCCAGACAGCCAGTACAAGTGGGAGATCACGACAGGGCAATGTTCAGATCAGCAGCAGAAGGTGCAGAGGGACAAGGGCAGGACAAGTAAAGACCAGGACACGTGTCCAGATGACATGACTGGGGGTGATGATCGGGGCAGTCTGGGGAGCAGGGCAGGCCTGGACCATGATCCCCAAGAGAATTGCACAGAGGCAGCCCCTCAGGAGGGAGATCTGCAGAAATCCCTCAGGTATCCCCCTCAGGCTTGAAGCTTAGGTTCATCCTGTTGGCCCTACACCAAAGTAATTAAAATACCCTCATTCCTTTTCTGCAGGCTTGGCCATAAAATCATGGACATTGGAACTGCAGGGAACCTGAGAAAGTCATCCAACTCTCTGGTTCTGGAGATGAGCAAATGGGTCTAGAAAGGTGAATGAACTGCCAGAGGTCACAATGAAAAGTAGGGAGGGAAACCCAAGAGTTCTGACTCCCCTCCCAGTGCTCTTTCCATGATACCACCTCAAGGCTTGGCATTCTGGTACATTTCTGGTCCTACCATTAGGAAACATCTACTTTGGGTTGGGCACTGAGATAAACCTGAACTTGCCCAGCATTGATTTCCAATTTCAGCTATAGACTTCCAGTGAGGTTCATGAGATTGTAGCCATGTTGTAGGACACCTCAAGTGTATGCTCAGCTCTTTGGACTGGTAAAGATAGCTCTTAAACCCTGTAGGTTGTAAACAGATGACAGCAAATGTGACAGAGAAATACAGGATTGATTTTCTATGTCAAAAGCTACTCCTAATTTATACACTCCATAACTGCCAACATTCCGTATCTTGACAGACATCTATTCTAGCAGCTCAAGATAGGAGCTTACCTCCCTCTCCCTGCCACCGCTCCCCAACACACAGCCCTTGGACTGCAAGAGTTCAATAGTCTTTCCAAGGTCACAGAGCAAGCCAAGGGCAGGATGGATAGAGAACATCACGTCCCGACTCCCCCAGTCTCACATTACCTCACCTGGCACAGATTCCTGTCATCAGAGGAGAAAAGGTCATTCATAAGTCATGAATGGTGACTTCATGAGTCACCAGAATAAGGCACATACATGGGTCTCATCCCGGGGGAGGCCCAGTGAGTGACCAGAATAAGGCACACACAAGGGTCTCATCCTGGGGGAGGCCCAATGCAGGCAGATGGAGATGCAGGAACAGTTTCGAAGTTAAGAGTGTCTGCAGGCCAGGCGGTACTGATTTAACAAAGGGTCTATTTGCAGTGACAGAAGAAGACCCCAAACTCTGCCCCTCCCATCATGCAAGCCTCCCTGCTGTTCTTTTAATAGAAGCATTTTCCCTGCCTTCCTCCCTTCCCTCCAAAAAGCCTCAGAAATATGTTGTGTGAAATATCAGAACTAATTAGACCAAATGGTGCTCATATCTGTCACTGGTTTTTCTGGGGGGAGAGCAGGCTGTGTCGTGGAGGGAAATTTTGTTAACTAATTAAGGACAATTTTTAGGGGAGAGTGTCATGTTCCTGTGGGAAAGAAGGGTGGGACTACTGGAGAGGGTTCTTGGATGGGCCAAGAATGGATATAAAAGACACAGTGACAGCTGGGTGACCGGGAAGGTGGTGTGGGAGCGATGGACAGGACTGAGTTAGCTCAGGGGCAGCCTGTCCCAGAGCTCTTCTTATAGTCAAAAGAGGACACTGTTTGCACCCAAGAGAAAGCACATTTACCACACCAATGAAAAAAATCCATAGGAAGGAGGAGGTAGTTTGTCCCAAGTTGGTACTTAGCAGTTGTTACACAGCCAAGAGCAGGAACCACATCTTAGTTTGTTTATAGTCTCTGACTCTCAGCACAAGTGAGGTGGCATTGGCTGTCACCCCCCAATTTTGATTGGAATACAGTAGAGGAAGAAGAGGATGCATTTATATGAGCTTAGTTTGTGCTGGAGACAAACTAAGATCCTTTGCTATTTTTTCTCATTGAGGAGTATCTAAATAGAAGTAAGAGAAAGAGAACGTGAGGATGTCGAATCAGAAGAAGAGAAGACAGGAGGAACTTGGAGCTGCCTTCATAAAATCAAAATACTATCATGTGAAAAAGGGAATGAATTCATTCCAGGAGATCAAACTAGGACTCAGTGGTAGAAGCTACCAGGAGAAGGACTTTGATCTGAAATAAGGAAGAACTTTTTCACAATTAGAGCTGTCCCAGAAATGAAACAGTTGGTAGCGGGCCGGACGTGGCTTCCGCGCTCCTGGGAGGTTGAGCCAAGCTGCCCAAGCGTCAGTCAGAGCTGTTCGGGAGCAACTCCTGCGGGAAGACTTCACTCCGTGGTTCCCGAAACATGGGCTTCCGTGAGCCTGCAGATGGGCGGCTGTACCAGGCTGTCTTTCAGTTGTGCGCGCCAGCAAGCTGATGTTCCCTGAGGAACGAACAGGGCAAAGGCCCTGAGAAAGCCTCTGAAACCCTCTTCATGGGCAAGTCTTTAAAAATGCAAGGAGCATAGGAGCACCTGGGTGGTGCAGTCAGTTAAGCGTCCGACTCTTGATTTCAGCTCACATCATGATCTCAGGGTCGTGAGACCGAGCCCCGTGTCAGGCTCCAGTGTGGAGCCTGCTTAAGATTCTCTCTCCCTCTCCCTCTGTCCCTCCTCTCTTTCTCTTTCTCTCTCTCTCTCTCAAAAATTTTTTTTTAATTTAAAAAAAATGTGAGGAGGATAAACAGGAATCCTTCAGAAATATCAGGGTGTGCCGTGGCCCAGGCACAAGGTGGGGTACAGGTGCATGGGGACCCCACTTGAAGAGCTCTTCCATATTCTCACTCCCCCCCAGCACACAGACTTACAAGGCCGGGTAGCCCAGGACCAGGAAGACACATCTTGTTCAGTTGGTGCTCAGCCCCACAGTGGCGCCGACAGCGTCCTTACCCATCCCTCACACAGCGGCCCAGCCTGCGGTCTCCGGCCCCAGAGTGACTGCTGATGAGGTCTGTACTGAGCAGCAAGGAGGACTGAAGGTGCTTAGGGACCAGACGCTGTCGGGGTGGGGGGGCGGGAGGGGGCACCAGACCCAGCGCACAACAGGTGGACCCTTCCCTAGACTGGATTCAGATGCTGGTGCTGTCACTCACTGGTTACATGGGCACATTTCTTGACCTTTCTGGCCCCTGCTTGCTCTTAAAAGGGGGTGATACCATTACTTAGTTTACAGGATTGTTGTGAGGATTTTGAATCGGCACAGCGGACAAATGCTAACACCCGAGACACACAGCGCCATGTGAGCGGCTGGGTCTGGGAGGGCACTCAGCACTCTGCCCTCCAAACTGACACCTCTGCCCTCGGAGGGGAGCAAACAGAGAGGCCACAGTGGCCTTGGGTTACACGAAGGCCTCCATCCAGTGGCTAAGATAGCACGCATAAAGGGCTGCGCCAAGAGTGGGGATGGTTCCAGCAAAGCAAATTTCAAAGGAAAACAAAACAAATCAGGGAGTGATAGAAGAAAGAGCAAAGCAAAATGTTCCCTGGGGACTGGGGGGACTGTCTGCATACCGTGTCTGGCTCCGGAGGCCACGTGGCCATTCTGCCAGGGGGGCTGCCAGGGAGCCCTCCTCCAGCAGCCAGGCTCCTCCCCAGCCCCATGCAGTCATCCCCGGGGCTCCTCGCCAGCCTAAGAACTTCTAAGCACCTCCAAGATAGACGTCACAACTCATGGAACGGATGAGGGAACTGAGCCGGGCGGCTTGGGCTTGCTCAGAGTCCCAGCCTGAGTGTGTGCTGGGCCTGGGGCCAGCACCCCCCACCCCCCGCCTGCTGTCACCAGGTCCCGCAGCCATGGCTCCGCTCTGCCTTCCTGTCTGCTCCACATCCTCCACAAGCATTCCCTTTGCTGGTCTACTAACACTGCCCCTGCTCTTTGGCTCTGCTTACTTTAATATACACATAGATTACAGCTACATTAAAGGAGCCTGAAAATACCAAAGCAGAACTAAAGCAATTATTATAATGCAGCCTTAACAGCAACCATAATGAGACAGAATTAAAAATGTGCCAGCATAATCACAATTCACTGTTCCCAACGACCTTCCAGAACTGCTTTCATTTGGAAAGTAACATGCAGTCCTGAACTGTCAGATGGAAAGGAAAAATTCAATTGTGCCTCCCAGCGTGGCTGGGTCCCTGGCTACCAGGAGATCTGGCTCTTCCACATGAAGACATCTGTCCCCTGGCTGATGCTACATGGTATTATCCACCAGCTTAGTGGGGGGCCGAGGAAGGGACGCAGGGGCTGGGTGTTCCTTCGATGGCACGCAGGCTTGCTTATGCCTCTCCCCTCCATTTGTCACCAGGCCCGTCCGTTCCACACTGGAGCAAATTCAAGTCTGAGCAGCATCGTGCCTGCTTGCTGCGGGAGCTACCGCGGCAGACAACGACAGCCCACATTATTCCAGTGGATTCCCACAATAACCCTGAGAGGCAGGTTCCATCATTTCCCCCATTTGGTGAGCAAGGAAGCAGAGACTTGGAGAAGTGGCCGCTCAAAACCACATCCAGTGGGGGCCAGAGCCACCACTCAAATCCTTGTCTTCAGACCCCAGAGCACAAATCCTCACCCTGACTTTATGAAGCTGATATCCTAACAGGAGCAAAGGAGAAGTCTATTTGGATTGGCCCTACATTACCTTGTTCTGATGGGGGGCCGGGGCCGGGGGTGGTTAGGGTGAAGCGATGCGAGGAGACAGAAAGCACCCCAGCAGGAGAAGCTTCCCCAAGGTGCCATTTCTGACAGAAGCGTCACGGGCAACCATGTAACGGCAGAATTGACTCATCCCTCCTCCCTGGGTTCCGTGCGGGAGGGCAGAAATAAGAAGGCAGAGAGCCAGGAGACAGAGCAGCCGGTGGGGGAGGAGGCAGAGAAGGTACGACTCCTCTCCTCCAGGATGCTCAGGAGAAAACACTCCAGCTCCGTGACTCTGCCAAGCCTGCCTGCGGCCGAATTCAGCTTCCTGGAGCCTCACCCAAAGGCAAACCTGACCTTGTCCTTCAGAGCATGCTCAGTTTACTCAAGAGTCAGAGATGGGGACATTCAGGCCGAAATGGGGAAGTTACCTGGCTCTTCATTTGTGTTTGGTTTTTGCAGAACTGACTTCACTGCCTTCTATATTTGTGAGACGGGGGCCATCTTGTCACACTGGACCGGGAGCAGGCACAGCAGAAGGAAGGAGCGTGAGGAGCCAGTTCCTTAGCTTCCTCCCAACGGAGCGCCTGAGGGGGCAGTCAGCCTTCCTTCTTTCCCCCAGGTCCAGGCACCTCTGATGCTGGGGAAGGTGCCCTGAGGACTCTGGTTCTGGAAGCCCGACAGCCTTGAATGCCTTCTGATGCATTTCACTGACGTTGAGAGTTCAGAAGGACTCTCTCTAGCCAGCCTGCGCTTCTGGAGAGGGCCTTTAGCTCCAGGCTGCAAGCTCTCCACGAGCCCCCTCCCCACTCCACTGTAATTAACGTTGGGAGCTGCGATTTCCCCACCTTGGGCAAGCAATGGAAACAAAGCACTTTATGGTTTAACAACAATTGCATGTGGGGTCATAGCCACCTCCAGGGGCCCAGGTCCAAAAGGTCATTATAGAAGTGAACTATCTGCCACACCAACGTTGCTGGTCAGCTCACCCTGCATCCCAGGTGAGTAGGCTTCCGAATCAAGGCACACATGCTGGCCTCACCACTTGTCCCCACTGTGAAAATGAGCCATTGAGAGAAGCCACCTCCTGCTCTTTCCTAGGGGCCGGCAGTCCCTCTCTGTGGAAGTCCTCCCTTCCTCATCCCTATTTCATGGAGAGAGCAATGCGTGGGTAGTAATTTGACTCAAACCGAGTCGGACCATGTGCATAGTTACTGATAGTGCAGAACAACCTGGGAGGGAGGATCTGGGGAATGTGCAAAGGTGGTACCTCCAGTCCTGGGGGCTGCAGGGCGCTACTTCTTCCCTGGCCCCCCGAGTGAGAGGTCTGGGGGACCGCAGCCATGGCATGTCCCCATCCCAACTTCCAGGCCAAGCTGAGCTTTCTCAGAAGCCTGGAAACTTGGGAACACAAGCACAAACGGATAAGGGAATAAGGGGGGTGGAGTTAGATGGAAAAATTGCTGAGTTTTTGCTGAACAAATTGCTGAATTGTTTTTTTGGTCTAGTTTCCATCATGGAAAATGGAGCTCGCCTTCTAGAGGTGAGAGGGCCCTGACTGTGGTGGTGAGTGGAGGTGTCTGCGGACAGCACCCTGACTTCCACCCAGCACGGACAACTGTGGCAAGTCCAAGTCCAAGTCCAAGTCCAAGCCATGAGATCAACAGAACACACGATCTGCTGTGACCCACCTTGCTTCATGGAAATTATATGAAAACCCCCAGGTTCATAGATGCAAAAAAGATTTTCAAGCACTGGCTGGTTTGAAGAACATGAGACACAAAATATATGCTACCCAATAGGATTTAGGTATCTGATACTTTGGGGGAAGATGCAATGCTAGGGAACAGATAAAAAGCACAGCATCTGAGAGGCCTGCTCTAAGCAGGGAGCAGGGGCGCCTCCCGTGCCCCCCACCTCTGCTGGCCTGTACTGGTTTACCGGAGTAGGTGGGGGCAGCGCTGCCGGCCCCCCTCCTCCCACCCCCGGCACTAATGAGATGCAGGGAGGGGTCCGATGGAATGGCTTGCAATTTTTGTTGCTGTTGTTTTGAATATGTCTTTCTCTAGTGCTCTGCCAACAGCTTGTTAGCACATGGCTCTGCGGATTGAGAAGGCTTTAGATGGTAGGATGCCCTGCCCCAGCCCACGTGGGGGTCTGCAGGCCATTTGTCTGCAATGTCCCCAGACAGATGTTCTAGAGCCTCTCCAACAGCCACTGGCACTCGGACACCAGGACACCCCAGGCCCTGGGTCCAGGGAGCCAGATCTGAAAGCCCATCCCCCACCAAAGTTTGTTTTCCCATCTGGCTTGCAAAGGTGTGAATGGATTTGACAAAGGATGAGGAAGGAGGGAAAAAGGAGAGGGCCAAAGCACTAAGTCCCAAAGGGCAACTGGGCCAAGCTTTCCCAATGTGGGGTGCAGTGTCCACAAAGGGTAAGGAGATTTGGATTCAAGTCCCAGCTCTGTGGTGAGCTAGCTGACCTGAAGCCAATCATTTCCTCTCTCTGGACTTCAATGTCCTTCTCCCCACTGTTAGCGCTGTCTGAGCTTTCCTAGAAGAGCACCAGGATTGTACCATGCCACCTGTCACCTAATGCCCAGGCCCACCCGGAACCACCAATTCACAGGAGGCCCAACAGCGTGGGCATCTGTTATAGAGTTGAGGAGCAGAGGAAAACACACAGGCCTTTATAGGGATGAGACTGCTGACCTCAGCCCCCAACACCGAGACCTCCAGCTGCCCAAACCCTGGGGTCCATGAAGTACTTCCTCCCTTTGTTTATAAAGACCCCAAATACATATTTCTGTGTCTCAAACAAGCTGAAATTGACTTGTTACATACTTCCCGGGGCCTCCCCCATGTGGGACCTATCTAAAGCCGTATGTTCCTTATCCAGAACCCATTTCTGGATCACTTCACCCAGCTCCAACTCTCCCTCGTCTGGATTCAAAGTGCTTGCTGTCTGGACTTCTCACCTGACACTCATCTTATGCTGCCTCATACTGGATTTGACTTTACATGTTTCCCATCAGCTAGATTGTTCTGTTTTTTTGTTTTTGTTTTTGTTTTATTTTTTTAAGATTTTATTTATTTATTTGACAGAGACACAGCGAGAGAGAGGGAACACAAGCAGGGGGAGTGGGAGAGGCAGGCTTCCCGCTGAGCAGGGAGCCCGATGTGGAGCTCGATCCCAGGACCTTGGGATCATGACCTGAGCCGAAGGCAGACGCCCAACGACTGAACCACCCAGGTGCCCCTAGATTGTTCTGTTTGTTGCAAGGTAATGATGTGTATCGTTCTGAATTAATGTGGAGGGTTTGGTTTTTTTCTTTTTACCTTAAATATTTTTTATCTGCTATTTATTTTAATGCATCTGTTTTGTTTTGGTTAGTATTTTCATAGCATGCCCTTCTTCATTCCTGCTACTTTCAGACTTTCTGTATCTGTCTTGTAGAGGTGTGAATGGATTTGACAAAGGATGAAGAAGGAGGAGAAGGAAAGAAATTAAATGCACCCCCCGACTAGCACATCACCCTTACCACCAACATACACACACACACACACACACACACACGCATGCACGCACAAATACTCATACCAAACAGGCAGCCAGATAACTGCCAAAATAGAATATGGTCAAACCACTAAGGTGAAAAAAGCAAATTATGTGTTGGATGTTTCTTATAAATTGCACAATTTTAGACCCAAAGTTAGAAATTCCATCTTGAAAAAGGCAAGGTTAATTGATTTCTATTTACCATGATTGCTAATGTATTTTAATTCATTTCTATCATTTTGCTTTGTGTTTGATCATTGTTTGAAGAGACACTCCTCAGTGAGTCCCCCATGCTTCCCCATGTCTTACTGAGTACATGTACTTACTGAGTACTGAGTCTTACAAGAAGGTAAGGCTCTGAGCTCGTTACCTGGCTCACTTATCAAGGTTGCGTTCACATAAGGAAATCTGAGAGAATAGGTAACGTCTCCCTTTCTGACACAGCGCATGCTCACTGCCTGCTCAGAGAGGGTTCCCCAAGTGAGGTGCTCCCCACCTGCAACACACACTCACACCATGTGCAACACCCCATCGGGGCCCCTCTGCTTCACCTCCTGGGGGCCACAGGGGCAAAGATGAGCTGAAGCACGCATGATTCTCATGATGGTGGTTTGTGTGTAAATCTTTTTTTTAAGATTGATTTATTTATTTTAGTGGGGGGTAGGGGGCAGAGGGAGAGAGAGGGAAAGGGAATTCTCAAGCAGACTCCCCACTGAGTGTGGAGCCCAACTCGGGGCTCAATCCCAGCACCCCAAGGTCATGACAGGAGCCGAAATCAAGAGTCAGCCACTTAACCAACTGAGCCACCCAGATGACCCTCTGTGTGCAAATCTTAAAAGTCCTTCGTCTCTCGATGGACTCTGAGAAACAAACTGAGGGTTCTAGAGGGGAGGGGGGTGGGAGGATGGGTTAGCCTGGTGATGGGTATTAAAGAGGGCACGTTCTGCATGGAGCACTGGGTGTTATGCACAAACAATGAATCATGGAACACTACATCAAACACTAATGATGTAATGTATGGTGATTAACATAACAATAAAAAAATTTTTTTAAAAAGTCCTTCGTCTCTGATCCAAGAGTCTCATGTCTTCCAACAGCATCCATGAAACAGTGACAGGCTAACTTACTCGCGTGTAGGTAGAATAAATCAAATCCCAGACCCTTCACAGACCTGGTAAAAATTACCATGGTTATTTCTTCCTTAATGCCTCCTATGGGAGTGATTCTGCTTTCTTTATTCCTTTTTAGCCTCTATGCTTTGGAAGTTATGTATCGTTATTTCTCTTCTTTTAGTGGTTATTCTTAAACACTTTCTAAAAAGTTAAGTGTAACAATGTTGAAAGTCAATCGCTGACTCTGTCCCCCTTCAGGACAATAAGACGCTTTCCCACCCCATCTCCACTCCCGTCCCACACTCCTTATTGTTATCCAAGAGTTCACGGTCACCTTGTTTGTAATCTACTTTTTGTTACTGTTACTGTTGCAGTCGGTACTTATTTACATTTACCAAAAAGTTTATCTTTCCATGGCTATTTTTCTCACCATTGCTTCTGGCTTTCTATTCCCTCCATCTGGTTCAGTTTCCATCTTACTGAGTTAGAGTCTTTTGTTGTTCTTACCACTGGGATCTGTGAGTAATAAATTCTCTTGGGCATTGTTTGTGTTAAAAACTCCTTTCCCTTCATCTTTAAATGGTGGTTTGCTTAGGATCCAAATTTTAAGGTTCCAGTTGTCCTACAGCAATGTGAAGATACACCTCTCGTTGTTCTCTATTTTTGCCAGTGATAAGTCTGCTTTTACTTCAGTTGTCATTCCTTTGTGTAATCTGACTTTTAGCTGGAAGTTTTTTAAATTTTTCTATTTTTTATGTTCTGTAGTGTCTCTGCAATGTATCCATATGTGCATTTGCTTTTATTTATTACTCATGGGACATAATACTCTTCAATTTAAGAATTTAAATGTTCCTTTCATTCTGGAAAATGCTCTTCCAATATATTTGCAAATATTGCCTCCTTCATATTTTCTCAGTTCTCTCCTTCTGGCACTTGACTACATGTATTTTGACTACATATCTGTTAACTCTCTTTCATATTTTCTATTTCAAATTCTAGGTGATAAGCTTGATGTATCTTCCAGATCACTAATTCTCTCTTTGGCCAAATATATATTGCTATAGTACACACACACACACACACACACACACACACACACACTGCTACTACTACTACTACTACTATTATACTACTAATGTCTAATATACTACTTTACACATCTAATATATTTTTTATTGTGATGATATAGTTTTTATTTCTAGAAAACCCATCTCCTTTTCAAATCTGTTTCTGCATTGCTCTGTCCTGTTCTTATCATTTTTGTCCCTCCTTCTATGTTTTTAAATAATTTAAATATACTCAAGTCATAGTCTAGTTAAGATTATTTCCCCTAGATCTTGGAATGCTAATTATTCAGTTTGCTGCTTCTCCTAAGTGCCCATCTTTATAGCCTGTAGCTTTTCATAGATTCTACTTTTTTATTGTGAGTTCTTCGATTGAATTTGTTTCCTTAGGTAATCTCATGTCCTTGGTATATAAATGGTAGCATCATCGTCCATATAATACTCTATGTTTGCCTCTGCAAGCACCCCACTGGTTTTAGCAGTTCTGAACCGATATGTATATTAGTTTCTAAGCATTACTTATGTGGTGTAAATTTGAAAACATAGTGAAGGCTTAGGTTTCCAATTTCTGGTATATGACTGTCTTCCACCCAAGGCATTGGTAGATGGCAAACTTTCTTGAAACTTCCCCAGAGTTTTTCTACTGCCTTCAGAAGCTCTCAATTTATGCCAGAAGTCCTCTATCACGTTCTCCCAACTCACTTAGGTTTGAGGCTTTAACTCTTACCCTTGAGTAGATGTTAAAACCCCAATCTGAACCCCTAAGGCCTATGTCTGGGTCTTAACCCCCTTTGGACTATCATGGTCTCAGCTCACATCCAACACTTTGGCTTTGAGTTTCTGCCTCGTAAATGACACTGGGAATTTCTGTAATTGAATTTGTTTTTGTTATATGCAGATTTATATATGCGTGGATGGAAGGAACACCTTTCTATATCCACTCAGTCCACCATATTGATTGGAAGTCCTCAGTTAATCGGTAACTAACAGCAGGAAACATGTCTCATCTTTCTGTGCATGTCTCCACTGTAGAGCAGACCCAGAATCACACACAAAGTCAGAGCTCAAACAGGGTTTCTAAAAGCCTCAGGGGCTGACAATAGAGGCTTTGTTAACTGGATCGTGGTACAACAGCGCAATGGAATGTGGTGCAGCCATTTTAAAAGATAAGGAAAATTTGTCAGTGATATGGCAAAATACTGCCAGTATCATTTTTAAGTGCAAGAGACAGGTTTAGAGAATAGCATGCACTGTTCTATTGTATAAAAAACAGACTGGAAGAAACTACACCAAAATATTAGCACCAATTTGGTCCCTAGACAGTGAGAGTATGGGCCATTTTTATTTTCTTCTTTTGATTTATATTTCCTAGAGTTGACATTTATTTCTTATATAATAAGTGTGATGCAAATGAATTTAAGTTAGAACCTGGTAAAACTCCAAATGCCAAATAAATAGGAAATCTGAGATGCGCCCTTGGGTTCCTCCCTCTCTAGAACCTTTGTGGGCTTACGTTGTCTCAGAGGAGTGTCCACTTGACATCCACACCCTGGTGGGGAGGTGGCTGCTTTCTGAGCAATTCACAACCGCCCTCACTTCTCCCTGCCACTGGAGGGGCATCTCGAGCATTGGACACTGGGCTTCCCCAGACTGGCAGCTGCCCATCGGTCCTTTGTCATGATGCCTCTTTGGCCCATGTTCCCATGGTAGCCCGTAAGGGAGAATGACCCAAGGGCACTCCACACCTAGCATCCCTCCTCAGTTTCTACTCCCACCCTAATTATACCCCCCACATGTTCCCTGGGGTACAAATGCTAGGCTAGGCTGCTGGGTCTGGCAAGGCTTCTGACAGCACCACAGGCTCTACACAAACCTGCCTCCTCCACCACCCTGGGCTCTTCCTCATTCACCCATGTTCTTTCCTTCTTCCAGTTTTGTTCTGGACCTCACCGCCCTGCCCTCCCACCAGACCTTGATGGGAAGCTCTCTATTCTATCCTTAACAGATCTCCATGGCTTTGAACTTTAGGAAGCAGGGATTGGGGTATCTGTCCTCCCTTCCCAGAAGGCCCTCTGTGCTCCTTTAGAAAATTAAGTCAACTTCTCCAGTGGCCAGCTTTTCCAATTCCAGTCAAAGTATCCTTGCTTGGGTCACAGGAATGTTTTTACACCCAGAAAGGTGGCTTCCTACCATCCATACAATTGCCCAATGAGAAGGTAACTCAGGGAGCCCTATGCTAGATTAACGACAGCATTTCTTATAAATATAGTAAGTCATTTGGATAATAAAGGACTATAACTTGACTAACCAGCATAAGGATTTGTACAGTGTCCTGCGGATGAGGGCGGGGTTGTGGAATGCATGACCCATGACCCAGGAGAGAAGCCAGGTGGTGCTGAGGTTCCACCCCGGGACCTCATCCCAGCCCGGTCAGTGGCATCACCCACCTATTTAGTGGAGGTTAACAAGCTATGTTGAAATTAGTAGTTTAGATTCTCCCTGTGGCAAGGTCCTTCTTTTCCTAGCTCCATTTCTGGCTGGTTTTGTTCCCTGAAGCATCCTCCAGGCAGAGATCAATTAATAGTAGGGGTAAGGACCACAGTAAGGACCGAGAAAAGAGGTCTATGGGAAACCCTGGAGTCCCTCTGTCTGAGGACTCATTTTCCCCGTACCTCTCTCCATTTTGCCTCCCTCCCACTCCTCACTCCTGCCTCTGGAAGTCAGGGAGGGGCAGATACTGAGCAGGTGGCTCTGGCTGGTGCTTGAGCTGGTGGCAGGTTGAGCAGGATGATGCTTGTCAGCATACGGGCCAAGGGAACACATGGCCCCGAGTTCCTGGGGACAGGAGGGGAAGAGGCAGGAGCAGATGAACTGCTAAGCAACAGGGTTGGTAATTTCAGCCAGGGAACTTTCCAGCAATAAGAAATAAGGGAAGGCAGCCAGTGGGGGAGCATGGGAAGGGAGGCTGAGGGACTCGGTTGCCCATCTCTGCACAGTGAGATCTCTGTTTATTTTCTTTTAAAAATAAAACACTATTCTCTGTAGGAAGCTTTTGCTTTTCCCCACTTGCAAAGCTGAAAACAATAGACAACCATCAACACATGCCTTCACCCCCTCCCCAGAGGAGAAAGTTCCTCACATTCAGATTCAAATGATTTCTGAGCTTCAGGAGGTGCAATGGCTGAACTTAAACACAGATCAACATACAGGGAATGGAGCTGTTTGGGGGGTTTTAAAAATAGCTCAGAAGGAAGTATAGCACAGTGTTAATAGCAGTGGCTTCTAGGTAATGGGATGATGGGTGACTTTTTCCTCCTTCTTCATACTCTTCCATACTTTTCATGTTTTTATGATGTGCATGTGTTGCTTTACAACTTTTAAAAAGCTATTTTAAAACACAGACAAAAGCAACACCAATTAGTGAAAGGAGGAACACCTGTGGACTGGTGTTTCCAGAACCTACCATGTGGCAGAATCTAGGGTTGATCTTTAAGTCTGTTATTTGATTTGACCATCACAAGCATCCAGTGATATCGATTGTACCCTTTGCACAGATGAGGAAACCGAGACTGGGGAAGTGAAGTAGTTTGTCTAAAGCAACATAGTGGTGACTGGCAAAGTGAGATTTCAAGCCAGGCCGGTCTGACCTCAGGCTGTATATGGGAGTGGTGGACAGTGTACCATACATCTTATTGCCGAGTGCTTCTTCATGTGCACATAACTTCACGTTAAAAAGGCCAGGGTAGGGGCACCTGGTGGCTCAGTCGGTTAAGTGTCCGACTCCTGATTTTAGCTCAGGTCATAATCTCAGGGTCATGCGATCGAGCCCTGTGTTGGGCTCTGCAATCAGCAGGGAGTCTACTTGAGATTCTCTCCCTCTGCCCCCCACCCCCCACGTGCGTGCTCTCTCAAATAAATAAATAAATAAATCTTAAAAAAAAAAAAAAAAAAAAAAGGCCAGGGTAAAGAATCAAAAGTGCCAAAGCCATGAGTAGGAACATGCCTGGTGTGTTTGAGGAAGAGCCTCAGGCCAGCTGGAACAGAGGAAGCAAGGGGTAAGGTGGGGAGTGAAACCAGAGGTGGGGCTGGATCCTACAGAGCCCCATGGGCCTCGGGAGGAGTTCTGGAAGAACTCATAGTTTATGCTCCTGCTAATATGCCCACAGCTCAACATGGCTGCCTCAGCCCCTGGGTTTTCCTGATCTTTTAACACAAATACCCAACAACTAGAAATTTCTTCGGCTTCTTAGTTCAAATTCCCAAGAATGGGAGTCTAGTTGGCTGAGCCCAGCCTGGGCGAGCTTCACTAAGTGAGGTCTTTGTGCCCTCAGCCAGGGGGTCAGAGTGGGCCAGCTGCCCTGTCCTTGGCCAGGATCTGGGTAGTGACTGGGTAGTCAGGCAGTGACGGACATCCTATGAAGGGAAACTCTGAATGGGACCTGGGTTGTTAATGGGATCCAGGTGGTCAATTCAGAGCCAGAATCTGGTCAAGGGGAGAAAGTACCTCCTCCATTCCCCATTCTGCTGTTGTCCCTCGACATTACCCGTTTGGTGAGACACGAGAAAGGGGCAGAAAGTCCTCTGTACACGTGGGCAGTTGGGTCCTAATGACGGATGGGAAGAGGCGGGGAGAAATATCCGCATTTGTAGATCTACTTGCAACTACGATAAGGATGAAAACACACTTTTCTGGATGTGACAGATTCAGAATCTAGATGTGCTGAGTCTCTCAAAAACAAAAACAAAAACACCAAAAAAAAATCTTTTTCTACTTCTTATTACCTGATGTCTTGAGAACTTCGTGTCTCGGTTTCCTCAATTACACAGTTACTTTCTAAGCATCAAGGAAAAACTCCCATGAGCCCCGGCACTGAGTTCTCATCCTAACCTTCTCAGCTGGGAGATGGCACGGCCACCTGCCTCGCACACCATGCCACCTGACCCTCAGAAGCCTCCCCTGGCTGAAAACAACAGACAAGCACCCAGCATAGAGCCAGCGAAGGTCATGCCCCAGGCTAAGTCATTTCTGCCATCCCTGGCCCCGGGCCCTGGATGAGGCATCCCTATCCTGAGCCCCCGCAGAGACCACAGAGACAGAACAGCGTGGGTCTGCAGCGGGACAGTTGCTCTCTCTGTTCTCCCCCATCCCTGGAGCCCCCACACCAGGCTGTCCTGGATCTCCCTCCAGCAGCCTGAAAATCCACCACTTGTCACTCTGGTCTTTACCAGACCTTAATTTCCTAGTGTCGGGAAGATCAAGTTCATGTGGCAAATCTCAGAAGCAGTATTTCTCTTTCTTATACAAGGGCCGATGGCTCTGTTTCTCCTTTGTCCCTTTCCCCAGCACGGACCCCAGGCCAATAATCACAGGGATAAGAAACAATATGCAAATTTTAGGATTATTTGTTCCATTTCTTTGAAGAAAGTTGATGGTATTTTGATAGGGATTGCATTAAATGTGTAGATTGCTCTAGGTAGCATTGACATCTTCACAATAAATTTAAAAAAAAGAAAAAGAAACAATATGCAATGACTCTGGCTCAGTCCCACATCTGTTTACATACTGGTTGCGGCGCACAGCTCAACTCCCCTCCACCGGGGCCCTGCACCTAACCCACTGGCCTCTCCTTGCTGGCTTCTTAGAGTCGAGCCCAGAATCCGAACTCCCAGCTGCCGGATGAGGAGCAGTTATAGAATCAGGAGTGGGAGTGGGCAGCTGCCCACAGGACAGGACAGACCTTCGAGTGCAGTGCCTTGGTGGGGTAATGTGAAATTATACTGGAATACAGGAACCCTGTCACTGAGGATGGGGAGGGGAGCTGCCTCGTTGTTGGGCAGTAGGAGTCTGATTTCTTGTTTTCGCAATCCACTGGGGTTTTGATCATGAGGAGGTGGTTGTCAAGACCAGGAAGGGTGTGAGGTGTTACCCCACTTACAGCCAACAAGTCAGCCTGCCACAGCTCCACAGATTCTGTTGGGAGACATGAGACTCCTGGGTCAGAGACAAAGGACTGTTGTTCGCAGCAATTACAGTAGCCAGGGTGTCAGCATTGTCCTCAGGCCCCAGTTTCCACAGGGCAACATAAAGAGGAGACTATGTGATTGATACCTGCAACTCAGGGGGTTGAGTTACAGGAGAAGAACCTGGAAGTTTACGGAACTCAAATCTAGTATAACAAGTGGTAAGTTTGCTGGCCCTCTGTCCTGGAGGGAGACGTACTCTTTATTAACTGGAGAGTAAACAGAACTGCCTTCTGCCCTGGAAGGAAAAACTATCTCTATCTGCCGAAGAGGTTTACTATACAAAAATCATCAAACAGCCCAGAACAAAAGCAGTCAGTGCATCTCACAAGATGTACAGAAACACCAGAGACCTGTTGAGAACGGTCTCTTAGTAACAGTTACACAGTGCCTGGTTTCAGGGAAAATTGCTACCAGTGAGGTCAATTCATAGTAATGGCGGCTGACAGAACGGAGAGAAGCTAAAATGTAATCCAGATATGTGAATATAAAGCCAAACATTGACCTACAGGTGTAGTGTTTACCATTTGTGCCTGATAACCAGGTGGTGGGTAACAATTATGAACATCAGTAAGGATGGGTCAGATAAACCTTATTTCAAGGGTTACCTTTGACCACAAAGCATATACACTAGATCACTTGATGTGGTTCCACAGTGAGGCTTATTCATTTTTCTATCTCTGTTCTTCAGATTAGATTATTTCTGTTGATCTCTCTTCAAGTTCAATAACCGTTTCTTCTCTGACTCCAATCTGTTATACTCTTTCTTCTCTGACTCCACCTGTTATACTCTTCAGTTCTAACCTGTTTGGTTCTTTTTCTTCGTTTTTTCTTTTTCATTTCTCTTCTAAGATCCTCCATCTGTTCATTTTAACCCTATTTTACTTCAAGTTCTTACACATATTTGTAATAGCCATGTTAAAAATCTTGTGGCTAATTCCAATATCTGGGTCATCTTTGGTTATTTTTCTTCGGACTGCTTTTTCTCTTGACTGTGGGTCATATTTTCCTGCTTCTTCCGCATCTAATAGTTTTTTATTCTACTCTGGGCATCTCAAATGATGTGTTGTAGAGACTCTGGATTCTTCTGTCTTCCTCAGAGGAGTGCTGATTTTCATTCTAGCAGGCAGTTAAATTTGACTAGACTCAAACTCCAAGTTCTGTCTCTCCTTGTGGTGGGCAGCACCTGAAATCTCTGCACAGTTCTTCCACCTTCCAGCTTTGCTTTTTGCTGGGCTCTTTGGAGTCTCCCTACACATGCCCAATTCAGAGGGTCCTCTAAGGGTCTGGCCAAAGCTTATAAATAGACTTGAGACTCCTCTTCCTCTGGCCCCTTTCTAAGATTTCCACCTCACTTTTCAGTTACTCTGGCTACCCTAAACTTTGTCTCCTAACTCTGCCAGTCAGTGGCTCCCCAGCTTTCTGCTTGCGTTCTAGCTGTCTCAGGTGGGGTACTTGGGAGTGCTCTCTGGGACAAAAGCACAGGAATATAAATCTCAACCAAGTGCAGCTCCCCACTTTCAAGGATCAATCCCCTTCTAGTGATGCCTGCCTTTGGTCATTCTCCAGCACTTTCAAATTGTTGTGTTAAAATTTATGTAACACTTAACTCCTGGTAGACACTTAGAATGATTCCAACTTTTGATGTAATAAAGTCAGAGGCTCCCATCACAGATGCTGCACAAGGTCATTCACTTCACTTCCAGGGAGAAATAGGTCTTAGTACTTCCTTTTGTTTCCATTTACCTCATTTTTTAATATATCTATCTCATATGTTTCATACTGTATATAATATATTGTTATGATACTACAAGTAGGCAATTTTATAAAAGGTGTATAAGTCTATTGGGGTATCTGCTCAATGTTACTTAATTCTTTTTTACACATGAAATATATGAAGTATATGATTTAAAAGTTTAGGGGCACCTGGGTGGCTCAGTTGCTTAAGCATCTGCCTTCGGCTCAGGTCCTGATCCCGGGGTCCTAAGTTCAAGCCCTTCATGGGGCTCCCTGCTCAGCAAGGAGTCTGCTTCTCCCTCTGCCCCTCTCCCTGCTTGTGCTCGCTCTCTCTCTCACATAAATAAAATAAAAGTTTAGAGGGTACAATTATAAATAATGTTTTAATGAATGTATATATATGTGTATATGTATGTATATATAAATGCATAATATATGCATATATACATAGATATACACATATATATATAATTTAGGCATAATACTGATTATTTACGTAAGATAGTTACCCAGAAGTGGAACTGCTGAATCAAATGGTGTGCACATATTTTTTTAAAGTTTTTGAGTCATTTTGTCAATATCATTCAGTAGTCCTCCAGAAGGATTATACCAATTCACCCTAAAGCAGCCAAATATGAGAGGATACTTTCCCCCACAGCCTGCTAACACTGACCACAGTTGATGTTCTTTTTCCATTTTTAAAAAGGTTTTATTGATGAATAACAATACTTAGGTTTAATGAGAATATCTTCCTTTACTCATAGAGTTGAACATTTTTCATATATTTACCATATTAAATGTCTTTTTAAATTGCTTATTTCCTTTGCTTTCTCTATTAAGATGATTCATCTTTTATTTAAAAATTAACTTTAAGAGATCTTTTTATAGTATCTCCGTCCTTTGTTTGACATGAATGTTACAAAAATGTTTTTCAGTTTATTATTTGCCTCTTTATTTCTTGATGACATTTTCACATACACAGTACGCTTATGTCATCAAATTTATTAGTCATTTTCTTCATGGTTTCTGCCTTTAGAATTATATTTACAAAGTCACTCTGCACCCTTAGATTATATAATCATATCAATATTTTCTCTTAGGACATTTACTTTACATTAAAATCCTTAATCCACCTGGAATTTATTATGATAAATTACACAAGACAAAAATCTTATCACATACTAAAGTCTTGTACATATATTTGGGACTGTTTCTGGATTTTCACTGAAATCCAGTGATCTGTTGAACTATAAATGTTACTTACTATTACCATCCTCTAATATTTTTGGCTGAATAATGCACTTTAACATGTGGCCTTACATTCCAAGAATGACATTGACAAACCAGAAAGCCTTTAAAGGTGGAGTTTGAAAACTACTTCATGTAGTAAGTATTTTAAAAACTTGGAATGTTTTACTTTGACAAGAGAGGATTCAATGCCTGTCAAAAAGGAGGAATTCAATAAGTAACCTAAAGGGGTTAGGGTGTAGTTATTTCTCAAATAGTTAAAGATCTGCTATATGGATTGGAATAGATCTGGATGACTCTAGAGGAAGGAACCAAGGCTAATGGGTGGAAATTAGTAGAGGAAACTTCTGCTTCAACAAGGATCTTTCCTGACAACCAGGCTGTTCAGCAGGAGAACAGGAGGTCTCGGAGGGGGGTGGGGTCAGAGGTGACGGCTCCTGCTCTCAGAAAAAAGTTAAAAAACAGGTAACTAATTTTTCAAGGATGTAATAAAAGCAGCGTTTACAACAAATAAGGGTCCAGGCTACTTGAAGGACATTCAAACTCTAAAATCCTGGTGTCTATGATCTTCTTTCTTTTTTTTTCTTTAGATTTTATTTATTTATTTGTCAGAGAGAGAGAGAAGAGTACAAGCAGGGGGAGTGGCAGGCAAAGGGAGAGGGAGAAGCAGGCTCCCCACTGAGCAGGGAGCCCGATGTGAACCTCTATCCCAGGACCCTGGGATCACGACCTGAGCCGAGGGCCAACGCCTAACCAACTGAGCCACCCAGGCATCCCTGTGATCTTATTTCCTAAAAAAACAACAACACTGTCATAACTTTAGGGAAACCAAGCCTCAACAACCAGGAAACCAGCAGTGAGGGATCCCTAAGGCAATAGGGCTGAGCCATTGTTTTCCAAAACTTTAGAAGCTCTGGTCCTTTCTTCTTTGTTTGGAGGTGGTGAGTGCAGGGCTGGAGCTGGGCTGCAGGATATAAAACACATAGAAATTTAATATGTCCCCACAGAGCCCTCTATTTTGTTTACAGTTTGAGGCGTGACTCAGGGTGTCTTGGGTCCAAAGGGGTATTTCCCCAAACAATGAGAAAAAGAGTGGCCCCAGAATCTTGGGATCTCATTTTCATCTTCTGCAGACACCAAAGCACTAAGCAAAGGTATATTGTGTCCCCTCTTCACCTCCATGAGGTGTGAAGAAGAGAACTCTCCTTTAATTCCTCAGGAAAATATTCCAAGGTCCCAAGAGCTGTCCTATTCAAATACAGTGATTTCATCTATTATTTATCCCATGGCTTGGGGAGAGGAGGTGTCTCAGCCATGCTGAGAGGCAGAGCTTTGAAGCAGCCCTCTTTGGGCTGGTTTCCCTGGGAAGTAAGCGGGAGCCCAGAACAGGAGGGCAGAGCCGTCATCCCTCTGGGGCTGGCATCCCTGTGTAGGACATCTCACAGCGGAGGACATTGGCTCAGCAAGTGTCCAGTCACCTAAGCATTCTGGCTATAGTCTTCTGAAGACCCACAGTTCTGACATTATTAAAGGCATTGGTAGAGGATAAAGCACCATATGCCATCAGCTGTCCAGCCCTCGAGGTAAAGATAAACACTTAGTGGGCATAAGACATGAGGCAGAACGTGGGCGGTACAAGGTGCCACAAACTATTAAGATGGACATAATTCAGCATTATAAAGAGAAAAGTTTATGGGCCTTATAAACAGAATATTGAGTGGGAAAAAGCCAAACACAAAAATTTTGTATTAATCCATTTATATAACATTTAAAACAAACACATTAATGGTGTAGAAGTCAAGATAATGGTTATCTTGGGATAGGTGGTGACAAGTGTCTGGAAGGGGACACATGGTGGCTCCTGGGCTGCTGTTCACATTCTGTTTCTTAAACCAAGTCCTCCGTTTGCAAAAATTCATTGAGTTGTATATTTATGATTTATGCACTCTTCTTTATGTGTTATGCTTCAATAAAATATTCCAACCAACAGGAAGGTGGTAACTTGGCCCTTCTCGGTCCTGTTCTGAGGACTCCTGCAGGTTTATGACATTTAATTCTCCCAGCATCCATGTGTGATGTGGGTGATGCCTTCTTCCCTCCAGTGAAGGGTGCAGAGGCACGGAGAGAGGATAGGACAGGCTCACATGGCCAACAAATCACATCAAATCTTGGTCTTCCGGACTTGAACCTTAGGCTCAAGTTCTCACTAAATATTTACTATATAGAGAGCAAAGTAATACCCCAAAACCCAAGAAGAAGAGGAGAGCTAGGATTTAGACCCTCTTCAGGCTTAGAAACTGGAATCCATGACCCCAAGGAGACCTTGCAAGTCAGGGAAGAGTCCAAGTGTTCCTGGGGCCCCAGTGGGTCCCCCATTACTCAGGGACTGATCCCTTGTGGGCTCTGTGCAACACTGGAAACTTATTTTGGGGGTTCTCTATCACCAGACCATAGGGATCCCTCCACCTAGAGCCGCAGCTACTTCACAGACTCCTCCCAAGCCAGACTAGGGGGGGCAGGTAGGGGAAGACATGCAGAAAACGCAGGTGGCCTGTCCCAATTCAGACACTTAATCAGATCAGTTAAGCAGAAACATGGCCTCAGACAAAATTAAATTATGGTTTCTTCATGCCCTAGTGGAAAGTTCATTGCCCCAGGCTTCAGGAAACTGTTCTAGTTACTGGCTCTGCCATTAAGTATCTGTTTTAACCTCTCGGGGTTTCATCGTCTTCATCTGTGAGAAATTTAGAAGATATTTTCTCTACATCTCTTTCAGCCCAGACTTGGGACCTAAAATACTGGGATTTAAATTTCTGCCAGGAAAAAAACTGTAACCCCAGATTTGAGTACAGGACTTTGAGATTAAGCCTTGACTCAAACTGTAATGCTTTGCAATTTCATGGAGTCTCCATTTCCTATACCATAACAAAGGAAAAAGAACACTCTTAGGGATTGCTGCCAAGATTCAATGAGTTGATGCGTGATTCTCAAACTTGACCTTGCTACAGAATCACACTGGGGTCAGGGGGCTTATTAAACCCCCTGCTGGGCCTTCCTCCCAGTACCTTTGACTTATTAGGCCTGGAATGGAGGCCAGAATGTTGCGTTTCTGTCACGTTTCCAGGTGACGTTGATGCTTTTGGTCCCGGGGTCATACTTCAAGGACCCCTGAGTTACTGTATTTAGAAGCTCATAATAGAGTATGAATCTAAAATGTTTTGACTCAATCCAAATGGGAAATGGTTCCTCAATGCTGACACACAACCATATAGATGATGCATGTTCTTATCTGACAGGCAGTTGGAGTGTAAACCAAATGTCCCCAAGCTCCACCAGCCTGTGGATTCCATTGGGACAGTATAAGCACTTATAACCAAATTTACTGTCTCATAGCCCTGGGCTACAAATTCAGGACCAGATATTTGGGGGACTCTCCATATGTCTATACATGGGTCTCATGTTCTTCTACAAGGTTCTCTCCTTGTTGATGTTGCTCCTCTCCTGCACCCCAAACCACTCGGTGGTGGTCCCTTGTCACAGCTACTCCTGCTGGTATATTCTGGAAGACATTGCTTTCCTGGGCAAGGGCTGCTTCCCCATAATGCTGCAGCTTCGAAACCCTGAAGGTGCCAAACAAGGCTGCATTCCCTTCAGCCCTCCCAGAGAAGTCATTTCCTGACAGAAAAGCAAGAATGGCTCTCTCTTCAACCCTACCCACCTTGTCATGGAGTCCTACTGTGGCACATTTGTGCCCTGGAAATATTTTATTGCTGAGAACATGCCCCTTTCATTTCACAGGACTGTGATTCCAAGCCTCTCTTCCAATGAAGTTGGAACCATGTGACCAGCTCTGCCATTATTTTTTTTTTTCATTTTTTTCTTTAAATTCAATTACCTAACATATAGAGTGTTATTAGTTTCAGAGGTAGAGGTCAGTGATTCATCAGTCTTATGTAACACCCAATGCTCATTACATCACATGCCCTCTTAATGTCCATCCCCCAGTTACCCCATCCTCCCACCCTCCTCCCCTCCAGCACCCCTCATTTTGTTTCTTATGATTAAGAGTCTCTTGTGGTTTGTCTCCCTCTCTGATTGCATCTTGTTTTATTTTTCCCTCCCCTCCCCTATGATCCTGTGTTTTGTTTCTTAAATTTCACATGTAAGTGAAATCATATGATAATTGTCTTTCTCTGATTTACTTATTTCACTTAGCATAATACCCTTTGGGGGAAATGTGTGTGCTGCTTCTGGGTCAAGTCACCAAAGAGGGGCTGTGAGTTCTCCATGCCCTTTGTTCCTTCCCCAGGGACGCCACATGTTCCAGAGCACAGCAGATGCAAGTGACCTGTATTCCCAAGGCGTCTCATAGAGGGGAGCAGCCTTGGAGACATGCCGCCAACACTGACTTAGTGAGAAATAAACCTTTATGTGTTCAACCACTGAGATCTTTCCCCTCAGCACAATTTAGCTTAACCTAACACAAAGTTCCTTTAGCTTTGCTTGGAACTCTAAGGCCCATCCAAAAACTTGGAGAGAGGCCAGAGAACATACCCCCTAAAGCCTTTCCCATCTTCAAATCTTTCCCATTTTCCCCCTAATATGTTTCCCTCGTACTCTACATAAATATCACCTGCAGAGAGTCTGAGGGGAGCCATGTACTGCTCAGGAGACCAATCAGATTTTAAGTTCCAATTGGAGCCAGTTGATGGTGGTGGTAGTGGTAGTGGTGGTGATGGTGGGGGAGGGGTCAGAGAGAATTTTGAGCTTTTGGGCAAAGGGGGGTACAGCACCAACTCACAAACCATTCCCCAGAATATGATGCTACCACGTAGACCTGAGGATGGTCTATATAGGAGGGAATCACCTTTCCTGGGGGGGTGACTGTATCGCTTTTGTTGCGGGACAGTCCTACCAAAAAGATAAGAACATGTTGGTTCCCTCAATCTTCAGTAACAAGGCAAAAGGGAACACTGGAATTTCTTATGTACTTAATTTCAACATCCTCCAGTGGAAATGCTCTTAGTATCTTGCAGAGATTATGGCAAATATGCATGGATCCTATTCTGGCTCTCTCCCTAATTGCTGGGCAAAAAAAAAAAACTATCCAAATTGGCAAATCCTTAGCCAGGTGGTCACACCATCAGTGAATGGTCTTCAGAGTAAAGACAGAAAGAATGCACGGCCCAAGAGGTAAAATGTAATTGAAGGGAAACTGTAGCTAGTCTGAGCGCCACGACCCAGTAGACACGGCAATGGGGTCAGGATAGCGAGGTCAGAAGGGAGTACACATCTTCCAGACTTTGGGCCTAACCACGGGTGGGCAAGTTCAGAATTCTGGAATTGGGTGAAAGACCATCATAGTTGGGTCACATCTCTGCTCAATCATTCAAGGTCAACAAAGGCAGCAGCATCCCTAAGACAGAAAAAAGTTGCCAACAAGTTTTACCTTAGGAATAGAAACTACTCATCATTGGGGCACCTGGGTGGTTCAGTCAGTTGGGCGTCTGCCGTCGGCTCAGGTCATGATTCCAGAGTCCCAGGATTGAGCCCTGCATTGGGCTCCCTGCTCAGCGGGGAGTCTGCTTCTCCCTCTCCCACTCCCCTGCTCATGATCTCTCTCTCTTTCTCTCAAATAAATAAATACAATCTCTAAAAATAAAAAAAAGAAACTACTCATCATATAATAATGCTGCACTTTGTAAAGTAGTTTTCTTCCTTCCCTTCAAAAAATTTTTTGCTCATCCTTATTGTATCTTATCCTTACAGCTACGGTATCTGGTAGATACAGGAACAAAGTAAGAACTAATATTTACAACATGACCAGGTACCACGCAGAGGACAAATGAACTCATTTAAGCTCACTTTGTTTTTGTGAGAAATATTATCTCTAGTTGTAAAGTAAGAAACTAGGGCTCAAAGAGGATCACTTGCCCACTGTCAGTGAGACAGTATCCGCAGTACCCAGATTCCAACCCAAATACATGTGACCTCAAAGCCTGCCTGTTTCCATGGACTTTATTGTATTTGTTGACCAACATCACAGAGCAATTGACAATGGAATCAGGCCCAGGAGCAGCTTCTGCTAATATCCAACACCTAGTTCTGACCTCTATCTAGCAAGCCATAATATGTAATTGTCAACATCTCACTATAAACAAAACAGGCCCATTCAGCATCACCCAGAAAATGCCCATAGTGCCTGAGAATGCAGAGTAAGCCCCTGCCCACCTCCCACTACTTCCCCACCCTCTCCTAGTGCTGAGGGAGCTCCAAGGTACACAACAAAGACATTTTAAGAGCAGTTATACAAAACTGCGTGCAAGGACCCAAACCTTAACATTATGCCAATGACATCTTTCAGACACAGCTCAGAAATAGAAGGCTTGGTGAATAAAGTTGGTCTTTTTTTTTTTAAGTGAAGGTTTGTACCCTGATTATATCCCAGGTTTATTTGAGATGGTTCTCGGAATGAAACAGTATATGAAATAAGATTTTTTTAAAAAAGGCATTCAAAAGATCAGGTAAATGGAGATTATTAAGCACTTGAGATGAGTTAATAATCACTGTTGAGCCCAAAATTTAGCTGCATTTCCCAACAGGTAAAACATAGTTCTCACTACCTAATGATGATAATTTTTTTATTTATTTTGTAGCTTTGATTTTTTATTTAAATTCCACTTAATTAACGTGCAGTGTAATATTAGTTTCAGGTGTAGAACTTAGTGTTTCATCACTTACATAACACACCCAGTGCTCATCACAAGTGCCCTCCTTAATACTCATCACCCATCTAGTCCATCCCCTGCCCACTTCCCTTCCAGAAACCCCTCAGTTTGTTCTTTATCATTAAGAGTCTCATATGGTCTGTTTCCCAATCTTTCTCTTTCTTCCCCCTCCCATATGTTCATCTGTTTTGTTTCTGAAATTCCACATATGAGTGAGATCATATGGTATTTGTCTTTCTCTGACTGACTTACTTCACTTAGCATAATACACTCTAGCTCCATCCATGTCACTGTAAATGGCAAGATTTCATTCCTTTTTATGGCTGAATAATATTCCATTGTGTATATATACCACATCTTCTTTATCCATTTGTCAGTCAGTGAACATTTGGGCTCTCTCCATAGTTTGGTTATTGTTGATAATGCTGCTATAAATACTGGGGTACATGTGTCCCTTCAAATCAGTACTTTTGTATCCTTTGGGTAAATACCTAGTAGTGCAATTGCTGAATCATAGGATAGATCTCTTTTTAACTTTTTGAGGAACCTCCACAATGTTTTCCAGAGTGGCTACACCAGTTTGTATTCCCACCAACAGTGTAAGAGGGTTCCCCTTTCTCCGCATCCTCACAAACATCTGTTGTTTCCTGAGTTGTTAATTTTAGCCATTCTGACAGATAATAATTTTTTAAATAATTAAACAGTTTTAAAAAACTGTGTGTGTGTTATGTCACTGATTTCAAGGAGGAATCTTCCCTGTGATTATTCATATGTAAGAGACAATAGGAACCATGAGTACTAGTATTTCTTCCTTCCCTCTCTCTTTTCTTTCTTGCCATCTTGTTTTGCTTTGCTTCCTTCCTTCACTTCCTTCCTTCCTGCCTTCCTTCCTTCCTTCCTGCCTTCCTTTCTTCCTGCCTTCCTTCTCCTCTTTCTCTGGTTTATGAAATATAGAACAGTATAGAATAGTAAAGAATAATATGTACCCACTAAACACCCACAGGTAATTTATGCTATATTTTCCAAAAGAAGATAAATCTAACAATTCTAGGGGAAAAAAATGGAAGTTGCTTCTCTTATCATTCAAAATTCATTTTCTATTCCCTGCCCCCCAGCTGCAATCACTATCATCAATTTAGTGTATATTTGTCCAGTCCTGTTTTTAGATTTTAAATATAAATATAAGTAAATATAGATACATAATATGTGTAAGTTTCATGTAAATGGTATCATTTTATGTAACTGGTTTTATGTAAATGGCATCACTGAACACAGCATTCTGCAACTTACATTTTCCACTCAACATTATGTATCTGATACCTATCCATGTTGACATAAGCAGATCTAGTTAATTCATTTTACTTCCTAAATAATATTTCATCATATGACCTTACCACAATTTATTTATCCCTTCATCCACCCCTACTAGACATATTTGTTTCCAATCTTTTAGCATTATGATCAAATTTTCTGTGGATACTCTTGTGTATGACTGCTTATACACATCTTGCAGAATTTTTCCTTGGGATATATACCTAGACATGGAACTGTATATCTATTTCAGATTTTCCTAGGTTGCAGACAACAGAATTCACCGTGGTTTGTGTAAATAAAAGGTGGCTTAACTGAAGATTAGATGGCCTATTAAAATTCTGGCAAGACCAGAGAAGTGACTTGGAGAAATACTTCAGTATACCACAGAACTGTTCTAATAGAAACACCAAAGTTGTTACTTAGAGCCCAGGACTCTATGGTCTGGAACACCCAGAAATTTGAGTTCAGCTACCCTGGAAGAACCAGATGTCTTTCTGTCCTTATCATTCTGTAATGCTTCCTTTAGCAAATGTCAAGGACCTATATACGGTTGGATCTGTGTTTGGTCTACTATGTTTTACTGATATATTTGTCTATTCCTATATCAATACTACACTGACTTAATTATCATGTCTTTATATCTTTTTGTTTAGTGAGACAAATCCCCTCTTCTCTTTCAGAATTATTTTGACTGTTTGTACATTTATTCATGTGAATTTTAGAATCAACTTGTCAAATATGAAGATAAATCATGTTGAAATTTTTATTATATGTACATTGAATTTACAGCCTAATTTGAGGAGAATTGATATCTTTATAATAAAGTCTTCCCATCCACAAACATGTTCTATCTCAGCTTATTTAATTCTTCCTACATTACTTAAAATTTTACAATACTTATTTTATTATAATTATTCACATGTACTTTCTTGGTTTTCTTGCCATTGTAAATTGCATCTTTTTCAAATGTAACTTTCTAATTTGGTCAATACTGATGTGCAGAATGCAATAAGCCTGAATATGCTGATCTTTTACCCAGCAAACCTGACTTAAAAAAACTATTGATAACTTTTCCATCCGTCATTTGGGTTTTTTGTAGAAACAATCAAATAATGTATAAATAATAATTACATCTTTAACTTTCCAGTTCTTATCCTCTCATTTTATTTTTGTGTTTAATTGCATTTGTTACAACCTTAAGCACAATGTTCACACTCGCAATGATTGTTAGTGGACATTCTTGCCTTCTTCTTCCTTTAAATGAGAGTGTTTCTAATCTTTTGTAATTAATTATGGTATTTGCTATAAGTAGTAGATACTATTATTAGATTAAGAGACTACACTTAATTTGCTAAGAGATGATGTTTTAATCACAAAGGAGTATTGAGTTTTATCAAATCCTTTTTCTACATCTATTAAGATGATCGATTTTTCCCCCCCTCATTTCATCTTTGAAGAAAACAAATGGACAGTCGGACAGTCGCAGCCAGGATAGAATCAGATGATCAGATTATCAGACTTGGAAGCATCCTGAGATATGATCCAGTGTTCTCAATGGGACTGTGGCATGCAGGGCTGGGGAAAACTTGGACTGTTCAGGATTGCACTACATATTACAGGAGGGCTAGCAAGCCTGGCCTTCACTCATTAGAAGCAAGATACACACTCTAAGTTATCTGGAAATCAAAAACTGTCCCCACATAGTTACAAAGGTCACCAAAGGTACCACCACATAACTTTGACACCACAAGGACCCAGAGTGCTCCAGAGATCTGCAGGGCTTGTCCTAACCCTGAGTAACCAAGTTCTTCCTACGGCTTCACTTTAGAGCAGTTCTGACTCCTCCCTGCTGTGAAATCTCCACTCCCATGCCCCCAACCCTTGCTAAAGAGCTGTCGAGGTGTTCAGGCTCCTTCTAATTACCTTTGTTCCTGCTCTAATCGATCCTTCTGGGGATCCCTATTTTCCCTCATTGTAAATAATTCTAAAGACCCATCTCTTCTCTCCTCTCCTGCTTGCTCTTCCCTGGAGAGTCGTGCCTGACCCGCCACCAACCAGCCCTGCCAGTCCCACTTCGCAGATAGTGGATCTCAGCAGTAAGAGAGGAGAGAAAGTGACTTCTCAAGATTAAAGAGCCAGAGGTGCTGCTTGCATTCTGCCCCCCTCACTTAGCCATGAGCCTTCCAGTAAGAGCAGAGTATCCAACAGCTTCATCCTCTCTCCCCACCTCGGGCACACACACACACAGAATGCCAACAGCTACCCGGGGGGGCTCTGCCTAGGCTTCTTCCAGCCTGACCTTTTGTGGGTGTTGGGGGAGCAGCCTGCAGCCTCTCGGGTAGAACAGATGCAGAGGTGAGTCCTTACCAGATGTCCTTACTTCCCAAACCACTGCAGCAGGGGAAGTGGAGGCTCTGGGCCAGGGAAGGGGTAGAAGGAGGGGGACAGTGGTCATGGCTGGGGTGGGCGGACCAAGTTCTGCCCAGAGGACAGATTTTATTGCCTTCCCGTTGGAAAGGAAAGCCAAATCAGCCAGTTCCCCCTTGGGACCTGGGAGTTCACCAGGAGCCTCATGAAGTCATTTTGAACAGTCTGCCCCACCTTAGCAGTACATGTACCTCAGAAGCTTTCCTAGTCTCAGGGCACCCGGGCACCCTCATTCACGCTGTTAGCACGCATTCAAACCTTTCTTGAGTATCCACTTTGTGTTAAGAAACCCGTTCCCATGCTCCAATGCTCCCCAGTCGGCTGGGGAGAAATACAGGAACATGACTCCGGGAGAGGGTACGTAGGGCCCCAGCAGAGGTACGCAGACCGTCAACAGAAGGCAGTGACCGTCACCAAGGGAGGGCTGGGAAGGCTTCACTGAGGGGAGTGTTGCTCTGTCCCTCTGTCTGAGGCTTGTCTGGGGAGTGGGTAGGCAGGTACAGCCCATCCCAGCAGACATTGTGGGTGGGTGGCACCCAATCCACAGCTCCCCCATTCCCACTTTCTCCTGCTCCTCAGGAAGACTTCTGTCCCAGCCACCCCAAGGCTCTGGACTCCATCCTTCAGTCAATAAGCAACTGAGGAACAAGGGGGAGGGAACATCAAGATACCACCGAAGATGCCTGCGCTAGGGAAAGCAGGAGTATGTGCAAACCTGGCTGGCTGGCTCACAATGGAGGACTGGCTGGAGGTGGATTCTGAGTCCAATATGGGCTTCTTTTGGTTCTCGAAGGATGTACATTTGAATCACCGGTACAAGCAACTGGAAGACATTTTAGAAATCATTATTCCAATATTTTGATATAAAATCTGCCATAACAATTTCCTAAGTTTCAATTGTCTAAATTTTTGATAGTCATGAAATAAAGATTGTCAATGACAAAGAGAAAACAATTGAATGCCTGAATCCCTTCATAATTTCCCTTGATGGACAGCATGAGACTGAGGGCATTCTTCTCCTGCCACTTACTAGCTGTATGACCTAGTACAAGTAACCTAACCTCCCTGAGCCCTCTATTCATCTGTAAAATGTGGACAAGGCCATATACCACACATGATTGTGGTAGAACAAAAACAATGTACATTTGGTGGGTGCTTAATGAATGGTAGCTAGTACTGTTAGTCCTAGGAGCTCAGGAAGAGGAAGACAGCTCCTGTGTCTACTTTTTAAGAATAATTTCAGGGCGCCTGGGTAGCTCAGTCGTTGGGTGTCTGCCTTCAGCTCGGGTCATGATCTCAGGGTCCTGGGATCGAGCCCCGCATTGGGCTCCCTGCTCCGCAGGGAGCGTGCTTCTCCCTCTCCCACTCTCCCTGCTGGTGTTCCCTCTCTCACTGTGTCTCTCTCTGTCAAATAAATAAATCTTTGAAGAAAAAAAAAAAAGAATAATTTCTAAGCCAGAGCTGTAATACAGACCAACCCTAGCAAGGATGACATTCCAGAATAAATAAAAACAGGATTCAGTTAATGGAAGACTTGCCAGGTCAATAAGGCAGAGGAGAAGTTACTATCAGTTTCTGTATTAAGGAACTCTCAGGGGGAAATTCCAGGAAATGCAGCTTATACACCCACCCATCCATCCATCCATTCACCCATCCATCCACCCACCCACCCATCCATCCACCCACCCATCCATCCATCCATCCACCCATCCATCCACCCACCCACCCATCCATCCACCCACCCACCCATGCATCCACCCACCCACCCATCCATCCATCCATCCATCCATCCCAGGAAGGAATTGGGAACAAGAACACTCAAATGCCATGGGTTCCTGGATGTCAAAACCATGCCCCACACCAAAGGACATGGACAGGAAAGTCAACAAAGATGAATTCAGATGGCCTGTTAACAAACTTAAATGTTTATTTGGCTTTATGAACAACCGAAAACTTATAAATGAAAATCATGCCATTTTTCCCCCCTAACTGTGTGGCAATGGTTTTAAAATGTGAAATCTCCGTGTTTATAAGGGTGCTGGGAAATGGTCGCTCTCAAGAGTGGTGCTGGGAATCCAATTTGAGGTAGGCTTCCCAGTGGTTAGGAAGAGAGGCTGGGGGGTGGCCTAGTTGTAGAGCAGGTGCCACCTCACCCACAACACCCCCAGATGGGATCCATCTGTGTGCAGTCTGCTCCTGCCCCAAACAAATGCTCCAACTCCAGGAAAATGTGTATTTGCTTTGACCTCTCTGCTTCATTTCTAGAAATTTATCCTTGCAAATAATAATGGCATGTACAAAACATATAGTTAGGAAGATGTTCTTCCCAGCTTTGTGAGTAATATTTAAAAGCTAGAGACAACCTAAGTGCTAGCAATGGGCGGTTGGCCAAGGTGGCCGCGCAGCATAGAAGCTCCTGGACTCAGGAGCCAGAAAGAATGCAGTGGGGGTCCAGCTCCAGCTCTTGCGCTCACTCCCTGTGTAACCTCGGGCAAAATATTGCCTAAAAACTTGTTTTCTTATTTATAAGAGGTGGATAACAATAGGATTTACCTCATAGATCTCTAGCAAGGAATAAATTAGATCATGCATGCAAAGCATAGCTCATAGGAAGCACTTTATAAATATTTGCTCTTATTAAATAAATTACGCTATAACCATATGATGAAATTCACTGCACCCATAAAAAAGATGTTGTAGAAAACTATCCAGTGATGCTGGGAAATGTTTATGGATATTGTTAAGTGCAGGAAGTAGGTTATTTAACTGTATGATATCTAGTTTGGCTAAAAATATATTTTTCCAGAAGGAGAAGAGTGAAATAATTTACATCAAAATGCTAACCATAGTTATTTCTCAGTGATGGGATGACAGGAGATTTTTGTTTTCTCACTTAGGCTTTCCTATATTTGCCAACTTTCCCTTAAAAGGGAGGTAGAAAGAGGGCAACAGCAGTAATGTGACTCTGCTTGCTATTTATTTTTTATGGCAAAGATGCACAATAATTGATTTTACCCCTTAAAGACATTCTAGGAAACCATAGAGAATGGTGTCCTACAAAACTCCTAACAAAATGTCCATGCCCCGAACCCTTTTGGGGAGGAAACAGCCTAAGAAACCTCCTAACCCGGAGGATGGCAGGTTCCCCAGCCTGTGGGACCCACGGGGCCTCACCTGAGAGTGTGGGTCCCACCCCTAGTCCCCTTACAGAAAACAGGCAGGAGGAGGGGAAGGGGTGGAGAGCAGAGGAGCAGGAGGGTATCCTCCTTCAGTCTGCACACCCCTCCCCTCTCCTCCCCCTGGATCTTTCCATCTTCTTTGCTACTGTTTTTTGTCCAACCTGCCCAGGAGCCACCATTTTCCCACTGTGTAAAGTTTTCATGTGTTGTCCTTGACCACTGGATCCCCTGGGGCAAAGCAAAGACCCCAGAGCTCCCCCATAGCTAACTTGGGCCCAGTGCACAGGCCCAGGGCAGGACTGGCTGTCTCCTGGCCATGTCCCTTCCAGGTCAGGCCAGAGCAAGGAGGGGAGGAAGAAAGGACAAAGGGCAAGAAAGGAGGATTGAGCACATCCTTTCCTTTGGGCAAAGGAGGCAGAAGGTGAGTTTGAGGCCTGAGATCAAGTCAGCTGGCCATCCACCCATCCATCCGTCATCCATCCATCCACCCATCCATCCATCATCCATCCATCATCCATCCATCCATCCACCCATCCATCATCCATCCATCATCCATCCACTCATCCACCCATCCATCCATCCATCCTCCCCCAAATCTACCCCCAATCCCCAAGTGAACAATGTTTTTCCAAGACCACAGAAAATGGAGGCCAGTGGCTATGGATGGCATGCAGAAGTGGTGTCCGGGGTTTTGCTTTCTCGGGCTGGAAGCCATGGGTAGCTGGAGAGTCCTGCTCATTGCCACAGGCGCCATCATCCTTAGTGTCTATACTGCATGGCTACCCTCGCAGAGCTCCCTCCCATCTCATTTAGAAGGTATTCGTGGAACCGCAGTGGCTTTCTAGCTACTTGCAATTACTCCCCAGCTCTCTCCTGGGTATTTGCACACTTTGGGATGGCTTTCTGAGGAGGTTTTTTTTAGATGGTTAGCCCCTGGTTGGGTGCACCCGAACAACCGTTTAGGGTAAGAGAACTAGCCTTCCTTCCCTGTCTACAAAACAAAAATGACAGTAATACCTGCTGACTTGCCAAGCCCATAGGACCCTTGCTGACTAGTGAACGGGGTCATCCCAGAAAGACTGGAGAGGCCCCTGGAAAAGAGGTATTTTAACACAGAGAGAGGTTTGAGGACCAATTCTGTCTGACAGCAAAGCCCTGTTCTTAGCCACTCTGTTCTACCATCTTGGGAGTAAACATGGCTTGTAGATCGAGCTGGCTGCTACATTCCAGGGGCCCATAACTGGAATGAATTGGAATGAACATTCCCTAATTGGAATGCTATAGCTGCAGCCCTAACTTCTCCAGCTTACAGTACCTTCAAAGGCCAAAGTGTCCCTTTCTGTACCATCCCTACTCGAGACCTTTGACGCCCACCTGCCTGATGCTTGCCGATTTTTAACTTCAGGGGAGAAGAGGCAAGGGATGCCATTTAGGGATACAGGAACAAAAGAGAAAAGGCACTGAGAGCAGAGCGGGATGGAGGCTAGTGGCAGCCATTCCCTCTATGGGAGAAACCCGTCGTTCTCCCCAGCCGGCCCCACCTCCCTTCCAGCATCGGCTGGACCACACAGCAGACGCTATCTCATCCCACCCTTGACTCATGAGAGACTCCTTCTTCTGGATAGGAGCTGTGTCTTTTGTTTCTGAGAGCTTATGGCATCTTGGAATGCCAAACAGTAATGGCAGGACCCTGAACGGCCCTACCTGGGGCACCCCAGGCCTGGGTCAGAAGCTGTGTTTGCCTGAGTTAGGACCTATCAGTCACCTTAGGCTGTAAATACACGGAGAGCTGGAAGAAACTCCCCAGACAGGAACACAGAAAAGAGGCTGCAGGCAGGGCGCCAGGTGCCTGCGAGACCTCCCTGGAGCCAAACACACCCACCCATTGCCACAACGGTCCCTCTCTCTCCTCGAGTGAGGTTTTTCCAGGAATCGGGCTGCACTGCTCTAAACACCATGATGAGGTAACCCGGTGTGCATGAGCTGATGCAGCTCAGGGCGAGGTCAGGACAGGTGGATGGGTGGGGACCCGTTCTTGGGCATGTTGGATTTAAGGTGTTGGCAAATACGATTCTTGAGCAAGCTCCCCTCCCTCAGGGACCCCATCACAGATTCCCTATTGCCAGGAGAGGGATTTCCCGTCATCCTCCCTTCCTCTTGTCAACTCCTGGCACCGCCTGAGCTAGAAGGCGGGCTGACAAGGTTAAGGGGAGAAAAGATCTGATATGCTATCATGCTTCTCAGGTCCATGACAGGTAGGCTTGTGTGGAGTGGGCCCACAGCTTTCCTCTGCTCCCCTCCCCAAATAACCCTTCGGTGTGCCAATCAGAGAGGAAGATAAGCTGACTCTGAGTCCTGCTCCCAGCGCCTAAACCCTGAGGCAATTATTTATGGGAGCTCCGCAGTGTCGATTAACCTCAAGCCTGGGGCCTCCTCGGCACGTGGTGCTGCAGAAGCTGCTAGGGCAGCGGGGATGGCATTCAGCAGGGATGGGAGGCGGCTCTCCCACACACCCTGTGCATCGTGCTGGGCACCAGAACTTGACAATGACAGCGCCTGGAAGAGCCATGCCCAGCGCTGGCTGTGAGACAGACCCGCCCCCAGGCATGGGGGCCCGAGAGCCCCCCAGCAGAAGTCCACACTCTCATTCCAGGTCACCTAGGGCCACTTGAAGTGCCTACCAGGGTCGAGCTGCAAATTCACTGCGGGTCCGCAGTGAGGTAAGGACAGAAACAGAGCAAGCGTTTTGAGACTTTTATAGCAATCAGGCAGAGTAATTTAATAGGTTTATTCTAGTAGTAAAAGGGGGACTTGTATTTTCATATCTTTTTACTTCACTTTCCCAGAAATGTATTCTAAGGAATACATTTTTAAAGAAAAATATAGATTTCATAAAAATATCATCCTGCAAGAAACTGTCAAAGAAAAACCCTGTTCCTTCATCCCAGAGAGTTTGAGAAGCACGAGTCCAGATATAGTCCACTGCTCCGAGTATAGAGCATCGAAGCCTCCAGGTCCCTGCCTACTTGCTCTCTTACAGGAATGCTGAGAGACCACAAGAGTGGAGAAAGAGAGAAGAGAGAGGAAAGAGACAGGCAGGCTGGCCTACAGGGAAAGTCTTCCTTCCAGTGTAGCCTGCTCCACCTGATCCCAGACAGTCTGTATGCCATTAAGGTGGCGCCGCAAATCCAGTCCTTTCTGGTTCTGAGATTATGGCTACAGGACAAGTCAAAATAAAGGCAATACACTGGAGGCAAGGCGCCTCTGGGTGGCTACCCAGAAAGCCCGAAGCAAGGCACCAGCCCTGAAAACACTCGTCCTCGGCAGCAGTCCCTCCCCTTGCACGGCCTGGCTTCCCCGGTGCCCTTCACGGCTTCCTTTCTAGTCTGGAGGTTCTTACCTTTTGAAGAATACAGGCTGATCAGGACCCAAGCCCCTCCCCATCACTCAAGCTGAGTAAGACCTCCCGAGAACATTTTTCAGCTCAAGCAGAATACCAAGTGACTAAAAACGAAAGCACTGTGGTCCAACCTACTTGAGCTTGAGTTCCGACTCCTCCACCCCTCCCTATGTGACTTCGGGCCCACCACTCCGTCTTTCGGGGCCTCAGTGTCTCCAACTACGGAATGGACATATCAATACCTAATATCTCCCGAATGTCTGTACTATATGCCAGATGTTGTCTAGGTGCTTTACCTGGAAAAAAATCTCAAAATAACCGTATGATATAGATACGTCTATTCCCAGTCTTCAGGTGAGGAAACAGGTGTAGAGAGGCTACAAACTTGGCACGTTCCACAGTGGCTAAAAGCCAGGACTCTGGGTTCTGCAGTCCTGCCCCCAGAGTTCCGGAGTCGGATCATTACAGGCCGCTACCCCAGCATCACTACCTGACTCACAGGACTGCTGTGGGGATAAAATAACGCACTTATCACTGTACCTTTCTAAATACAAGTTGCTATCGCTTTCAACATGATTTTCCGAGGGCTCCTCGAGGCCTCCGAATGTCCCCTGGCTTCAAGGCTACCACCTAGGGCAGCAAAAGTTTTAGTGAGCTCCAGAAGGAACCAAGCCAGGGCTTCCTTGGCAGGTAGCCCAGCCCGCACACCCTTTCACAGTCGAGGGTCTCCTATAAATATACCAACAGCAAATCAAAGGCTCCGAAGCAAATCTCATAGTTACTCAATTTCAGGCTCTAAAGCATTTTCAGCCCTGCACTTCACATCCAAGTTCTTCCACATTCCCAGCTCCTGGATCTGTCCACTACATCCTTCTAAATGCAGAGCCCCTCTCTACAGAAGACCAGGGATGCCAACTATTAAAAGAAGGGAGCAGGACCAAAGGGTAGGGAGGACATGTGAGGAGGCTGCCTGACTGTCTGTAAATATTTATGACTACATGATGAGTCCACGTTGGAGCCAGGACTCTTGCCAGGGCTTCCCCTGGAGGATTTTTAGTGCAGGACTGGGGAAAGTTGAATACCAACTTCTTTCCCTGCCATGCCCTTGAAAACCTCAGACCCATGCTAATGAGCACATTCTGTTGAAGGTCAGCGTGCCAGGAAAGGTGTCCTTGGTACGTCTAAGCTGCATGACATACTGCCGCATAGGTATTAGTATTCTCACCGTACAGATCAGGAAACCCAGGCCAGAGAAGATAAGCAGCTGGCCTAAGGTGATGCGGTCAGCAGGTGGAGGAGCCGGGATACGACCCAGCTGTGATGAGCACAGGTGTCCGAGCCTTTCCTCCTCCAGGAGGACTCCCTCCCTCTGGGTGCCCTCCCTCTGGGCAGGATCCTGGATCTCTACTAGGTCTAGTTGCCTCCCCTTCTTCCCTCTTCCCTGAGCTCCAGGAAGGGCTTCATTCCACCACCAGCACCCTGAATGATCCTTCATGAATTCGAGCTTCCACACCGCCCTGCCAGGGGGTGGGTGTGTGCTCTCTTTACCTGCCCCTCTTTGGGTCTCATTGGTTTTACTTACAAGGCGGTGCCTTTGAGAGAAAAGGATAATCTCATTTATTGGGTGGATGTAGAGTGTCTGGAACCCTTGCTTATTGGTGCTAACTGCCTCCCAATTTATAGGAGGAACTCATGTCAAAGCCTCTATTGGAGATACCCTCAGCACAGCTTTGTTCCAGGCTTACGGGTTTCTGGAAACATAGAGCAGGAAAGTGTCATATCCCTTGTCCCCCAAAGGGCAGTGATGGTTTGTCAGAGCCACAGTCTAAGCCTCTGAGTGACATGTCCCATGTCAATGATGGCACAGTGCCCACGGTGCCACACTACCAGAATCCTCTTGGGTGCTTGCTTGCTAAAACATGCATTCTTGGGCCCCAGCCCACCCTCTAAATAATAATGCAGTCTGCAGTGGAGCCCAGGGATATCCCCAGGCTTCCAGATGATTCTGACATTTACAGAAATTGTACGATCCCTGACTTAGTGCCGGTTTCAGAAGCAGAACCATCTGGATTCAAATCCTAACTTTGGGCAAGTTGCCTAACCTCCTCAAGCTTCAGGAGTCCTGACTCCTAAGACATCAGGAAGAGACAGAAAGTACTTAGTTGGTGAAAGCTAAGGAGTCCCTCTAAGTTTGTCCACTTCTGTCCCGCCACCCACAACTTGAATATAGTGCCCTGGTATGTTAAGTATCCGAAAGGCAAGGCTCAGACACCTGTTGGATTTTGCTCTCACAAACCAGGGGAAATTGAGGAAACTTACCAATAAGAGCATTACAGGTGAAGGACAGTGATTAGAGGGGCAAACTCTTTCTCATTCTAAGCAATCAACCCACAAAGAAGTGGTGGGCACCTGCTCCAGCAATGCTGAGCAACCACAGTTCTTAGTCACAGCAACTTGAATTGTACTTGAGGAGATGAGGTAAAAACATACAAGTTTAAATAAAATAAGAATTAACTAAAAGAACAAGACAATCATCAAAAGATGCTCCCCATTGGTTTATTCATTCAGCATATTCATTAATTGCTTATTATGTGCCATGGACTGTACTAGAAACTAGAGATAACAAGGCTGAATAATACAGTCCCTGCCTCAAGATATTTAAAGTTCAGAAAAGGAGACAAATCAGCAAATACGTTGAGCAAATCATGTTCGTGATTAATTTACTCTCTTCTGGCCATGCATATTGGAAAAGGTTAAGTCTCACAGTATGCGAAATACTTCATTCAGAGCCCAGGAGATCAGCCCTAATACTTGAGGAAGGCATCTGAGGTCTGGTTCCCTATCTCTGAGAATGCAGAGCTTCAGACTCAATGTCTAGAGACAAATATGCCAAGTAGACCACTATCAAAGTAGTACGGCAGACAGTTCTGAAACTCTTATCTAAAGGTAGCTATGAAGTGTGAAAACACAAGTAAATCTGGTCTAAACAGTTAACCACAATCCAAGATAGGGGGAATAGAGATCACGCCCAACCGACCTTTAATAACCCCAATATCATGAGGAGGTAGACAGTTTGGAAGGAATCCAATCACATCCACACTTTCTGCAAACTCATGTCTTAGTTCCTTGAGGGGAGGAATAGCATCTCTTTGTTCACTGCTATATTGCCCATGCCTAGCAGAGTGGTATCTAATAAACATTCACTGAATGACTGAATGATGCAACTGTCCAGATGGGAGAACGCAAAGTGCCCAGTCTGCAGCCTACCATCAGACCAGTGGATTGGTAGCAAACAGCCCTTTTTACTTTTTTATTATTTTTTAGTTTGAGAGAGAGAGAAAGAGAGAGTGAGTGCGGGGGCAGGAGGGACAGGGGAAGAGGGAGAGAGAATCTTAAGCAGGCTCCACACCCAGCATGGAGCCCGATGCAGGGCTCGATCTCACGACCCTGAGATCATGACCTGAGCCGAAATCAAGAGTCAGGCACTTAACCGACTGAGCCACCCAGGCACCCCATCAAACAGCCCTTTTTAAAGTCCAAACATCTCAGAGCTCTGGACCTGTGTATCCAACTGTCTCTCTGTCATCTCTGAGATGTCTGGAAGTTACCTCAAATTCCAAGGGGATGAACCTGTCCTCCTTTCTTGCACATGCTTCCCTACAGCTCCGTATCTCAGTCAATGCTGCCACTCTCTGTCTCGTCACATCTGCCAGAAACCAAGGACAGCGCATTTCACAGCCCTGTCCTCACTACTTATCACCCATCCATCCCTCGGTGCTTTCTTTTTACTTCCTGAAATTCTCTCAAGTTCGTCCCCTGCCATTACTCTAATCCAAGCCGGCATCTTTCTCTGGAACTAACACAGTTGCCCCCTGGCTCATCTGCCCACGTCCGCCATCCCTCGCACCCCCCCCCATCTCGCTCCCCCTCTACCTGCAACACCCGTTCTTCCCATCTGCACGTGGTTAGCTCCGTCTCATCCGTCAGACCTCAGACCTGTCCTCCCCTGCCAGGCTCGGGCAGAGCCCACCTGCCTTGACTCTAATGTACTTCTCTCTCTTATCGTTTGTCACCGTTGCGATTCTTTTTACAGCCACTGTCCAAAGGCCAACTATGTTCATGCCTCTGGTACCCAGCAGGATGGTAGAAGGGAGACAGTTCCCATAGTAGGGACTCAGTTTAAGCAAAAGTTTTGTGGAGCGAGGGAGGGGGACAACAGTCCTTTGGTGCTACAGAAGCCTTCAGGGTTACAAAAGGAGTGAGCGCCTGGGCCCAGGCCCGCTTGGCTTATGGGAGGTGACTGTGACTCAGAAGATACAAGTTTAAATGCTCACAGCACCCGGGTGGGTCCCTCGGTGGGGAGGCAAGGGGGCTGGGTGACAAGAGGAGGGTGGGGACCCGAAAGCCTGACCCGCCTGAGAGCAGCTCCAGCCCCCATGCTCGGGTCTCACCTTATTTTTTAAGAAAAGTCCAAAATCAAAGTTTTATAGAAAGTCTCCTGGTTTTTGAGCGCTGGCAACTAATCCAGAAATTATAAAAATAATTTGGGAGCTAAATAAAACCTATCTGTGCTCTGGTTTCTGCAGGCCGACTTAAGATTGCCACCTCAGCCAGCCAGCGGGGTTTTCTGTTTTCCCGGGCCCAGCCCCGCACAGCCTCATCGTGAACTCTTCTTCCACCCCTCTGAGCACTTGGCATGAAGCAGACCTGCTCTGGCTGCTGGGGAGCACTGTGCTAAGCTCCTCACCTCAGTCCTCAGTGGATTCTCCCCAGTTTGTCCCTCCCTCCCTCTCCCGCCCCAACCAAATTTCATCCAAACCTCCTCACCAGAATATGAAGATCTCTGGACCTAGGCCAGCCATGTACCCACCAATGTCTTTTCCTTCAAAACAACATTTTAGAAGAGCCTTTCTTTGGGGGATGGGGTTCTCAGGGGAGCCAGAGCCCGCCCTGGAGCTCCACTTGCCCTCTCTCCCTCTTCCCTGTTCCCTCCCCCTCCACCCTGTCCTCCACTTAGCAGTCCCTGAGGCCAGAAACCTAGGGCTCAAAGGAACATAGTTTGAAAGCCGTTGTGCCATTCATCCCCCCAAGGATTAACACTCAAAATCAGCTCTCAAAGGCCAAGCCAGTAGGATGGAGACCCCTCACACCATGAAATTGGATATCCTCAAATGCCACCACCAGCCACCCTCCACACCCACTAGCTGGGGGACTACTGCTGGGAATAGGGGTGGGGAGAGCCCCAGATGGAAGTCTTAGGCAGCACCCAGAGGGTGCCCACTTCAGGAAGTGGGAGTTAACAGCAAGAGGGAAAGGGGTGAGGCTCCAAACTGCCTGATATCTGAACATCCTACAGGCGCCCCAAGCCCCCTGCAGGTCCTGACTTGTCCCCTCGGTGCATCCGAAGCCCTCCTTGTCCCCTCTCCTTCCCATCCCCGAGGATGGCACCACACCTAGTCGCCAAGTCGGACTCTTGACAAGACACTTAGAAATAGTCACCCAATCACCAAGACTACAAATTCCACACCTTGATATTTCCCAAATCCATTGCCTTTTCTCTGTCCTCATGCCCAGAGCTTTAGTTCAGGCCACCGTCCCTTTCCCTACATGACTCTCTAGATGACGGCAGATTACCCCTCTTCCTCCCTCTCACCCCAAGTCTAACCCCACCATGCTGCCTGAGCAATCTTCCAGAAGCCTAAATCAGATCTGGCCATGACCTCACCTTTGGCACGTCCCCAAGGGCACCCCATGCGGCAGCCTGACGGGACTGCCTGGGGATGCCCAGGCTCCCTCTTGCTTCAATGTCACCACACCTGCTAGTCCACCTGCCTCCAGGTCCTGTCCCCAGTCCTCATCAGCATGATGTTGGTCCTTCGGGGCTCCAATGAGGTGTCTGATCCTGCAGAAAGTCCTTCCTTATTCCCCCCTCCCTCTTCAGTTTCCCTGCTTCCTTCTTTGGAAAGGAAGAATATTGTCATGGCATTACTTATCCTATGGTCCTGCAATGCTCTCTTCGGGCACCTCTCACCTTAGACCGTGAGCCATTCGAAGTGGTCACTAAGCAGTGACTGTGTTTCAGACACACACTGAAAGCCCAGTGCCGAGCACAAAGTACTGAATGAATGACTGGAACATTCTAGCCTCCACCTTGCACCTGGGATCGGCTGTTTCCAGTCTCTGTCTCTCAGCACACACGGTTGATTTTTAGCATTCATAGTTTATCTCCCTGGTGAAATTTGGTGCCCACTGTGGCCACCTGTTTGATTGCTCTCTGAGCTCTGCCTTTAACTAGAAATTAATTTGGATTATTTAAGCTTTCCTTGCCCACCGGAGAAACTCTGGCTGGGTAAATCCAAAGCTGTCGGCGAGTTTTCTTTTTCCATTTAATCTCTTTCTCTCATGCGCCAACTCTAATTTTGTGCTTTCTGGCTTCCTCCCCCCTCAGTGCTTATTTTTAATCTGCCATCTCTGACCCCTCACAAACAATTCACCAGGGAACTCCACCTTCCCACCTGCTCATCTCAGGGAAACTGAGGCCAGCCCTGCCCAGCAGCTCAGCTACATCACTTGGGAAGTCTGGAGCCACTCTGAGAACAGAGACCAGAAGGGAGAAGTCCTGAACGCCAGTCTGCCGCCCTCCTAGCCCAGACTGTGCCTCATTGCCTAGGAGGGTCAGGGATTTTAAAGGCCAATTCTTCAGCAAGAAGCTCTGACCGCCAGCAACGAGGACACAGAGCACGGTAAGTAGGCCAGGATGGGCACAGAACCTGGCACTCACCGAGTCCCATTTCTAGTAAGATCATGTCCAGCCCCACCTGGGGTGACCTAATGGTCTGTGCCTGACAGGGGTACCTTCACTTCCTGGCTGACCGAGAACCCCATTTCATCATTAATACGTCCTCTCCCTGGTCCTAGCCCCCATCAACCTCCTGTCCTTCTCTCTTGGCAAGAGACCATTCCCACCTCACACAAGCTCCAAAAGCAAGATTGGCACCTGTCTGTTGAGAAAATGTGCAAAACCCTCAAGGAGGGCTGGGGGGAGGGCATGGGACTGAGAACCCGCCAGTAACTTTAGGGAAATCAAGAAAAAAATGCATAAGTTGTTCAAGGCACTCTTGCCCAAAGGCACACAGGAACCGAGCCGAAGAGCCACCGATTCCAGGTTTTGTACAAACAGCAAATGGTTTTGTACACAAGGTCCAAGGCCGCTGCTACATCATCCTGCAGAAAGTTCCTATAAGATGTATCTGGGGGAGAAGATTCTGCAGTGTCAGATCAGATCAGAACTCCCTGCCTTGAGTAACTGGCAGCAGTAAAATTCCAGAGGAAATCACGTGTGGCTACATTTAGTGATTCCACAAAGCTCTCCTCAGCACCAAACTGGGCAGTGCGTCGTACTCAATCACAAAGCAGGTCTGCTCTCAAGAAGCTTACGGTCCTGGAGGGGAAGATGGCAGAGGCATAAAGAGAAGTGTGAACCCTGAAATTAATGTAGGAGATAGATCAGTTCAACCACATTTCTACGTGATAGCTTATATAATCCTTTGGAGTCCATGAAGAAGAAACCATCAGACAAACCAGCCACCTTGTCATTTTAACTAAAATGCCTAAACCAGTTTCAGTTCTGAAAATAGAGAAATTCTAGCTTCATGCTTTTCTAGAAGTATGCAAGGCAGTGTGTAATTTACCTTTGGTGGAACTAGCAGAAACAGTTAGGATTTGTGAATTCTGCTTTCATTTAGATTTAAAAGAGAGAAATCCATTTATCCCAAATTCATTATCCACAAATAGATAGAATTTGCCCTTGCTCTAATCTAGCTTTAAAGGTTATAGGAAATCATAGAGGAGATATGTCAACTATACTGACCATGAGTTCACATGTAGCAGGAAATTGCAGAGAAAACTGTCCCTCCTTGCTTGCTGATACAAAAGTCACCATGAGGGGTTGCCTGGATGGCTCAGTCGGTTAAACGTCTGCCTTCGGCTCAGATCCTGACCCCAGGACCCTGGGATCGAGCCCCGTATCGGGCTCCCCACTCAGCAGGAAGCCTGCTTCTCCCTCTCCCTCTGCCTGCCGCTCGCTCTCTCTCTCTGTCAAATGCATAAAATCTTTAAAAAACAAAAACAAAAGTCACCATGATTGTGTACAAACCCAACTACAAGGCAAGGTTCTAATTAGTCCTCATTCTCACCCCAAAGCTACAAGAACTACAAATAAACCCCTCCAGCAAACTGTGTCAGAAGGAGTAGAAGCTAAGGGATAACAGTGCTAACTGGATTTGTACCTGTGATATAGTCCCTTACATTTTCTTTAAAAATGCTCTTCTCTCCTGGGCCCCTGTCTTCCTGTTCCTCATCCCTTCTCATCTCCAGCATCTAACTTTTCTGGGCAAAAAAGAGGCATTCCTACTGAGAGGATAGATCAGTGGACCCAAAAGGGGGTGAAAATTGGCGGACTTGATTTGGCAACACTTAACACATGTTTAGAATGTTCACACATTTGGGCTCCAAAATAATACTTTTAGGAACTGACCCACAGGAAACAGTCAACAATGAGTACACATTTGTATCTGCAAATATTGTTTTGAATAATTTAAAATTGGAAAACAACTTACTTAAATCTTCATAAATGTGGGCTTTAAGTCAACTGTGAAATGCCTGTACATCGAATTGAAAGTAATGCAGAAGCTATACAAGAGAAGATGAACACTTTTGACTATATAAAAATATGAACATTTTCTCTGGCAAAAAAAAATAACATTTATAATGTCAAAGACAAATGGGTAAATTATTTGCAGCATATATGACAGGCAAACTAATTTATTTGATATAAAAAGAACTCTTTAAAATCAATAAGGAAAGAACAACCCAATAAAAAAAAATACCAATAACCGTGTGAAAACATGTTCAATCTCACACAAAGAAATGTAAACTGTATTAGCAGCTAGATTCAATTTTTCATCTATAATATAGGCAAAGTCCAAAAAAACCAGAATTTTTTTTTAATTGTTCTCATTCATTTTTGGTGAAAGTGTCAAGCTGAGGGACAATCTGATAATCTACCAACAACTAAAGTTCTTGAATAGTTCCACTGTAGGAATCTATCCTTGAATATATACTTGCACAGGCACACAAAAACACAAAGGGTATTCACAGCAGTGCTGTTTGTAATATCAAAAACCTAGAACAATATAACAAATAAAGGATGGTACTTCCAGAATGTGCCACACAATGGAGTACAACGTTGCTGTTTGGCAGAACGAGGTAGCTCTACGTATACTGATGTAGAAAATGATGCCCAAGATATATTGGTATACTGATTGCTGAATGACTACAGAACACTGAAGAATATTAATTGTGAATAGACTCACTTGTGAGGTGTACAGATTTTTTTCACATAAGGATAGAAAATGTCTTGAAAGATACAAAAGAAATATACAGAGTGGCAACTTCCAAAGGTTAGAACTTGAAGGAAACAGGGATTTTATACTTTATTTTATATCACTCTGAACTGTTTTTTTCTTTCAATGATTATGGATTATTCTTATAATTTAAAAAAAATTTAACCATTAACTGAACCATTATTAATAAGCTACTCTATTACTGGAATTGTGAAGACACTGGGGATACAGTGGTGAATGGATAAACATTACTTCGCAAGTAGTAAATAATAATGTGAAGCGAAAGGGATTATTGCAAGAAGGGGAGGGAGACTACAGTAATGGGAAGAACGCTCCCACCTGAAGTCAAGCAGAACTTTTATAGGGAAGAGTAAACAAGAACTGGGGGAAGGGGGGATAGAATGAGCAAGGGGTGGGATCAGATGGTTGATGAGGGACTGTTTTTCATTGTGGTCAGCCTATTTGTGAAGGAGGGGTTGTGAAGGAGAGACTCCATAGTCCATTGCTGGCTCAGACTGAGCATGGGTCAAAATTCAGGGTTCAGGGGTGTGGAGGGTGGGGTGGAGAAAAAGCCTAACTAAAGTCTGGCCAAGACAAGTATTTTGTCCACATTCATCAGGAACAAAGAGTGGAGCTAATCATTTATGAGACCAAGAATGGGAATTTGGAGGGTCCATGTCTGGCCTTGTCCTAGGTAAACATGGGTCACCCCTGAGTCTTCTCCAGCTCAGACTGGATAGGCAGCTTCTTTGTAGTCAGCATTTCCAGGAACACAAAGGAATGGAGGATTTCTTGCCCATTGCTGTTTTCCAAGAGAACAAGGCTCAGGTAATATTTGACCTTGTCAAAGACAATCACAACCCTCAAAGAGCTTTAATTCTTGAGGATTTAAAAATTAAGCAATCAAATAAGTAAATAAATAGAAGTTACAGAACGGTCGTCAAATGCTTTCAGAGAGAAATGACTCCCGGCCCCTGAGGAGGACATATCAAGACCACAGTTAGCTCCTTAGCTTTGCAGTTTCAAAAATTCATCTGTATCTGCCCAGGACCAGACTGAAAGATCACTGTGATAGAACAGATGGCACTGAAATGGACCCCATTATGTACAAAGATGTAAGACTCATTACAGCTCAATGAGGGAAAGCAAGGATTACCCAATAAATGGTGTTGGGACAATGAACTAGCAATTTGGAGAAACAGTAATTTTCGAATCTCACTTTGTATTATGCACTAAAATAAATTCCAATTGAGTGGAAGAGTTAAATGTGGGTTTTTTAAACATCAAAATCTCAAAAAAATAGAATTGAATATTTTCCAAACCTCTAAAGGAAAGATAACTTTACAGGCTCAGATGCAACATAAGGAATAAAAAGAAAAAAAAAAAAGAGTAAGATCGCTAAGTTTGACTACAAAAAAAAAGTAACATATGAAAGCAAATGGCAAACAAAAAATATTGCAACAAATGTACAAAGAGGCGCTATATTTAGTATTTAAGACCTCGTGCGTATCGGTCAGAAACAAATTAAGACTCTAAAAGATAGGGCAAAAGACACTCACAAAGGAAGTTATATAACTAGCAAACGAGGATTTGAAATGGATTTGAAATGTTCAGTTCCCAGAGAATAAAAAATATAAATTAAAACATCAAGTTACCATTTCCCTCTGTTAAGTTAGCATAAATTGAAAAATAATACCCCTGGGGCTTCTGTTTCTGGTGAGGATGTAGAAAGGGACAAGTGACCATTGAACCTGCCCTAGCAATGAGAACTAGCCAAGGAAGCCACAAAATCGTGGTTTTCAAAACCATCAGAGTGCTCAGGATGGAAAAGAAGCCTAAATAAACTAAACTGCAGAAGTGACAAGCTCTTCCTAAGATAGAAGAGATCCATGGCTGCTTCTACCTATGAAGTGGCAGGAAAAAGAGGGATCTGCCATAAACTCAGGTAAAGAAATTTCAGCCCAACTTGTAACATCTAAGGGGTCTATGTGAGTGCCTGTGACAGATCAGAATTCAGAGAACCCCGGCCACAGAGCAAGTGTACCCCCACCCACATGTCAAAGCTTTCATACAGGTCTTCATCAAGTACATAGGTAATAGACCAAGGCAAAGGGCAAGATAGAACCCAGAGAATTCCCTAGAGGCAGGCAGCATCTTCCCCAAGACAAGACCCGCTAAAGACTGGGAGTAAGACAGAGAGGTGAGAAATCCCTTCAAGGGACCCAGGACCTCCCCCAAGTGGAGCACAGTGGCCTTCCTAAGACATTGGATGGGGCAGAAGATAAAGAAGGGTCTCTCAAGTTGCAGAAACCTAGGAGAAGGACCTAAAGGCAGGTGGCTGCTAAGCAGAAAGAAAGCCACTCATGGTTCAGAGAGCTGGAAACAGATCTGTGAAGCCTAAAAAGATCTCTAGAGTCTCACTGGTGCACAGAGCCCAAGCCCTAAGGAAGAGAGTCTTGCTAGCATTCTCAAAACACCTGAAGCCAGTGATGAACTGGATCAAACTGAAGATTAAACGCATCCACACCCTGCTCAGATAGAGCTTTGATGGTCTCCATCCCTCACACCAGCAGGCTCGTAGAAGGGACATAACCTTTCCTATGGGTAAATATTCTTCACATCAGTCTCTAGTGATCTTTTACACACAATGCCCAACATAAATAAAGAATTAAGAGACCATAAGATACAAGCTAATGTGATAGTGTTAAGAAAGGAAGAGTAAACAGAAAACCCAGAGATGGCTCAGATGTTAGAATTATCTAGACAGTGACAGCGAAATAAACAGAATAAGTATGTATGAACAAACGGGGAATTTGGAGAGAGATGGAAACTATAAAAAAGAACCAAATGGGCATGTTATTAATTCCTTAAAAGATCACTATAATTCTGTTTAAAACAAAAATTATAACAATAAATTAATAGAGTTTAGAGCATATATAATTCATTGTTATAGTTTTCGTTTTTATGAAGTCCAGAACAGGCAAAAGAATTTTCTTGAGTAAGAAAATATTCTATAATGGGGGGGGGGGTTAAAGGTGTATATAATTGTCAAACCTCATCAAACTGATTTCTTACAATATGGGCATTTCATTTCATACCACTTATACCTCAATAAAAAAATTTTTTTCAATAATATCTTAGGCTGCTGAGGGCATAATGAAACCAATACTCCTGTAAATTGGACAATGGTTTTGGGAAGCATTTTGGCAATATTAATCAAGAATTATTAAAAGTCCAAATGTTTTAACTCAACAATCTCATTTAGGCAAATATACTCTTTAAGAACTAATTCAACATAACAAAAAGTGACATGCACAATAATGTAACGCATAGTATTTTCGTAATAGGGTAATCTGAAGCACTTTGAAATCCAACATTGGATAATAATTAAACAATGTGCAATAAATATACTTATATATTTTAGCCATTGAAATGATATTGTCATGGGGAGCCTGGGTAGCACAGTCAGTTAAGCGTCCAACTCTTGGTTTCTGCTCAGATGGTGATCTCAGGGTGGTGAGATCAAGCCCAAGCCCCGTGTTGAGCTCCGTGCTCAGTGCTGAGTCTGCTTAAGTTGCTCTCTCCCTCTCCCTCTGCACCCCCCCTTGCAGCACACCCTCTCTCTCTCTAAAATAAATAAATAAATCTTTATTTAAAAAACTATATTGTCATGACTATATAACAAGCTGAAGACATGTTTATGCTATAAGCCTTCACGTCCTTGAAAAAACACACACATGAGAAAAGCACTGGAAAGAAAGAAACTGTAATGATAAGTCATTCTTATGTTGGGCATGTGAAGTATTTTTCAGCTTCATTATCTGCATCTTGATATTTTTCTTTCCTTTAAAATGTTTTCAATTTTTTTAACTTTCCTTTTTTTCTTGATATCTTCGCAATATTACATTTTTCTATCCAGGAACAAGGTTTTTTCTGCAGTGATTCTCTTATCACTTACATCCTTCCATCATTTTCTTTGTTTAAATTGGATTTTTATTGCACAGGAAACCCATGATTACATTTTCATGATTTTTCCTGTATAGAAAAGGACCTCAGTTTTGCCCAACAGTTTTTAATTTCTAGAAAATAAATGGGAATGGACTTTCATTTGTGAACATAACAAATTAACGAATGGGACGGGCCTTCCCAACGACCCAAATACTTATGCCTACCAGATGGAATCGTGATACACAGCTCAACTCTATGTTGATTAATGTAACACATTAAATCTATTTACTTGGAAAGCATCTGAAAAGACTAGCAGTGGTTAGTCTCTGGGTAGTGAGATAAGGTCAAACTGCTTTTTCTTTGTTCACTTTTCCTACAGTGCGTCTGTATTATTTTGTGATAAAAAAGAAATGGTAAATGTAGATCCCAATTTTAGGCTCAAGCCCTCCTGAAGCTCTGGGCCAGAGCCTGACCCAAGTCAAGGTCAGGGAAATGCAGCCAGAAGCTTCCCCCTCAGCGTTTCTTCTGCCATTCGTGTTCCACTTCCCATCCCTTGCACCCATCAGTCACACTGTCCACACGCCCCCCATCCTCCCCACACGGGAAGTAAGAGCAGGAAGCAGGGACCCTCAGTCTGGTCTCTCTCTTGGTCCCTGGGCTCCTTGGTGTCACCTAGGCGGCTGGAGCAATAGCTACACCCAGGTTCCCTCCCCGAGTCCCCAGCACCAGAGCCTGCTAAGCCATCCTAGCTCTGGTTCCTGCCAGACCTTTATTAACCGTGACAATGGTTTGGAACGCCTGAGAAACATCCTAATCTCCCCGTCTCCCTGTAGAAGCAAATAGAGTTCAAGAAGGCTGTGAAGGGTGGAATGGTGGCAGATGCATCCCTGGAGAGCCCAGCTCCAGCCTTCCTGGCCAGCCTGTGTCTCCCCCTCTCGGCTCAGATCTCCTCTCAAGAGCCTGGCCAAGCCTGCTGAAGGAGAGCTGAGGAGATGACTACAAATCAAAATGAACATCCTGCTGTAAAGAATTCAGAGCGGTGATAAATAGCTTTATGGCGCCCTGGCATATTGCAGACAGCAGAGAATTCTCTCTCTCCATCCACCCCTGAGTAAATTAGAGAGACACTCCTCGTCCCTCCCTCTTCCTGACCCCCACAATACTCAGAAAAAGGAAGCGTGACCACGCCTAATGAGGAGGGGCAAGGAACAGCCCAAATTAGAGGGAACCTCATTAAAATATGTCTCCTCATAGCTATTCAATCACTAATTGACTTTTCCTGCTCACTTTAATTTTGACGTTGGTGTCTTGATTAATTAACTCTGTCACCAAAGCCCCAGGGTGTCACAGAAGGACTCACCAGGAGTTTATCTTGTTATGTTCCAGCCAATTTGACAGGTAGGCTCTCCCTGGCCAGCTCCATGGGTAATGGCCTGAGCCTGTCGTGGTCCCTTGAGCCCTAGAGGAAACGGAGACACGCTGTCATTCTCTAACTTTTGGCCACAGGGCCCAGCCAGCAGGAAGAGAATCAGAAGGCCCACGTTGTTGCTTTCCCTCTCTGACAGCATAATAAATTTCCTTCTCTCCATCTGCATTCTCATATGGATACGAAGTTCATCATGGACCCCATGGCCAGTGGGAGAGATGGAACACAAGTGTTGTTTCTAGATAAGCCTTCTGGGCAATCATTTGGTCACTCACTCATTCATTCGTAGAAGTATTTAACTTGTTTTTGAGTGGCCTGTGCTGGACTTGTGGGGAAGGAAGGGGTCCAAAGAAGTATAAATTATGGGCCCTGCCCATGAGACATTTATAATTTTAGTTGAAGAGCTGTGACATTCTCTTATAAAAACAGAAGCCAAGATTTGGTGTTCGGAGAAAACCCCCAGGTGGCAAAATCAATTGTCCTGGGTATTTGAGCCATATGTCCCCACTCACTTCTGGGACCCCCTGGCATGTTTCAAACGTGCACTGCATAACCACCACAGAGCCACCAGCAGGGGGAGGTTTGGCAGGAGAACTTAAAAAGTCAAAGTTCTCTTCCTGTCTGGCTTTGGTCACTCTCCCTCAGGGAGTGGAGGCACCAGGTCGCAGGACATAACAGGTGAGAGAAGGGAAGCTCCCCTTTCACCCCCTCCTCAGCCCACCCTGCAGAAGAGGAAGATTGATCCAGACTCGGCGTCGCTTCGGTAGCTTGGACTGGGCTACCTGTGAATGGAGCGTTCCACCCTACAGGTGGGCTGGGGGTCTGCTCCTGGTCTACACGGCACTGGGAGCTCTCAGGCATCTTGCTTTTACTTTCTCTTTTCTCTTCAGCTTGGTGGCAGAAGTGGCATATGGCCCCGGGGGCGCAGTCCTTGAGCACACCACCCATCCTGCCCTCTTCTCTCCCCTTTCCAAGTGGGAAAGAAAGAAGATTCATGACCAGGGATTGAATCTTTTCCTAGGGTATTTGGTGTGGGGAGGAGGAGAAAGCAAAAGCCACAGCTGCTTCTGTTTCCTCCAGCCTAACTTACAAAACCCTCTTTATTATGGCTCAGGGTCCGCCCTCACTAGCATTTAGGTGCTATTTTCCCTTTACAAGTTTCATCATGTGTGTCTTTCTCTAGGAGACTCCTAGGGAGGAATGCCATGATCTTGGACAGAATACTGCTATTCCAGGGTTCCTCGTCTAAAGACCATCCTCGAGTGCCTGATACACGTGGAGAGCCGACAAGGCCAAGTCATCCCCACGGTGTGCCTCCTGCAGAGGGCCTGGTCCTGATAGTATTTTCAGGGCTCTACCCTAAAGGAACTGCCTTGCCACATGCTCATATCTGACATGTACTTTCCCAGATTGCCCTGCTTCTTGTATCTCCTATTTTCACTCTTGATCTACTTTTTAGCCTACCGTGGCAACCAATAATAATACCCATTGCTTCAAAAAAAAAACCCTAATGGCTTTCTAAAGTCCAATCAAACCTCCTCACCATAGCCTACAGGGAAGGCTGCACTGCTGATCTCAACTCCCACTGCCCCTCTCTGTGGGAGGATTGTGCATCCCCACCCCCGACGGCATCACTTTTGGCCATGTAACTTGCTTTGGCCAATGGAAGTGGCACATCAACTTCCATGCAGAAGCTGTAAGGATCACATGATCCTCCACCTTCTCTCTTCCCTCTGCGAAGAGACCAGAAGTGTCCCAGGTAGGAGCTATCCTATCTATCTGGGTCCTGGAGTGAAGAAGATTTGTAGCCAATCCACAATAGACATGTAGTATGAGTGATAAATAACCTTCTTTATTAGATGTTATTGAGATGTGAGGGTTATTTGTTACCATTCAGAGGAGCCTCATCTGACTGACATATTCTATGGTGCCATCCAACCCCTGACCACTTCTCCAATTTCATGTCCTACCTTCCCTTCCCTCACCCACTACATTGCAAACACCCTGGCCTTCTTTCTCTTCCTTGAACATGCCATGTTTGTTCTCACCTCAAAGCCTTTGCAGAGTACTGATTCCTCTGCCTGGATTGCTCTTCCCTGAGGTCTTCACGTGGCTGGCCCATCTTCATTATTCAGATCTCGGTTTGAATACTAGCTTCTTAAGAAATGTCTGCCCTGAACCCTATCTAATGTAATCTTTGTCATGTTATCCTGTCTTATTTTGCATCTGTCCACTAGTTTGTTATTTTTTTTCCCTCCTTGGGAATGAACGCTTCATGAAAGCAGAGATCTTGCCCATCACAGTCACTGCTGTATCTCTAGACACTACAAGGTCACCAGACACATAAGAGACACTCAGTAATACTTGTGTCATGAATAAGTAAAAGTCTCTCCCAAACTTTAAACCCAGTTTCAACTGCCAACTAGACACCTCTTCCCAGAATTCCTGACTCAAGAGACCCAAAGCAGAATTCATAATTCTGTCCCCTCTTCTCTTACCCCAACCTTGTCCTCATCTTATTCCTGGTTAATGACTCCATCCCGCATCGTGTCACCCCAACCAGACTCAAGTACTCTTCCACTCCTCCCCCTCACTCGCTTCCTCCATTCCCAATCAGTCACTAGGCTGATTCTCTTTTTTAAATCTCTCTCTAATCCACTTTGTCCTCATTCCTATGCACCTGCCCTCACTCAGGCCCTCATCATCCGTTGCCTGGATTATCACAATCTTTGCAGAACAGGGTTCCCTGTTTCCAATTCTCTCCCCTCCCATCTGTGCTGCACACTGCCACCAGAATTATCTTTCTAAAATCTGATAATGTCACTCCCCTGTTTAGAAGGATTTAAAAGGAGTTCCAGGATAAAGTTTAACTCCTTGGAGGCCATGAGATACCTTTGCGTTCTAGTACCTGCCAATTTCCCAGTGTGTCTGCCACTCATGGCCAGACCCCTCACCCTATCCAGCCACACTGAGCCAGGGCAGCAGATCCAACATGTATTTGCACTCACTGCTCCCTCTCCCTGGAATGCCCTTCCCCTTTCGGCTCCTGGCCCCTCACCTCCCCAAACACACAGGAAGGAACATGCACATAAGTACACACTCCCATCAGGACCCACCTACTGAGAGCAGCCTTCTCTGCTGCTCTCACTCTCTCTGCAAAGCCTCTCCCAACTCCTCCCCACCCTCCTCCTAAAAACAAGAAAATAGCTCTAATGATGTGCTTGATGCAAACCTCTCTTATAAGATCACATGGCACCGTATGCTCTTTGGGTGCAGGTTTGTCTGTGCAATCCTCAAGGGCTGAACAAGCAGCCTTTCTTGTTTGAGTGCCCAGTACTTCACACAGCATGTCTTTCCCAATAGATACATAGCATGGGCTCAATAAATCTTGTTCCAGTGAAAAGATGGATAGATGGTATTAAGTATAGGAGAGAAAATAATAGATGGGCTAATTACATTACCAGCCAGAGCACTTGTCTGCATGATAGGACCAGGAAAAGAATGCAGATGATAGTTGAATCAACTCTTAGTTTCAGTTCTGTCCTAATAAAGCTATCCTACAAAGTGAATACATGCCTGGAGTAACAGGAAGAGGATCCCAGGACTGAAGGAGCCCTCAGCTCCAGACCTCACCAGTACACTGACCTCCGATATGGCTCTTATACTCTCTGTCCTGGGGGTCCTCATTTACTGCTGATATAGCTTTCTCCCACCTGTGTATTAACAAGAAAGGGCTCTCCTAATGTTGCTCCCATTGTACAGATTCTAAAAAAAAGGAAAAGGATGTCCCCAAACTGCAGAACTGGTAAGCAGCAAAGTTAGAACTTGAACTAGGGCTCTCTGTTTCTAAGCTGTGTGTCCTCCTCACCCAGCTGGGCCGTCTTCCCCTCCAAAGAGAGCATCATCAGTAAGTGGATTATCTCTGTTACCATCACCTCTAAAATGCTTTAATGCCAGTACTTTCTTCCCTGCGGCTGTCTTGAATCGCTTTCCCCACCTAACCTCTCTCTGTCCCAAGCACCTAGTAGGGCCTACTAGGGCCGAGCCTCTGGAGAATGGGCCAGGACCCCTGGTTCTTCGCCCAGGAAATAGAGGCTCCCTTCCAATGGGGAGCAGCAAGATCCTCAGCAGGGCCACTCAGAAGCCAAGCTGTCATTTTAGAAGATTCAGGTTCCAACTTAATACTATTTGAGGCTCAAAATAACCCCTCCAGTCTCCCTGCTTATTTCTTAAATGCAGTTCTTAACATTAATGATGGCACCTGTGGGGGAGGAAAAAGAAGGGATTTAGGCTGAGAGTTGGTTTCATGTCACCTAAAAGGATTATTTTATACCATCAGAAAGATAATTCCCCTCCTACCGGGGGAGGATGGATTAGGTCTTTACTTCAGATGGCACTTTATGAAAAGATTATTTAAAGATTATAGGACAAAATGGATACATTTGACAACATCTGCTAGGGCTGGGTTTTGTGGCTGCCTGAGAAACAATTGCTAATTTATACAATTAATAGATTGCTCGCATTGGTGCTAATCTAGAGGCTGTCTGCCCGCAAATGTCCACACACTCCTGCTGTGGAGTTTTCTTCCCCATCTCCCCACTGATTTTTGATGGAGAATGACACAAAATGCCACTGCCCCCATGAAGTCTTCCCTGATCTCTCCACTTGGAAGTGGACACTCTTGCTTCCAGGCTCCCTCCCCTTTTTGAAGGTATTATCACCATGTTGCTTAGTGCAGGAGATCTGTGCCTTCTCCTCCTGGACTGGAAGCTTCTTACACACGTCATTACTCAGGCCCCATAAAGCTGTACATACACTAGGTGGGGAGAAATGTAAGCGCTTCTCTGTGCCCCCAGGTCTCAGCTATCCCCCCAGGCAGTGTAGGGAAGGAAGGTCTTGGAGGCTTCCAGGGGTCAGGAGGGCACTGGTGTTGCTGGGGTGGGGTTCTGCCCTCTGAATCTCACCATATTGTTACTCACAGAGGGGCTTTGGGGCTGAGGAGTACAGGCTGTGACCTGCCATCCTGAGGGGCTTCTAGAAAGCACTGCGGCCCAGGGCATGTTGGTCAGACACCCCAGGACTCCGGAGGCTCGGTTATCTATGGTGGGGCAGTCTTGAGAAAAGTATTGAAGGAAAGTATGGAGGATCCTGGATTACTTCTCTGAAAAGCCTTTGGGCGTGGTATGACAGAAGCAAGTCTGCTTTCCTCAGCGTCAAAGGCTGTCTCCTGAATCCCCAGAAATCTGTGAATGGCACCTATATTCATTCCCAGCATTGCATAAAGAATGGCTACCCACTCTTTGAGCCTCTCCCCTGTCACTGCCCCTTGGCCCACGCCGAACTAAACCCAGCCCTGACCTGCATGCCTCAAACTCTTCCCTGCATCCAAGAAACAGTTTCTTCGGCCTGGACTGCCTCCCCTCAGCCCTTCTCCATCCCATGAATTTCTCCTCCACTCGTTTAGACTCAGCTCAGATGTCGGCTCCCCTGGGAAGCCTTCCCTGACGCCGAGTATACATTATCCGAGATAAAGAGAAGCAAAGATCACCGTTTCTAAAAACATTCACTAATAAATGGCCTCTCGTAGTAAATACTACTCAACAACTATTTATTGAGTGCCCATTACGTGCCAGGCACTGATCTCCACACTTGGAATACCGCGGCAAGTGAAAGAGACAAACATGCCCACGCTCATGGGCTTACACTCCAGCAAGGGGCAGGGGGACAGGGTATCCATACACAATAAACACAATGACAAGTAAATTATATAACATGTTAGAGGTTGATAAGTGTGTGCAAAAGGGAAAAAGTAGAGAAGGGTAAAAGGGACAGAGAGAGTTGAGGGCGACAGGAGAGAGGGTGGGGTGGGCTGAAGGGGGATATGTAAACAGGCCGGCTTCAAGAACTCAAGAGAAGGAAGGAGGGAAGCAGAGGAGGAGAGCAGACTACAAGGAGTGTCCAATAAGCAGCCAGAAACGAGGCCAGAGTGGAAGCCAGGTGGAGAGGCCATGTTGAGGAGGAAGGAGAGATCATCCCTGTCTACCCTGCTGCTACAGAAGCGAGGTGGGCACTAAGAGTCACTGATTCAGCAACAAGGAGCGCAGAGGTGGGCGTTACAAGAGCAGGTCTGGTGGGGCGACCGGAGTGAGGGCTGACTGAAGCGAAGTGGAGAGAGTGGGGAAATGAGAATGTGGAGGGAGTGGGTGTAGACAACCCTTTTGAGGTATGCTGAAAAAGGGGAGCAAAGACAAGGGACACAAGCTGGAGAGGAAAGGCATGTGGATGAAAATAATCTAACAGAGAGCAAAGCACCGGGGCCACAGGAGAGGAGGACTCTTGCTAGAGCAGAGGAGGACGACGGAACAAGTGTACATGTGCACAGGCCACGGAAAGTCCTGACTCCCCACGGAACTGCAGCCCCATCCATATTCACCATGTTAGGGACCTGGGCCCTTTGTTCAAATGTATTCATTTATTCATTCATTCCACGGATTTTCACTGAATGCCCTCTACATGCCTGGTTTGTTCTAGGCACTCCCAACACCCAGCACACACAGGCCCAATGATCTCTGCTCTCCAGTAGGCAACGTGCTCGTGGAGGATGCTTTGCATGTCACCAAAAGATCCTGAGTTTGACAGACTCAAAAGACAAGGACATTTAACATCCCCTATAATAAAAGTCCTGATAAATGTTCACATTATGTCATTATTATAGCCTTAATCAAAATGTATCACCATTGTCTATCTGCTACACTGACAGCAAATTTTTTTATAATATTTATAACTTCAGCACCTAACAGTTTCTGACACAGGGAAGGGACTTTTGAGATGTTTATTGGATGAATATGTGAAACCTGAAAGATGAGGGAAAATCCTCATTTCGGGTTCCTCCATAATATTCACCCATGTAAGTCACCCCGCTATACTTTCCAAAAACAAACATCTAAAGGTGACATCTAACACCTTTATGCAAAATAGTGACTCACACTGAAGTATGAAGCAGTTTCCTTGGATACTTTTCTCTTAACAGCCAGCTCAGATGGGCCGTCCCTTATCGACTGGACTTTTCCATGGAGTGGGACGGAATGGAGATCTGAGAGGGATAATTTGGAAACCGAGGTACCACCAGGTAACCGAAGACAAGATGTCCTGGCCCAGTGGGTTGGTCCTGCTTCAGCATGGTGACATCAAATATCATTGGAGGGGATGTGGGAATGGGACATGAAAGGGGTTCAGAGGGTGAACAGAATTTGTAAAAGGGCTCCTCAGTTTGAGGACACTTGGAACCCCCGTGGCTGATAATCCCGAGCTCCATCCCCAGCCATTTCTAGGTGGCAGGAAACAAAGCGTCTAATTCTAAATTGGTGTTTCTGATTGTTTTAATTAGTAGGCTGTCTATGTCTGATTAATTTTTCACCCTCCCAAACTTCCCATCAGTATATATATATTTGGCACCATGCAAAAGCCACTGGCCTTTAAATGACTTGAGCTCTGTGCATCTGGAGATGGGCAATCACGGAAGAACAAGCCAGAAAGCAATTTTTTGAAGGAGTGAGGGGGAAGCTGGTACTTGATCTTATTACTTCTGACCAATTTCTTGCTTTCTCTTTAAAAAAGAAGTGGAATCGTTTTGAAATTGTACCTTCTGCGAAGGGCTCCCGCTGCGAGCGTCTGCCAGGCTGGGACCCACAGCCAACTCCACCCCCAAGTAGTTTGAATTTTGAGCCTCCTGTAGTCCTGATGAAACTTTCACATTCCTCAAGTTCATGACACTTGGAACTTCAACAGTAGGAAGTTTATGCACATTGGGACAGGTCAGCACCGGGTACTAAGAGACGAGACAGGAACTTGATACAGATGGATAGGAAGAAACCAATAAAGGACACTCTGGAGCAACTAAGTGACTTTAATGATTTCACTGAAGAAAATCATGTCTAGAAATATGACTTTGGTAGATGAGCCAAGTGGAATGCAACCGGCCATGCAGGCAGCCATGAGCCAGGCCTTTAAGACCCCAGACGTCATCAGATTATTTGCCAAAAAATGGCCAGGTCAGCTCCAGACAAGGTGAGTGGAAATGGATGGAGAGCTCGTGGTGGGAAAATCTGGAAAGAGGCCTGAACACCCAACAGAAAGTGGAGATACTAAGAGCTCTCAGGAAACTTGGAGAAGCTGAGTGCAGGTAACAAGGCCCTCTTGTCAGCAAACGCAGGTGCTCTCCTCAGCCAGTCTGAGACCTTGGTGCTGGAGGCAAACTTCTGGCACTGACAAGTTTTGAGGTTGGAAAAACAAAAAGATGACAGGGCCTGGAAGCTTGGGACATTCTTGCTATACGTGGCGTTTGTCTCCTAGGGATTTTGAATCATTGCCAAGAAACCAAGAGACTCTAGAAATGCATTGATAACCTAAGAAAAGGTGACTGAAAAACATAGTTGTGGCTTCTGGTTATACCCTTCATCACGGTGCTTTGTGATCCTAGACTCATTAGGATGAGGGACACATGGGATCTTATTCGTTATGTCTTTCGTGTTTGAGAGAGAGAACAGGAAACAGCTTCTCTGCCTGTCTTGATTAAGCCTCCTTGTTACTAAGTGCTGATAGTAAATGAAAAGATGTGAACTAAAAATTAAAATTAAAAAAATAATAAATTGCACCTTTTGTGATTTTTATGGCTGGATATTATCGCATTATATGTGTAGACCTCATTCTGTTTATCCATCCATCTGTTGGTGGACACTTGGTTTGTTTCCACATCTTGGCTGCTGCGAACACGGGTGCACAAGGATCCATTCGAGCCCCTGCTTTCATTTCTTTTGGGCACATACCTAGAAGTGGAATTACTGAATCATATCGTGGGTTCTACTGACCCTTTGAGAAACTGCCAGACTGTTTCCTGAAGTGGCTGCACAATTTTATATCCCACCACCAATCAGCAGGGTTCCCATTTCCCCACGTTCTCACCAACACATGTGATGTTCTGCTGCTGTCGCTGTTGTTTTTATAGTCACCCTGTGGGGTGACGCGGGATCTCACTGCGCTTTTGATCTGCGGTTCCCTGAGGATGAATGCTCCTGGGCACCTTTGCAGAGCAGTAAATCAGTAACAGATAACTGTTCTGCTTCCTTCAGGACTCGGTGACGGTGGCACATGACACGGGGGATGTGAATGGACTCTGCAACGCTCAACGCAAGTTATTAATAAGATGATGCTTCCACACGAGGCACTGATGTGTGACTTTTGTTCTCACGGGGCCGTCCTAGCCACTCCCACAACTTGAACCCCTGAGCGGTAAATTCTGATAACACCCTGGTGCAAGTGTTTCCAGCTGTTGAAGGGGGCTCTCGCCTGAATGTTACCCCCTCCTTTAGTTGCTGGTCTGATGTGGAATTGGGAATCTGTTGTATAGAATGGAATTGAGTCTAAGAAAGATTTTGACCTTTTCTTCCAGGCACATCTGTGTGTGGATTTGACCTTGTAGTTTTACTTATTTTTTTTTTTTTTTAAGATTTACTTGTATATTTTAGAGAGAAAGAGAGATTGAGAGAGTGCGAGCAGGGGGGGAGAGGCAGAGGGAGAGGGACAAGCAGACTCCCTGCTGAGTGCGGAGCCTGACAAGGGACTCCATCTCACAACCCTGAGATCATGACCTGAGCCGAAATCAAGAGTCAGATGCTTAACCTACTGAGCCACCCAGGCACCCCTGACCTCGTGGTTTTAAATGATCTTAAACCACCATTATCAATCTGACACTCTGACCATGTGACCTGAAAAGAATTTTATATTCTGGCTTGTGAGGTCACACAAACAGTAATGACTCAAACTTCACTGGCCAGAGCTTATTCAGAAGCTCAGAACACTGTCAAACGCCCCTACGCAAGTGTTTCTAGAAATCCAGACTCACAAGAATCATCCCACCAGGCATCCCATGCCCTAGAGCCCTCATGGTGCTCCGATTGAAGTAAAAATGGGGAGAATGCCTCTCTCCTCCACTCTGGATACCTGGGGACCCAAGCAGGGCTGTGGGCGCTCTGACCTCACAGAGCCCTTGGAGAGAACTGCCCCGAGGACTTCCGTCTATGCCACAGGCTGCAGACCCCAGGCTGTGGGTGAGGAGGAGCAGACCCCAAGCTGTCTGCCTACACCCATCTCCCTCCTTCTCTGGCTCCTCACCCTTATGCCCGTTCTGCTCTGCCTAGCGCGGCTCCTGCCTCACCTCCATCCTGCACTGACCAGTCAGGGATACTACACAGTGCAGTACCGAAGCCAAGGTCACGGGCTTTGGAGTCAACACAACCGGGCTTTCAGGGACAACTGCACCAATTACACACGGCAGCTTTGGCCATGGGGCTTCCCTTCATAAGCCTCCGCTTCCCCAGATGCTAACCAGGGATAAAGAGACTTTCTTTCAGAGTCATCATGAGAATTAAGGGCTTTAGGGGAGCAGCCGGTACGGGGCACAGCTCAATCGATGTTAACTCACCTTATTTTTATATATTTTTTTTCTTGCAGTTGCTCCATGCCTAAATCCGACCAATTCTCAGCCCTCTCACCATTAATATCTCGGACCAAGTCCCCACCATCTCTTGCCACATTGCTCTAAGAGTCTGCTTACGTTTGCTCCTACTTCCCCACGGTGAACTTGCACACAGCAGATGGAATGCGCCTTTCCAAATATGAGTCAGATTCTGTGTACCCTCCACTTAAAACTCCCATCACATTAGGATAAAGGCAACCTGCTCTCCACGGCCCCTGCCTCTTCCTGCCCCAGCTCCTCATCCTCCTCCCTACCCTCCCGACCCTCTGCCCAGCCTCCACCTTGCTTTTCCTAGGCACACTACAACCTGTCCTGCCTCGTGGCCTTTTCCTTGGTATTCCTGCTGCTGGGACTGATCTCCATATCACTTAAGTGTCGCTCAGATGTATCACTGTGTCCTTCCTAGTTGACCTTATGTACACCAGATGCCCTTCCCCCAGTGGCACTCTCTAGTCCCTTGCTCTGCTTTAATTTCTTCATTGTCTTTGCTATGGTCTGAATGTCTGTGTCCCCCCACAAACGCTTATGTTGAAATTCTAATGCCCGATGTGACGGTATCAGAAGGGGGGGCCTTTGGGAGGTGCTTGGTCTTGAGGACGGAGCCCTCGTGAACAGAACTAGTGTTCTTAGGAAAGAGGCCCCCGAGAGCCCCTTGCGCTTTCTGCCCTGTGAGGACACAGCAACAAGTCAGCCATCTCCAACCCAGAAGAGGGCCTTGGCCAGAACCCTACCATGCTGGCCCTGTGCTCTTGGACTTCCAACCTCCAGAACTCTGAGAAATAAATTTCTGTGGTTCATATGCCATCCAGCCATGGCATTTTGTTATGGCAGCTCAAACAGACTAAGAAAGTACTGGTCACTCTATGAAATTATACCAGTTGTGCATTTATTTAACCCATGGTATTTATTTTGTGCAGTATTAATGTAATGCATATTAATTTTATGCAAAATTAATTTAATGCATAAAATAATACCCTCCTGACAGTTCCTATCTCTTTACCTATCTCTATCTGAATAGCACTTCTCACCACCCGCGTGTTAGTCATTTATGTGTTTTGCCTGTTATAGTCTGTCTGTCTCATTAGAATGCAAGCTCCCTAAGGGCAGGAATCTTGATGGTGCCTGGCAGTGCTAGGTATGGAGTCAGCCTGCAGTAAATATTTGTTGAATCAGTGAATAAGTCTGTGCCCATTTCCTGTCTCCTTTCTGAAACACAAGTTGCCTCTACGGATCCAGCGAGGAAGGAAGGCTCCGTTACCCCTGTCGTCCACATCCCATTTCTCACTGTGTGGGAGGCTGGCTCATCTCTGGTTTGGAAGGCCTCTCTAATCTCTGGGCACCAGCAGTGCAGATGTATTTCAAGTCGACACAGGCCATGACGGAGCAGCTGGTGAGAAAATTCAGTGCTTGTGCAGGGCTCTAGGTTCATGGTCATCAGACATGGGCCGTCCATGCGGCCATGCAGTGTCCCCGAGGGGCCTCTGAGGAGACAGCAGCCCAGGCCAGCGTCCCTTCCCTGGCGTCAGGAGATCAGACTGCCATGGGAAGGGAGGAGTCTTGACAAAGTGGTCTGGTATCTCTCCAGGTTCGAGACCAGCATGCCCAGGGGGGCCACTCTGCCCTGCAGCTGCTCATGGACTTGCCCTAGGCTCTCCTCTTCAAGTGTGCCCAGGACTGCAGCCTTAACTCTTGGCCCATTCAGCCCCTTCATCTTCTCCATCCTGAGCTCCTGACACAACACACTCTCAGCTAGCATAAGTCACACAAATTGCCACTTTTGCATGTCCATGTGTGTGGTAAAATGTACCTAAGGCTTATCGTTTTAGCCATTTTAAGTGTACAGCTGAGTGGCATTAAGTACATTTGAGAACTTGGCCTTCAGCCTCATTTTGTTCAGGCAATAACATCTTCTTTATTGACACAAGCCTGCCTTCCCCTGGGCGTCCTTCTTCCACCCTGGTCACTTCTCAATCTTCTTTGTGAGCATCTCATAACCTGACCTCCAGACGTTAGCATTTCCCAGGGCTTGGCCTCCTGCTCTGGTCTACACACGCTCATAGGTGATTATATACATTCCCACTGGTTTAAGTACCATCCGTAATTTGATGACCCCCAAATTTAGATCTGCAACCCACATCACTCCTCTGAGTTCCAGACTCACATACACAACCACCTCCTTAAAATGCCCCCTTGGATATCTCATGGGCATCTCATTGTTAATGAAGCCAATACTCAATCCTCGATCCTTCCCCTCAAATCTTCACATTCCTCCATCTCTGTAAATGGTACCACTATCCACACAACTGTTTAAGTAAGAAAACGAGGACACCTCCTTTATTATAATCTCTCTCTGCCTCCAATTCAATCCATTACCAAGTCCTGTTGGTTTTGTTTCTCCCTCCAAAATATTTCTTGACTCCATCCACCTCTCTTTCATGTGCTTCCTAATATGTGATTCATCCCAGCCCCAGCTTTCACCTGGATGGTATCCTCACCGGATGTTCTTACTTCTGGGCTTCCACATCTACAATCTATTATCTCTGCAGAAATTAGGTCATGGGGCATGCCTCCTTCCTAAAACCTTTAATAGTTTCTCGTTATACCTGAAATAAAACACAAATGTTTCATCACGGCCAATAAATCCTAAATGATCTGGGTCTTGCCTAATGCTCCAAACTCATCCTGTGGCTGCCTCCTCCCCACTACACTCCAGCCACCCCGGCCTCCTTTTTCCCTTGAACATACAGAACTCTCTACTTTGTGGCCTTTGATTATACTCATCCCTTTCCCTAGAGATACATACATTCACCGCCTTTTCCCCTGGCTGCCTCCTTCTCCTCCTTCAGAACTCAGTTACATGTTATGGCTTTAGAGAGGTTTCCCTGACCACCCTAATTAGCTACATGTTCTACCTCTACATTCTGGTAATTTCTTTCTTAGCATGAATTACAATTTGTGCTCAGTTGATCATTTGAAAGTATTTTTTACACCTTCTTAGTGTCAGACAGTAAGGTAGGCCCAGGGGATACCGCTGTAAACAAAATCTGATACAGCCCATACTCCAACAGAGCTTTTAGTGGAGTAAAGAAAACATATATTAATTTATTTTAAAAAATCACAACTGTGAGTGTATAATACAAAGTGGCATGAGTACTACAAAGAAATTTCTTTTTTTTTTAAGATTTTATTTTTATTTATTTATTTGAAAGAGAGAGAGAGTGCATGTGCGCATGAGCATGGGGAGGGGCAGAGGGAGAGGGAGAAGCAGACTCCCTGCCAAGGAGGGGACTGATGCAGGTCTTGATCCCAGGACCCTGGGATCATGACCTGAGCCAAAGGCAGATGCTTAACCAACTGAGCCACCCAGGCGCCCAGAAATTTCTATTTCAGAATATAATTAAGAAGCTAGCACTGGACTAGAATGTGGGTAGGCTTCCCCAGAGAAGCAACCCTTCAGCTGGCATCTGAGGAATTAGCAGGGGTTTACCAGGCAAAGGGAGGAGAACAGCTTTCCAGGCAGAAGGAAGAACTGATACAAAGATCTTTCAGCAAGGCGGAGCAAAATTCTAGGAAGGTCAGGGCGGCAGCTGCAGAGAATGAAACACAGAGGTGCACGGATGTGTCAGGAGCCTAGCCAGGAAACACCATGCCTGGGCCTCATAGGCCACACCAAGGAACGTAGTTCAATCCCAGAAGGAAAATCAAGCTGTTCAAGGTTTTAAGTAGGAGGTGGGTTAGAGGTCGGGACTCACATGATGGCATCTGCTTTTGTGCAAGATCACTCTAACTACAGTGCTTGGGGAGGTCATGGAAGAGCTGAGAGGCCAGTGGGGAGCTTCAGGGCTAGCCTGGGGAGCTGTGATGATAGCAGGCTCGGGGGCCGGCTGCAGAGACAGGGAGAAGAGGACACACTGGGATGATATTCAGAAATCAAATCAATAGGAATTTATGGTGGATTCGATACACATAATGAAGGAGAAGGAAGTCTCAAGGAAAACTCGATTTCTGACTTAGTGGATTGCGGGATCACTCACTGAAACAGGGAACACCAAAAACGAAAAACAGAAAATTAGACGTGAACTGGGCAGGGGCTCCCAGAGGGAGGGGAGCATGAGTTGGTCCTAGCCTGTTGAGTCTGAGATACCTTTGGGAAATGCAAATGGAGATATGTTAGGATTGAGAGAAGCAAGGGTATCGCACGCTTGGGTCAAGAGCCCCGTACAGGATGTGAGCCAAAGCTCTAATTTAAGGGTTCACTGATGTATGTGCAAAGGACTGGATATTCGTGTCCCCCCAAAATTCATATATTGAAATCCTAAACCTTAATGAGGCCTTTGGGGGGTGATTAGCACATAGCATGGAGCCCTCATGAATGGGATTAGTGCCCTTATAATCAAGGTGAACTCCACTGTTTTGAGTCTGGGGAACTGAGAAGTTTATCTTTAGCCAAGATGAGAGAGTCCGTGGGAGGAGAAAGTTTTGGGTGAAGATCACTAGCTCGATTCTAGCCTGTTAAGTTGGAGGTGACTAAGGTGCAACTGCTGGGGTAAGGTGTTCCAAGACAGTCAGGGCTGGAGGTAGAAAATGTTGAGCTATCAGCACTTGGATGGTACTTAAATAGATGATATTTAAAACCAATGGGATTAGATGAGGTCACCTTGAGAGTAAGGGTTAAAAAAAGAAGAGGTCTGAGCATGAGGCCCTGGGACATCCCCAGGTTTGGAGGGCAGGAAATGGGAGAAGCCAGCAAAGGAGACTGAGAAGAAGGGACCAGCGAGGAAGAAGGAGAGCCAGGAGAAAAGAGTTGTTCTAGAAGCTAAGAAAGGAAAACACTTCAAGGTGGAGAGAGGTAACCACCAAGTGCAGCTGATAGGGGCAACTGGGTGGCTCAGTCGGTTAAGCGTCTGTCTTCAACTCAGACCATGATCTCAGGGTCCTGGGATTGAGCCCCACGTTGTGCTCTCTGCTCAGTGAGGAACCTGCTTCTCCCTCTCCCTCTGCCTGTCGCTTCCCCTACTTGTGCATGTGCGCTCTCTCTCTCTCTCTCTTCCTCTGTCAAATAAATAATCTTTTTAAAAAATAAATGCAGCTGATAGGTCCAGTTAGGTGAGAACCAAGGAATATGGCCACTGGATTAGCAGTGTGGACATCACTGTTGACCTTGAAAAGATTCATTTCCACGGTAACCCACAGAGGAGAAAGATGGGAACCAGTGGGTATGGACAACTTTTCTAGGAGTTTCACTGTAAAACAAAGGAGATAAATGTAGCAATAGCTGGAAGGGAGAGTGAGGCCCAAAATAGATTTGAGGGTTTTTTTAAATGGAAGAAATAGCAACATATATGAACATGGATGGGAATGGTCGGCGTAATACAGAAATAAAATGAGTAGAGTGAATACAAATGAATAATTCAGGACTGAAGGATGAGAACTACTATAGCAATGCTGTTGAGCAGGAGAGGGGAAGGGAGCAAGTCTTCAGGTGGAAGGGTTAGTGTAAGGCTGGAGCAGAGACTACTCACCCCTAGTGTGGGAAATAAGACAAGAATGTGGGTAGGTGGGTCCATATGTGGGTGGGAGCTTTTGCAAGTTCTCTGCCAACGGTGTTCATTTTCTCAGTAAAATGGGAAAAAAAGAGCATCCGTGGAGAGTAAAGAGAGGGATGCGGAGAAGGGGGACTGAGAAGAGAGAGGGAAACACAAAATGGTCATCTGGCAGAGGGAAGGGCAAATGGACCAGGAGGTAGAGGGTAATTGCTGGGCAATGCTAGGGCTCCACATAAGTTTAGTGATCAAATATTTACCATGACCTTGAAGATTAGGAGTTTTAAATTACTGATCTTGAAGGTGGGGCAGATTCAGACAATGCCAATATCCACCCTGGGCTGCACAGGCTGTTTACCTTGGGAGCTCACAGGATTTTGCTGCTGCCCTTTGAATTTCTGATCTCTCTCTAGTATCTGCTCCCACAATCGCTTTTTCTCCTCTTTCCAGCCTCCTTCCCAGGGATATGACTCAGGCTTGGGAATGGGGGTTGGAAAATCCAGATCTCAGGGACACAGTCGAAGACAAATTGGCAGGACCTGTGTCCATATGACAGTTCGGCAGCTCCAAACCCAGTCAATCACTACTAAGGTTCTCTACAAGAAGTGGAGCTTCTGGGTTTGCACCCTTGGTCACCTTGCCCCAACTCCCCACCCCTACAAAGGGTGTGGGTGGTTGCTGACATCTCTTCCTTTCCTGGAATCCCATTCTAAATACTGGTTCCCACTTACTGTGTGATCACTTTGTGGGGGCTCTGGATTAAAGACCACGTGTATTACAACTTTTGTTCTTTTACACCAAAAACACCGCAAAAACAGCACTTGCCCCATTGTTTACACATGAGGAAACTGATGCCTGAGGAGATTATAACTTGCCAAGGTCACCCAGCAAGTAACTGGCAGGTCTGAGACTGGACCCCAAGTCTGAACCCAAAGTCCTTGCTTTAACACTGCTGTTATACCATCTCTCAATTCCTTGCTGAAGAGCAAGACTTGAAGCAACTTCAGTCAAAATTTTTATGTTAATTATTGTCTCCTCCCCTCTCCTTCCTGCAGAGCCAGTTTTCTCTAAGGTGAGGTCTCAATCTAGCCTTGACAGGAGAGCAGATCTACATGTAAATGGCAGGTCCTGGCTGGAGGTAAACCACTGAAGGGCTAATTCCTGCCACCCGGGGGGAAGGAGGAAGAGAAGGAGAGAGGAGGGAAGTTAGGGACCACTGCTATAGTCCAGGACCCCAGTGAGGGAGGTGGAAAACACTGGGAGAGGCGGACACTCCCACAGTCCCTTTCTCCAATGAGTTCCCCATCGCTGTATTTCCCCCAAATTACCCATCGGAGTAACATATCTCCGGCTCACCAACCCAACTGAGATCTTAGTGGTGACCATTATGACAAAGTATTCCACTTTCTCTAATTAGTCTTGTCCTGGCATGATGGCCACCTGCAGGATTCTTTTCAAAATATGCCACCATTCCAAAACTGAACTGTCAAAGAGCAGAGCCCTGAGAGAATAAGGAAGGAGAGGTAAGCCTCACAGGCTTACCTGGAGACTCCCTGCCGGGTCCATGAGGCAGTTCTAGGCTCTCCCCAGGGCCAAAGTAAGGAGCAAAAGGGCTACTGACATCACATTTTGCTCACTGTCCCTCAAGATATACATTTCCATGGGGAGGGGGGAGATCACATCATCGTTTGAGTAAACACATACATTTGATTCCTTTTCCTATGAAACGTAAGCTGCATGACCTCAAATTGCATTTTATTTTCCACAATTTTCTATATTTCTGAAGATTTCTGCAATAACCCTGCATTACATGTATAATGGGGATGGGTATTAAACTTTCATTTGTTTTTCAGGGACAAGCTGGAAATAAGATGCCCGAGAAGGTAATGAAGTGGCTGGTGTGCAGTAAGAACGATGTCGGCTCTCGCAGAAATGCCTCTCCCAGGTTGGAATCCTTCTCGCTGGTGTGTCTAAAAGTCATAAGCGCAGATGCTGTGGTAGCAGTCTGGATCATTAGTGGGATGTGCTGGGGGACTGCACTATGCTCGAAGCTGGCAGGAAAGATATTGGGCTGGTCCTGGGGAGCCAGGAAGAGCAATTCCACTCATCTCAGGCTACTTAGTACGGAAAGAATTAACTCACAAGGGGAGCCAGCCTACCAACGAGTGAATTAGTCCTTTCCTTGTCCTCAAAGCCCTGCTAAGAAGTTGCTTTTCCTTTCAAGGGGAGTGGTGGATTTCCAGGCATCACAAAGCAGTCCCGCCGTATTTAAAGAACACATATGTTCTCCAAAAAATTGTTCTCTGCAAATTAAATTTTCATATACCAAATCCTACTTTCCCATACCTTTTTTATTATCAAAATAAGTAACCTTCTTGAGAGAATACAGTCAATCCGCCTTTGGGAATATGACACAGGCAAAAGGCAACAAATTTGTTTTTTGAAACAGGAGTATTTTTTAATAAGCCGCTCAAAGTAAGGTACATGTGATAAATTTTCTCAAAATAAGTTATAAAATATGAATGTAAGTAGCCAGAAATATCTGTCCCCTTGGCCAGCAGCTTCATGGTCCAGAGGAAAACCCATAATGATAGCTGAGCTGAATAAAAGAGATTTTTGTTCTCCAGTCTTTTAGTCTCTAGAACAGTCTTCTGTAAAAAAAAAAAAAAAAAAATCCAGTGTTTGAATATTCAGCTGTTATCTCTTAGCTCCAAACTTACCCTTCTGTTCTGTGCTTTGTGATAGGGGTGCTCAGGCTCCCAAAGCCGCCTTCCCTGCTTAGTCAACTAGATTCTCCATAGACTAGACGATAGGGGGCGCTAGAGGGACTCTGGGTGGCTGCAGGAGGAAGCAGGGACCTGACCCTACTTGTCCACCTCCTGATCCTATCAGTGTCTCACCAGCAGAGCTTCTCCATTCTGGTAGTGGCAGCTTGGTTCCAATTTCTAGTTTTCTCCATGCTCCCAGAATGAGCCTCACTGTGCTTCCTTACTTGCAATGGTATATTGGAGCAAGCTCACTCAAGAGAATTTCAGGGATTTTTCGAGCTAATTTTAAGCATGATTACTACTAAAAATTAAATTGCATAAACTTACTGTATTAGTTAGGGCTGTAGTAACAAAGCACCCCAAAGTGGGTGGCTTAAACATAAGAAGTTTCTTTTCTCACAGTCCTAGAGGCCAGAAGTCTAAGATCAAGTTGTCTTCAGGACTGGTTCTTTCTGAGGGCTGGGAGGAAGAATCCGTTCCGTGTCTCTCCCCTAGCTGCTGGTGGTTTGTGGGCAATCTTTGGCATTCCTTGTCTTATAGAAAAATCACTCCAATCTCTGCCTTTATGTTCATGCGGTGTTCTCCTTGTGGTCATGTATGTCTCCAAACCTCCCCTTAGAAGGACACAAGTCATGTTGGATTAGAGCTCATCCTATTGACCTCATTTTAACTTGATTACCTCTGTAGAGACCTGGTCTCTAAATAAGGTCAATTCTGAGATACTGGAGCTAAGAACTCCAACATACATTTTTGGGGGACATAATTCAATCCATAACACCATTAAACAAATTATAGAAATCTGGAGAACAGACGATGGTTGCCAGGGGTTACAGAAGGGGAATGACAGCATGACCATGAAGGGGCAGCAAGAGGGAATTTCTTTGTGATGATGGGAGAGTTTCGTATCTAGATTGTGGTGGTGGTGGTTATACACATCTCTATAGATGATAAAATGCCATAAAAATATACACAAAGACATAAAAAATGAGTAAATGCAAAAACCGGTCCAGGTCTGTAATCAAATTAATCGTATTGTACCAGTCTATTTCCTGGGTTTAATGATGTACAAATGTCGCTCTTGGGTAAAGCTGGAAGATGCCATAATTGGTACAGGGGTACTGTTTTTGCAACTCCTTGTAAGTCTATAATTATTTTAAAATTTAAAAAGGCATTAAAAAAAAGACACACACACACACACAAAAACAAATAATCCAATTAAAACTGGGCAGAGAACCTGCATAGACGTTTCTCCGAAGAAGACCTCCAGATGGCCAACAGACACATGAAAAGATGCTCAACACCCCTCATCATCAGGGAAATGCAAATCAAAACCACAATGAGAAATCACCTCACACCTGTCAGAATGGCTAGTGTCAACAAGACAAGAAATAACAAGTGTTGGGGAGGAGGTGGAGAAAAGGGAACCCTTGTGCACTGTTGGTGCAGCCACTCTGGAAAACAGTATGGAGGTTCCTAAAAAAAAAAAAAAATCAAAATACCATATAACCCATTAATTCCACTACTGGGAACCTATTAATTCCACTACCCAAAGAAAACAAAAACGCTAAAGATATATGCACGCTTATGTTTATTTATTCCAACAGTTCTTACATTAGCCAAGATATGGAAGCAACCTTAATGTCCATCAAAAGATAAACAGATAAAGAAAATCTATATAATATATACACACAATGGAACAGTATTCAACCATTAAAATAGAGTGAGATCCTGCCACTTGAGACAACACGGATGGACCTTGAAGATATTATGCTGATGTGAAATAAGTCTGACAGCAAATATATGATTTCACTTATATGTGAAATCTAAAAACCAAAACAAATGAAAAACAAAGCAGAAACAGACCAATAAATACAGAGAACAACCTGGTGGCTGCCGGGGGCGGGGAGAAAAATGGGTGAAGTGGAGAGGGAGGTACAGGCTTCCGGTTATGGAATGCATAAGCCATGGGAATAGAAGGCACAGCACAGGGAACAGAGTCCGTGATACCGTAGTCATGTTGTAGGGTGACAGATGGCGGCTACCCTTGTGGTGAGCACAGCCTAGCTTAGAGCTGTTGAAGCTGAAACCTGAAACTCACATAACATTGTGCGTTAACTCTACTTCGATTAAAAAAAAAACAGTAGAATTTTAAAAAAAAATCAAAAAGCTTTGAAAACCAACAAAGGTCATGGATACCCCAAACGCGTTACTTCCTAAATCTCTGCATTTTGCTGTCCCCTGTGCTCCGAGGGCCCAGCCCTGCAGACCCCTTCTCCCCAGCTCCCAGCTTCTTCCCTCGTTGCCCCAGCCACGGAGATGATGGCTGTTTCCTGCAGTTACTACCACTCCGTGCTACCTCAACGTTCCCTTCTCCCGTTCTGTTCCCTAACCCCTGCTTCAGTAAATCCTTCTGTTAAATTCTGTGTCAGTTATGTTGGTTTTCCTGATAGAACCAGTCAACACAAATGTGCTCCAAACGATGCCAATGGCTCACACGACAGTAGAAGATAAGGCATTTTCATTTCCCCAAACTACAAAAGGCCCAGCCTACCTGCCTCTTCTGATCACCCTAGGACTTTATTCTGGGAAACTGGCATTCCCAAAGGATGCTGGGAAGCAGAGCTTGCGTGACCCTGAAGGTAGGAAACAGCTGTCTCAAGAGCCCAGACACACAAGATTATAAAGCAATCTCAGAGAATAATACTTTGTTTTAAAAATTAATGATGATTTTCTTTCTGATTATAAAGGTAATCTGTGCTGCACTGTACATTACAGAGAGTATAAATACACAATCCCTACATCCTGAGGGAGATCACTTTGAGTATTTTTATGTGCTCTCTGCCAGAATTCTTGCGATATGTAATATAAACAATTTGTATCTATCTATAAATACGTAGCTTTTAAATATGTAAAAGGAGGTTGGGTTCATTTATAGATACTGCTACATTTTGAAGCTAATTATCAATCACTCTTCTTCCCTTTGATGAATAAATATAGGCTTTAGGTAAGGATTCTGGCAAGGGAAGCTGGGAGAACATGGCTGGGGTTTGTGGACAAATGAGACTGCTAATTCTCATCCCATGCCCACCCCAGTCTTTGGAATGGGGTTCTTAAGGCAGACCCTTCCCCAGTCAGCTGCCCGTGGGATGATTTTGCTGCTTCGAACTCTCTGATCTCCAGAGCAGGGGCAGAGCAGATCTCAGAGGCAGGGCTGGCCCCACCTCCTGAGCACATGCTTTCCACCTCTGGGGCAGACCTCTCCCCAGCATCCAGGTCTGTCCACTGGGGAGCAGCCACTGTACCCTCACACTCCCCCCAAGGAGGAATTAGGAGCAGTGAAATCTGAGAGCATTTATCTCACCAGCAAAGTAAATCATTCCTTCCCTCATGCAGAGAAGCAAATGAGAAAAAACATGGAGAGAAAAGCTAATGCATTTTCTTGCCAAAGTTCCTTCTTGAAAACACAAGGTCCAAGGAATAGGAAAACCCTCACACACAGTGTCTGTAGCACATTTTTTCAGGTAATGCTGTATTGTGACCCTATCTGTCATCAAAATGTCTTCAAAAGCATGATTTTATATTTGGGGGGGTTACTCGTTATAAAACAATACATAGTCATTGTAGAAGTTTCAGAAATCAGGCAAGCTCCAAGAAGAAAATGAGAAGCACAGTTAATCCAATGATCCAAAGTTAACTACTGCTAGCATCTTGGCATGAATCATCCTTCGTACTATGCATTACTTTTTTTAAGTGAATTATACAGTATATATTGTTTTGTAACATGTTTTTCATTTAGCGTACCTAAAACACCTTTACATATTTTCCCATTTGTCTGTTGCTGGGTAACAAAGTACACCAAAACTTCATGGTTTCAAATGATAATTTAATTTTGCTCACAATTTTGTGGAGCAGGGCCCGACCACATTCCAGGAGATGGAGAAATAGTCTCCATCCCTCCAAGGTCATATAGCAGAAGAACATGTATGATAGAAGATGGCCATCTTTGGGAAATACAACATGCTGCATGTTATTAAAGATTCTTCTTCATGACTATAATGGCTGAATAATATGTATTTTTAAATGTGTTCATCGTTGATTGAATGAATTTAAATTTTTGCAGATTTTGGAAACAGTATGATAAACACCTCCCTGATGAACATTCCTGTACAAAGAACTTTATCTGCAACTCTAAAATTTTTATTAGGTTAAAGGTGGGATTACTGGGTGATAGAGTTAAAGCTGCTTGATATAACTGGCCAAATCAATTTCCAGTAAAACCCTACTTTAGATCCACTTTACTTCAAAATATTTTGCTCCCTGAAAGAAAAATAGGCCCATCAGTACTTTTGTTTAAAAATACAGTTGACTATTTTCATCTATTATTTTTCCAGATATTTTTCAGATGTGAAAGCAACTCCCACTGAAGTTTGCATTGAAGATTAATTCGACCTATCAATGAACTTAGGGATGAACTGGCCTCTCTTCAATATTCAGTCTTCTGGTCTGGAAGTTTTGTATTCTGCTCTTCCTTTATCTTCATCAGTGGAAACTTAGTCATTATTGAATCATTCCTAGTGTGTTAAACCTTTGTAATTGTTTTAGGTAGGACTGTGTTCTCTATTATATATTTATACTGATTATCGATGTTAAATTGGGAAAGTGCTTATTCTGTATATTTGTTCATAGTTACCCATCTTTCGATTTGTTATTAGTTCCGACAGTTTGTGGTCTGATTCTCTTAGGTTTTCTGGGTAGACAATTGTAATTACTGCAAGTAGTGGCATTTTTTATTTCCTTTCTGGTCACCCATCTTACTTCTGTTTCCTATCTTTTTGTGTTGGCTAGAATATCCAGGATAGTATTAATTAATTAATATAGTGAGACAGGTATTTTTATCTTATTCCTGATTTTGACTAGAATACATCTGGTGTTTTCCCTTTAAATATGATATATGCTGTTGTTTAATATAAATATTCTTTATCACTTAAAGAATCCTCTATTTCTAGTTTACTACACCTACTCACTCATAATTGGTACAGAAGTTTTCTGAAATGCCTTCTAGACATTTACTGAGATGATGGAGATTTTCTCTTTAGGCTAACTGATATAATCTTCTATTTCCTAATAGTAAATGATTTTTGTATACCCAGAATAACCCAACAGAATCATCACAAAGTGCCCTTCTTCTTTACTTGTTGAAACTGATTTGTGAGCACCTCAGAAATTCTGTGTCTACATAGAGTGAGAATGGTTAGTAACTTTCGATTTTATAATATCTTTCTCAAAGTCTCTTAGGGATATACTTCTTTTGTAGAGCGAATGTGAAGGTTTTAATATTTTCTCTACTCTGGAATAGTTTTAATGGCAGTGGGATTATTTGTTCCTTTAAAAATTAAAAGCAAAACTGGGATGCCTGGGTGGCTCAGTCGTTAAGCGTCTGCCTTCGGCTCAGGTCATGATCCCAAGGGTCCTGGGATCGAGCCCCGCATCGGGCTCCCTGCTCAACGGGAGGCCTGCTTCTCCCTCTCCCCCGTCGCCCTGCTTGTGTTCCTTCTCTCGCTGTGTCTTGCTCTGTCAAATAAATAAATAAAATCTTTAAAAAAAAAATTAAAAGCAAAATCATCTAAAAGCAGAGCATGTTTAGGGGTCAATTCTTTTATTTCTCATTAATCTAATCAGATTATCTATTTTTGTTGTTGCTGTTGGATCAGTCATTCATTTCAGGTAGGTTTTTTTACTATATTAGCATAAAGTTGTTTTTAATTATCATTTGAAATTATTGTATCAGCTAATACATTTCCTTTCTCATGTGCATTTTACCTCTCATTTTCTCTTGCCATCATACTGTCAGCCATAAATTGTCTATTTTGTTATTTATTTACATTCATTCTTAGATTTATTTGTTTACTATTTTTGTTTAAAAAAAGAATTAATTTTTAAAATATTTTCTAAGTACCAAGTTCCTTATGTCTGACTTATTTTTCTAGTTTCTTCATATCATTACTTATTTTATCTTTGTTTAATTTTTTTAAAAAGCATTTTTAAAGCTATGCCTATGCCTTGAATTAACAGCGTTGACTGTATCCCACAAATTTAAGATAATGTTTTTATTTTTGAACTGTTGCATACTGAAAATGTCCTCTCTCACTTAGTAATTCTGGGGGGAGTATTTTTAAATTTCCAAGCGCTTGAAGAGTTTCTGTGACCTCCGAGATGATTTCATTACGGTAAGAAAAGACGGCCTATACAATGTCTGCTTTTGTTATTTATTGATGTTTATTCTATGATCTAATGCTATGTATTTTTTATGTTATCAGCACACCCCCAGAGAACAGGAGAAGGCTAGGAAGGCTCCCTCCCACCAAAGTATAAGGTCATTTAAGTCTGTCCATATCCCTCCAATCCCGTCCCCTTTTAGTGCCCATCCTAGAAAGGAAAGCAGAAGTACAGGAATAAATGTGAAAGAGTAAGCATCCCCAAAATCTTGGGCTAAGTTATTAGGGCAGACCCACATTATTATTGTTATGAAAATAATGCAATATACTCTGTCTCCCTCTTCTATTCTACTCTTCTGGATGGCCTCAACTCTGAGGAAATGATAAGGACAGAGAGAGCAATAGACTGCTAGATCAATATGAACCCTTGAACAGAGCACCCAGGGGTGTGAGCATATGGTTCTAGCTTGTCCTAGCTTCCTGAGTATCCAGGGTTTCCTTCCAAGCAGGAGTCCCGGAAGATGCAATAAGGGATATATGCTTTGTATATGTTAAGAACCATAACTTCTACCAAATTCAGAAGAGACATGTTGGTACCACTCAAAACACTGTATAGAATATGTGGATTTTATATGACATTTTTATAGCCGAGCCATTTTCTTCCTCTTTGTGTCATTTTGTTGTTTTCTCACACAGACTCTTCCCTAGACCATCCTCCAAGATGGAGCTAAGTAGACCACACAGAATCTACCCTCTTTAGTGGTTAATTCATTTACCTGTGGGTTTTCTTATCAAAATGTCATTTCTTCAAGGCCAGAGCAACCATGCATGGGTATGCGCAGGACAGTTTGAAGATGGTACAGACTTCTTTCTTGTAGGACAGCACATGCTCCCTTCAGAATTTGCACCCCCACTCCAGACCAGTATCTACAGACAAGGTACAATGTAGCCCTTCCAGTAAAGTGTTGGTTGAGTTAAGGGAAGAAAGGAACTAGATCTCACGAGAGCTACAAGATCTGATAGAAGGATGACCTGTTTAGTGTTTGGCTGGGACCCAGATTGAAGATGTGACCCTGCAAGGATGGTGTGCGATTCCCGCCCTGCAAGATACAAAATATGCCTTAAAAAATGATCCCTATGTGGGGCTCTGAGGTGCTTCTGGGTGCTGTTGAGGGCTATGGCCCTCAAGAGGTGCAATATATGACAGGTTTTGCCAGCCTTATCACTTTTAAGCAGAAACAGATTTTTGGAGGTTCTTACTCTGCCATTTTGGAAGTCAAAATTTTCTCCATCCTTTCCCCTGCTTTGTTTGATTGAGATAATTAGAGGCTTCTGCTAATGTGTTTTCTTCAGAGAGAATTTACATTTGCTTCTGGCTGGAGACATGGGGCACTACCAATCTGGGACTGAGGTGACCCGAAGCTGACTTCAGTGCCTGCCAAGGACAGACTATTCCTGCTTCGTGTTATTCCAATGGTGTAACCACTCATGTCGTAACCCAGATTGTGGGGTTCTACCAGAGCCTCCCACCCCTGACAGGCACCTAGTTCCCTAAGTCTGCCAAAAGTTCCGCTCAGCATCTTAGCCCCTCAGCCACGTCGACTGGAATTGCCAGACATTCGTAGGAGAAAACTGGCCAGAGGATCCAGGCTCGCCTCACTGGGTTGCCCTCCTCTCAAACAACTCGGCCCAATAATTCTTCATTGACTTGTGATTTCTCAGATTCTTTCAAACAGATTTTTAAAGATGTATTTTGTCTAGCTTTTCTAGTAGTTCTCAACAGGAGAATGGGGCCGAACTGCCAAATCGACCCCTGGTGGAAACAACACCATGTCGGCTGTCACAGCTGCAAGAAGTGTAAAAGCAAGAGAGACGACACGAAGGGTACGCTTCCCGGCTGAGTCAGATACTTTTTTTTTTAAGATTTTATTTATTTATTTGAGAGAGAGAGACAGAGAGAGCACGAAACGGGGGAGGGGCAGAAGGGGAGGGAGAAGCAGACTCCTTGCCGAGCAGGGAGCCAGATGCGGGACTGGATCCCAGGACCCTGAGATCATGACCCGAGCCGAAGGCAGACGCTTAACCGACTGAGCCACCCAGGCGCCCCTGAGTCAGACACTTTAGGGGAAACTCCTCCAACAGTCCACACTCAGTCCTGCTTCTAACCCATCAGCCAGAAGTTAGTCACATGGCTACATTTGACCTCAAAGGGAGGGCAGAAAATGCAGGCCATTTGCATGGCATACTGCCACCCTAAATAAAATCTGGGTTTTGTTACAACCGAAAAAAAGAGAAGAATGGATTTGGGGCACACAACATGGTCTCTGTCACATTCCTCATCTATAAAATGGGAATAATATTAATACCTAACTTATTTATTGATTAAAGGATATATATATAATGCAGGTAAACCTTAGCACAGCGCCTGGGACGTGATGACTAATCAATAAATGTTAGCAACAGCACTATTTATATAGTATAGTAATTTGAATACAATAGATTATTACATGATAAACACGGAAAGGAACTATCCCTCAAACTTCCTCTCTCTACTTTCCCATAGTCACCCAAAGCCTCTTATAAACTCAGTCAGATAAACTTAGGGATAAAATCTCTATTATCGTTGCTTTGTTCCAAATAGTTGAGTATTTGCTTGATTTCTAACAGCTGATTATAGGTCTAGCCCATAGTAGGTATTAAAACACACGTAAGTTCCCTTATAATTCCACCCTGGACTTTCTTGGAGTGTCCATATTTTTACACAGTTCCATCCTTTTCAATCTAACAAATGTACAAATAAATGTGGGGGTTTTCTGTACCTTCATAAGACCCATAGTTCAGGACAAAGCCGTTTGTCAGATGAAGGTCCTGATTTTTAGCTGCGCGTATGTAGGTGCTCACCATGCTCGATAATAGCTTCTGTATGATATTTGGAAATATTCTGACAATTCTCTGCTCTTGTTTCTACTTCTTATGAAAATCACACTCAGAGTGTCTTATCCAGACAATAAGGGATAAATTATGGGGGTCACAGAATTTTCACTCCAACAACCACAACAACACAACACAGACTCTCACAACCATCTTCTTCCAGGGATCGGATATAAGTGAGTGTGTGTCTGTGTGTGAGAGAGAGTGAGGGAGGTGTGTGTGTCCGTGTGTGAGTGTGTCAGTGTGTGAGGGAGTGTGTCAGTGTTGTGCGTGTGTGTGTGTGTACTGGAACTCCAGCATGGCAACAGTATCACTGTTGGTGATTATGAGAAGGAGAAAAATTACTGGAGTGACACAAATTACTAATTACTCTATTATGCAGTGAGAAGAATAAGAAGCTGGAAGTTGTTTCAGCAAATTCTATTTTTAAGCAAATAATTGCTGGGTTTCCAATGCTCTAAATTAAGTAATTCTCCTCAAGACCTTCCTTAAGTCTCCCTCTTTGAACTCCAATGGTTGGCAAAGAATTGCAGCTGGCTCTGGGATGGGCTTTGGATTCCGTTTGTAATTATTTTTTTTCCAAACATGCTATCCTCAAAATGAGATATCTTCAGAGGTGTTTTTCTTCCTCGGTAATAGGAGTGGTCTTACTGAGTCATTCACAGCTTTGAGGTGGCATCGAGTAATATAAAGATATTTGAAAAAATAAAAAACACTTGGGACCAAGTTTAAGACCAGGCACTGCCTCCTCCCTGACTTTGTGACCTTGGGCTTTGCCCATAACCTTCACCCATGTTGAAGAAGTGAGATAGTATATTAGCATTTTTTAAACTGAGATGCACTATACATACTATGTGTTGTTATTAAGATGGCCAAGAATGGCAATAGCAAGATAGCAGCATAATCAGAATGATAACAATAGCTCACATTTTTTAGGACGTTTTGAGGATTTATCATGTGCTTGGCACTGGTCTAAGTGCTTTGTAAGCATCATTCAGTACTTGGACATAGGTGCTAGTGTGTCCACATTTTACTCATCAGCTACAGAGAGGGTGAGTAAGTTGCGCAACATCACAGAGCGAGGGAGTGGCAGAGCCGGGTTCAAACCCAGACACCCTGGATCTAGAGTCCACACCATCACCTACCTGGGCTGGAAGGGATAACTGGACCAGGCTGAACACATTGGCCCAATCCTCTGGTCCTCTGCTTTTCAACCATAAGGTCAGGTACCCCCCTGGGGCATCACAAAGATGTTCTTCTGCAGTGACAGTTACAAAAATGGCCAATCTTCACCAGAAGTAACCAAGATGGCGAGAGAGCACTAGGGGGAGGGGGAACTTGTGTAAACAAGTTGTTGGGGTGCAGGGTAGAAACAGGTACTGGGCTGGTGAGTATATACAGGATGCCCCCAATCCGCCATCAACCCCTGCAAGAGGGATCGTCTTCGGGACAATTTACCTCTCCTTCTTAGATCTGTCTATCTGGTCACCAGCAGAATCTGAGAGGATGGGTGCATCTGTAAGATTTGCTCAGGGCAGGCAGGGAAGGGAAAGACAAGCCCCCCAGAGGCCCACACAGGCGTCCTGTGAGCGCAGGCATGCCGTATGTGGGCAGCTCTGGAGATGGCCTGTGTGAAATGAAATTACTTCAGGGGATGGCAGAGACAGCCTGTGTCCCCCTCCGAGTCCTGTCTCTGTCATAGCTACATGATTCCTTTAACGAGAGGTGGTAGAGAGCACAGAGGCTGGGTTGTGCGTGTACCTGGGGTCGTGGGAGGCTCTGTGGAGAGGACAAAGGGGAGAGCTTGGCCATGGGCAGAAGGCCTGGGTCTGGATGGCCTTGGCAAGTCGGGTACGTCACTGAACTACAAACTAGAAATAGTAATCCCCAGCCTGGCTCACCACACACAGTGGCCACAACCAACAACCAAGACAATATACTTTGTGAACAACCCCAGGGAGCCCAGTGAAGATGCCGACCAAGAGGGATGCCCTGGTCCCCAGGGCCTGGACCCTGGCACATAGCATTTCTGCCATGCCAGACTTCAGCTAGCAACTTTTAAGCTTGAAAGACAGAATAAAGGAAAACCACGTAAGCAAAGCATGGTATGCATACATCACATTGCTTGGATTCCAAAGTCAAGGAAGCTGAAACCACATAATGGAGCCTCTGCAACCTCTGGCAATTTGATCTCATTCAAGGACAACATTAAAGAGAAGAGGTGTTCCTGGACCCCAGGCAGTTCAAAATATTGGCCAGATTGGCAAATATTTCAGCAGGAAGCTAGCAAAATTGATGCCAACTTAAATGAATCTCCTTTGAGACTCTGCAGGGGTCTATGTTTGCTCTGCAATATTTTCCATTGCTATGTATAGAAAAGAGAATGTTCCAGTGCCTCAGCAGTGCAGGCTTAAGTTAGCAAGCGCCCGCAAGGGCGGTGGGCCACACACACAAAGAGGTGCTCTGGGGCACAGTTGTGCGGGTGAAACTGGGAAACCCTGGCAGAGTTGGGGGAACATTCCCAAGCTGGCAGGCCATCGGGAGCTTGCATTTTTGCACCAGCCTGGGCACCCTCAGCAGAGCGGCAAACCCCAGGCTGCCAAGATCTGTGTGAACGTGGCAAAGTAGCTTCCCCTCTCTGAGCCTTCATTTGCCTCATGTATGAAATTAATATAATAAACCTAATCCTGACCCTAACCCGGATTCCCACATCCCTCTGGGCTGGATAAGGAACAGACATCCGGGTTACGTGGTGGTCGAGCGGGGTGATGCATGTGCCCTAGCCAAGTACGCAGGACATGCTCAGTCATCCCTGATACCTGTGTCTGTCTCTGCCCAGACCAACCAGTTCTATCAGAGATGGTTTCCAACCAGTAACTGACTGGCTGACTCTAATGAGGTCAAGACACCCCAGAGGGTGGGGTGTACTTTGACCCTAGCTTCTTTGGAGGGTCTCAATTTCAAGGGAGTGCTGTTGGGTGGGTGGGCATGCAGGGGACTGAGCCCAGGAAGTCCTGAGCATCTTTCTCTGTGCCTCTGACTCCCTTCCTTAGTCTCAGGAATGAGGCTGAGGGACAAATGAAGGAGGACAAGGACGATAAGGAGTCGGTGGGCCTGGGAGCCACCAGAGATTAGCGTCAAGCATCTGGGGGCTGAGATCTCAAAGGGCTTCTCAGCAGAGTCTCTGCCCTGAGGCCCAACGTGTGCAGACAGCCCCCGCTGGGGGTAGTGGAGGGCAGTTGGTTGGCAGGCACCCAAGGGCAGGGGAGGGAGACGGGGAAGGAATTTGACCCTGTCAGCATTTCAAGGATCCTCCCCACCACATCTCAGAGCACCTCCACCTCCCACAGCTCAGTGCACACTGTTTAGAAGGTAGCCCCTTGGAGAAAACTGGCAAATCAAAGGGAGTGGGGAGACCAGAGGGTACGGGGAACAGAGGACTATAGCTCATATACACAACACAAGTTTCTTTACATGACAGAACATAGGTGAGGGGTCGTCAGGTGGCCATGTGTATTTACGTAGGGTCTGTCCTCAGCCACGGGGTCTTTGGGGGGCAGGCGTCTGCAACCCCGGCACCACCACAGGAATGGAGCATAGTAGGTAGCAACAGAAAAGGTTTTGGAAGGATGAGTGAGGGGCGCCTGGGTGGTTCAGTCGGTTAATCACCCGACTCTTGGTTTCTGCTTGGGTCGTGATCTCAGGGTTGTGGGATCGAGCCCTCCATCGGGCTCTGTGCTTGGCAGGGAGTCTGCTTGAGATTCTCTCCCTCTGCCCTTCCCCATGCTCACTCACACGCTCTCTCTCGCTCTCTCTCAAGTAAATAAATCTGAAAGAAAGAAGAAAGAAAGAAAGAAAGAAAAAAGGAAAGAAAAGAAGAGAAAAGAAAAGAAAAAAGAAAAGAAAAGAAAAGAAAAGAAAAGAAAAGTGTGAATACATGGAAGAAGCTGTGTCCAGTCATTAGCCGCGTGGAAGAGGCGTGAGGTGGAGCAGATGTGGGGCAAGTCAGATGGCGGCAGCCCCTCTCACCTCTTTCCCTCCTCCCAATCTCTTCTGCTCACCACTTTCCCGCACTTGCCTTCCATGGCTCCCTATTTCTCATCAAAATCTTCTTCTGGCTTTGAGGCCTTTGCATCCTCCCACCCCTCGGCACTGTTCCCCTGGTCACTTATCTCAGCCGGCTCTCCCCCTTGCCACCATCACTCCTGCACCTCCCCCACCGCTGCTGACCCAACCCAAACGAGCTCCAAGACTCTGCTTATCCGATGGCTCCCACTGCTGGGAATCGGCCTCACCTCTGAAACCTGCAGGTGTCAGTGGTCTGGGCCACATGCCTGGCAGACTATGGGCCCTATTCTCTGGGTCAATCCCACCTCATCATGGAGACTAGATTTCCAGAGAAGGGGAAAACTTGCCACACATTTTCTATATCCCTCCCCATAGTATTCAGTTTGCAAATGACTAATATTCATGTCAGAGATTGCAAAATAATTAAATTCAATGTAAGCACTTAGAGGACTCCAGGTACTGGGGATTCGCAGATGGGTAAGACTCAGGCTCCCTGGGGAAGGAAAAAGGACACCAACAGCCAATTCTGATGCAGCGGTCAGTGCTCCGGTGGAGGTGGGCACCGAGAAGAGGCACCAGCTCACTGACAGAGCTAAAAGAGGCTGCTCTCCCCAAGTAGGTGACGGCGGAGGGACTGAGCAGGAGTTAGTAGGGCAAGACGTCTATGGGCAGAAGTCCCTGCTTGTATAAAGGATGGGGATGGGGTCAGAGACTGCAAACACAGCAAGTGACCAGCTGATGCAGTAGTCAGAAGTCTTGCAGGTCCCACCTCAGGGTTTGAATGTGATCCTGAAGCTTATGGGATATTAATGAAGGAAATGAACACATCGGCAGATGCTTGATTTACCCACACCTTTTATAGGAATACACCATCTCTTAGGGTTAGCAGTAAGTAACAGGCTTGCTGAAGAATATCCAGAGAAGAGTTTTTGGGCATTTTGTGCTCAAAGAAAGGATTTCCTGCCCCCCTACTTAAGCTTAATTTTTAATCCCAAGAAACAAGCTTTATGAAAGACAATTCGTTTTTACAGATTACTAAGAATACTAAGACTAAGAGTGGCCCCCACCAGAGCTGGGAAGTAGCCACCTGCCCTTTCACGGGCCCCCTGGATCCCCTCACCCCCATGCACCCCCAGCTCAGCCCCCATCTCTCCCTCCCTCCCCAGCCCACAGCAAAACTCCTCCTTCTCTGTCCCACTTGGACCTGCCCTTTGTGCTCACAATTCTCACCACCCCTCACTGGATGTGGGCAGGTTGCTTATGTCTCTGGGTCTCTATGACCTCATTTGTGAAATGATTACAACAAACCTACCCGGATCCAAATCCTGTCCGAAACCCTAGCGCTAAGTTTGCTCTGGACAGATTGATGAACGATTATCAGAGTTCTGTGATAAGTAAGCCACATTAAGCACCAGACACACTAAGGACATAGAAGTGTCAATCATTTCTGGTTCCTTTGGCCTCCCCTGCTCAGATCACAGGCACAAAGCTCAGTTTATCTCGGGTGTGGACTCAGTGTTTGTTGAGTGGGCGGGGGGGGGGGGGTGTCCTAAAATTGCTCAGCTAAGCAGATGCTCAAGTAAACTGTGGTAGGTCTGCTTATGGACTATCATGCCTAAGAGTCCACTTAAATACATATCTCCAGAAAAGAGAGAACACTTATGGTACACCTGCAAAAGTGTCAAGGACTTTTTGTACATTTTTTTTTTAGCTAATCCTCCTAAGAATTGTGAAAGTGGTTTTTAATTCCACTTAACAGATGAGAAAACTGAGGTCTATAGAAGTCCAGTGTATCTCATTTAAGTGACTACTTCCAGCCAGGTTCATTTAGAATAAAGAGAGAGAGGACATGTGTATATATGTGTACCGGTGCCCTTTTGGTGACCCTTGGGTCACAAACAGGAAGTCACCATCAATTCTGTCCTTTCATTGGTTGGTTGTAAGACTTAAAACAAATTATCCCCCTCTCTGGGGACCTCAGGGTTATTTTTTGCTGTGTGTTTGTTTGTTTTTCAAACCCATAAAATGGAGGTGGAAGTAAGTAGGGATGGAGCTTGGAGCAAGGAGGGGCAAAATCAGATAAATGAGCTCCCTATCAGCACCCACCTTACAGGGTTCTCTGCAAGACCTCCCCTAATTTTTAAACAAATCACATTTCTCATTTCCAGAACCAGTTTCTCAAAAGCCATCAACCAAATCAGGCCCCAAGCTGTATTTCCCGGCTTTACAGTCCACACCTTCATTTGTAACCAATACTGCCAAGTTCATCTGGTGGTTAGCTGGTCAGGGCTCACTGCCTTCTCACCCTGAGGACAGTCATAAACATTGGAAAAGGAAATAAAAAAAGAGCGCCATGGCAGGCTAGAGCTGGGAGGCACCTCAGGGACCATCTCCAATCCCCTCATTTTACAGGGGAGGTGTCAGGGTCTTGAAGGAGTTGGGGGACTCACCCCGGCTCCACCAGCAAAGACAATGCCCAAACACTGGCTTCTAGGCATTGACTGACTAACCATGGATCACGATTGCACGGGAATTAGATGGATCAATAGGCAGGAGGAATTGAATGTAGTAGGCTACAGGCATGGGGGCTGTCAAGAAAGAAATGCTCAGGGTGACAGAGGAATGCCTCCTGAAATACATGTGTTGTGAAGCAGCCCTTGAAGTGTGTGACAAACATGGGAAAGAACTTGCCCAAAGACTCTGAATATCTCAAAGGTTGTAGCACAGACCCTCATTTGTGGCCAGTTGTCTCTGCCAATATCTGATCTCCACTTCCTTAGAAACAGATTTCCTGATATTTTTCTCTGGGCGCATGAACACCCAGAATAAAAACTACATTTCCCAGGCTCCCTTGCAGGCGATTATGGCCAAGTGACTAAGTTTTGACCAGTGAGATATAAGATGGAAGTACTGTGTACAACTTCCAGGAAGTGTCTGTAAAGGCATGACTGTGCCCTTCTCTCTTCCTCTTTCAGCCAACTCTAGTGCAGATATGATGGCTGGATCCTGAGCAGACGTCCTGGACCATAAGATGGCATGCTAATGATGGCAGAGCAGCCGGATTCGGACTGCCTATCTGCATGGTACGTGCTGGATAATTCGTTTGTACAACCACACCCTGAACACCCCTGTTAATCACTATCTTGAGAATGAAGGGATCCCGTCGTCCCTTATATTCCCATCAAGCAGAATGTGCAGAACATGTTCAGTGTTCAAGGTCAGGGGCTCTGGGGGTGGCCAACCCAGAGTACCTCCCTTGTAAGGAAGAATGTCAAGTTGGCAGGCCTTGATCTCTTTGGAACTCTGGCCATGCAAGGAGGGGAAAGCTAAGTTGCTATGTTATGTGAAAGCTTGCTGCATGTAGATCCCAGCAGTGGATACTTTATCCAGTTTGGCACTACTGGACTCCCTGTATGTAAGTTCTCCCAATAAACTATATCTGGATTCCTGTCTCTGGGTCTTTTCTTTGGCTTCACTAAACCATCACCCACCTTTGGCTTAGGGTGCGCTGGGGTTGGCTACACGCTATCCCCAACTTCTTTACATTAGAACTTCTACCTTAACTCACTTATATTTGTCCTTTTTTTCTCCCTAATTGTATCTAATTCTAGCTAAAACAGAAGTGGAAGAGAAATAAATTCAGAAGCCCCTAAAAAAATCCAGAGACCTAGAAAGGGAAGCTGGCCTTGCAGAGAGTTAAAGTGAATTGAGAAGAATTCTAATATGGATATGCTGGTGGACCTAGGGAATGTTCTAGGTAGACTAGTGGCCCTCAAATATGATTGTGCATCAGAATCACCCAGAGAGCTTCTTAAACCACATTCTGCTGGGCCCCACCGCAGTTACTGATTCAGTTAGTTTCGGAGATGGAACCTGAAAACTTGCATGTCTAATGAGTTACCAGGATGCTGATGCTGCTGGTTCAGGGGATTTTGAGAACCATCGTTCTAGACTTTTCAAAAATACATACCCAAACTCTGTTTGGGTGGGTCCAGCTTTGCATCTTGAACATTGAGATGTGATGATTTTCAGCTGCTCTCAAAGACCCAGGAATGTGGGGAGCCAGGAGAGGGCCTGAGCAACAGCTTGGCCAAGCTGAGCATCCAGCAAAGAGATTTGTGATGCAAATGATTTACGGGTGTTCAGCTGGGAGCAGAAGGGATTTCAATATGGTGAGCCAAATCGAATTCATTACCTGACAATTAGCTCTAAATTAACGCAAGACTGTGCCGCCTGAATGTGCTCTAAGGAAGAGGGTCCCTGACAGCTTGAGATGGGCAGGAAGAGACATCGATTTTAGCTGGATGCAGAGATGGCATCTTCCCAGTTTGCCATTGTACCCGGAGCTCAGAGAAGGGCCAGGGCCTGCTTGGAGGCCCTCTCCAATCCCACTCCCTCCAGATTTAGCCCTGAGGGAACGCAACTCAAGCTCATCCAGAATGGACCTGGTCTCCCAATGCCCTCGCACCACCAGGTTTGTTCTGAAGACTGCCTCAGGCTTGCTCCCAGGCTGGCTGTGGATTCCTCAGCAATGAGATGCTGCAGGATGAAGCTCATTATGTTTTAAAGGAGCAAACGGTTAGCACTGTAGGAGTATATTTGACTTCCTCGATGGAAGTTGCAAATCCTTAAGGATAGGAATTATTTTCCTTATTTCTTTAATTATCTCCCCATTCTTTCCTTCCCCTCCCCTTCCCTCTCTGCCTCTACTATGGGGCCCCTGGAACAGCGCATACAAGAATATAACCACAGAAAATGATGGCCAGTGGACTGAGCAGCCTCAGCACTTCATTTATTTATTCATTAAACATGTGCCAGGATACAGATCACGTTGGCCTCTGACCACATAAAACCTATAGCAAGAGACACGCAAGCAAGGAGTTAAAAAAACAGACGGGTATGTCATATGGTCCTAAAGGCCCACATATAAGGGAGCTGAGGCCCAGGGCACTCTGCACACCACTCTGTTTGCCGACGGAAACATCCTATAAGCATCTCAGCTCATGATGTGGACCCTTCCCCTTCTCCCAGTACAATCCTCAGCCCTACCTACAGGTGCGAACAGGTCACTGTCCAAGGGCATTCTCCTGAGTCCTATCATGCCTCCAAATCTTCAGGATCACTGACTCTGAAAAGTCAAGGTAAGCAAGGTAAATGAAGCAAGCAGAGACAGGAACGACAGGCAACTAGCTCCACCCCTCCTCCCTTTAACTGCCCCAGCCCAAAAGCCTGACCGAAACTCCTTCCCAGTGTGTACTTCACACAGTTGCCTATGACAAGTTCAGTACCTTCATATTTGCATCCCCAATACACCTCATTTAAAGTATTTAAATGAGGGGGGCGCCTGAGTGGCTCAGTCAGTTCGCGTCCGACTCTTGATTTCTGCTCAGGTCCATGATCTCAGGGTCATGAGATCGAGCCCCGCATGGGGCTCCATGCTCAGCGTGGAGTCAGCTTGTCCCCCTCCCTCTGCTCCTCCCCCTGCTCGTGCTCTCTCTCTCTCACTCAAATAAATAAATAAATAAATAAAAATCTTTTTAAAAATAAAGTATTTAACCATTTTGACAAATGGCCCCCAATCGTTTCTCTTCTGGTTTGAAACTCTGCAGAACTATCATTCAGAGTAAGGAGAACCAAGCTCATGTCCACCCTTGGTCATACTCTCTCCAAACAATAATTACTTAAGACAATTTGTGGACTGCATGTGGGATTTAAAAAATTAAGAGGTACCAAATTACATGTGTATATTGTTTTACAAAAATCCTTTGACTTCCATTACCTGTTTTCTTTCTTTTTTCTTTTTAAATTTTTTTAACTTTATTAGGGAATAATTGACAAACAATTATAAATGTTCAAAGTGTACAATGGGATGATTTGATCTACGTACGTGTTAGGGAGTGATTACCAAGATCAAGATAATTAACACATCCATCACCTCACATAGTTAATGTGTGTGTGTGTGTGTGTGTGTGTGTGTGTGTGTGTGATAACAATGCTTAAGATCTACCCTTAGCAAGTTTCAGGTGTACAATACCACATTTTTCATTATAGTCACCAGGCTCTACATTAGATCACAGAACTTCTTCTACTTATAACTTGAAGTTTGTACCCTTTGACCTACATCACCCATTTCCTACCCTCCCCCCAGCCCTTGGCAACCACCATTCTACTGTTTCTTTTTTTTTTTTTTTAAGATTTTATTTATTTATTTGCCAGAAAGAGACACAGTGAGAGAGGGAAGACAAGCAGGGGGAGTGGGAGAGGGAGAAGCAGGCTTCCCACCGAGCAGGGAGCCCGATGCAGGGCTCGATCCCAGGACCCTGGGACCATGACCTGAGCTGAAGGCAGACGCCTAACAACTGAGCCACCCAGGAACCCCTACTCTCTGTTTCTATGAAATTGGCTTTTTTTTTTTAAAGATTCCACATGCAAGTGATATCAATAGTGAGTCATAGAACCAAAGCCTCCACACTGGCCTGACCCTCTGCCGGGTGCTCTTCCCCTACACCACACCCTGCTCATCACCCGTGGGAGACAGCACACACACGACATAGAGCATAAAATGCGCCTGTGCGTCTGCACGTCAGCCTCACCTTTCACCCACTCCGCCACCATGGTCATCACCCCAGCTTGAACCCGTGGATCAAACTGTTGTCACAAAAAATAAAAAATGTTGGAACAACACGATGTACTCGGGGTAGCATCTGTATGGGGCAGTGTTCGCCAGAGAAACAGAACCAATAGGAGATGTGTGTGTGGTGCGTTTAAGGAACTGGCCCATGTCACTGTGGGGCCAGTAAGTAGAAAATTGATAAAGCAGCCTGCAAACTCAGGCAGAATTTGATGCTGCCATCTTGAGGCAGAATTTCTTCTTCTCAGGAAAACCTGTTCTTACTCTTAACATCTTCAACTGATTGGATGAGGCCCACCCACATTATTGAGGATAATTGAGTGTAGATAGTGACCACATTTACAAAATGCCTTCACAGCAACACCCTGGTTAGAATTTCATCAAATAATTAGGTACTGTAGCCTCATCAAGATGAGCCACAGAGCTATCACATCATCTAAAATGCTGTCTCTGACGTCTGGAAGGTCTGAGCTAGAAGAGATTTGGGAAGACAAAAGTGCCTCATCTCACCAGAAACCCAAAGCTGGAATACAAAAAGAGAAGACTCTCCCTTTCTGTGACTCAAGGGGAAGGGGACTACTTCTGTCCCATCCAAACAGGAATGTGACATGGGGGCTCCTGCAGGGAGGGCAGTCCAGATAAAACCCCTCCCCCTCCCATGGGAGTTGCTTCCCTCCCTGGGAAGATACAGAGAAGATGAAAAAAACACCTGCTGCCAAAGAGGCTCCAAGACCCCCAAAGCTGCTCACTATTCTAGTTACCTTCAAATCCTGGAGCACTAGTGAGCGAGGGCTCCATACTTTCTTTCACTCACCCGCCCGTAAAATAACCCGCCCAGGATTGATTTTTCTTGATTAACTTATTCCACACGTTTGATAAATAATACCAGCCCTGTTTTAGTGCTTTCCTCTGACTCCATTTGTTAACAACATTCAAGATTTTTCTTCTCCCATGATGGGTACTCAAGGCACAAAATTCAAACTAATCACACAGAGGGGAGGTCTCCAGCCAGCCGTGTCTCCGCGCCAGGCAGGGACATTTTATTTGTCAAGGGCTGACTGAGGCAGTACAGATTTAATGGAAAGAGTTCTTTTTCTGGAATCAGGTCTGAGGGTCATCCTAGAGCTGCCTCGGCCTCACATGGCCTTGAGCAAGTATATAATCTCCATGAGCCTTGGCATGGAGACCCTCTGAAAAAAAGGGTTTTCCCACCTAGGAAATGAGAGTTGCTGAGAGGTCCGTAGTGTGGAAAAGCAGCTTTATAGTGTAGAATGCTGCATGGACCTAGGTCGAGCCACTTCCCCACTGTCCCCTGAGCCTTGTCATCCACCAGTCTTCAGGCAGCCCCTACTCAGGGGCCTTTTCTGGTTACTGTGACTGCTTCCATACCATCACGAATGCACTTGCATTAAAAAACAACCACTTCATCGTGCTCCAAGATTCTGTGGGTCAGGAATTCAAAAAGTGTGCAGTAAGAATGTCTGAGGCCTCAGCCAGAACGAGTCTAAGAGCCGAGGGGTTCAGTGACCGGATGCTGGATCACTGGGGACCTGTTCACTCACACGTCTGGCGGTCGCGGGCCTCACCTGCAACGGCCTCTCCAGGGACTGCTTGGGACCCCTCACAGTACAGTGGCCGGGTTCCAACAGCAAGTGTCCCAAGGGAGCCAGGTGGGAGATGTGCTGCCTTTTATGACCTGGCCTCGAGAGTCACGTAGCATCACCTCAGCGGTAATCACACGTCAGCTCAGATTCATGGGGAAGGAATACAGGCCTCCAGCTCCAGCTGGAAAGTCCCATTGTAAGACCAGCACCTGGGATGGGAGACACTGTTGCAGCCATTTTTGGGAAAGTCAATCTGCCAGAGGGTCTGAGTCACGCGATGAATGAACAAGCGGGCAAGTTAGAATTTTGGACCAGAAATAAAACTTGATAGATGTTGTACCCCTCCTGACTCCAGGTGTCCATTGAGACAAACACAACTTGAACCCATGTCAGGATACCCAGCCAGAGCAAGTTCAGAGCAGGACGTGTCCAGGAGGGTGGGGGGCAGACTGCACACCTGCCCTTTCCTCCCACCTCTGAACTCTCCACCTCCCCCAAGGCCTGAGCTAGTCTTGGCACTTACATCTCCCTATTTTCCAGAATAATCTCAGCCTCCCATTCTACGGGCATGGCTCCCCAGGGTTGGCCCCTTTGAGGTATTTGCAATGTACCCTTGCTTCTTAACCTGTGTTCCACCAAGAGCAACACTGGCATTACCTGGGAATGTATTAGAAATACAGGATCTCTGTCCACACCCTAGACCTACGGAATCAGAACCTGCATTTTAACAAGAGCCCCAAGTGATTCTAATGCTTTTTACAGCTGCAACAGCACCAGAGAAGAGGAAAGAGAACTTGATTTGAAAAACTCATACAAATGGGTTTCAATTCTGGCTTTGTCCATTTATTAGTTGGGCAAACTCAGGCAAATTATTTTAGCTCTCTAAGCTTCAGGTTCCCTAATAACTGGGTATCACAGCTACCTCAGATGGGGAGTGAGAGTGTGTGCGTGTGTGTGTGTGTGTGTGTGTGTGTGTGTGTGTGTGTGTGAGACTGTGACTCCCAGGGCTGGCAGCCCTTCCAAGTTCAACTCTGAGGACCAAGCACAGCCTTTAGCCCTCCCCCGCACCGCCCCTGGCTTGGGACAGACCTCTCCCCACGTCTCCCTTCTGCCATGAGGTCAGTCAGGAGATGGCAGGGTCTGGCTGCATGGTCAGAACTACAGGGAGATGGAAAGATAGACATCTTTTCAGGAGCCACCCAAGTGTGAGATGGGAGGGGCTCAGGGGGCCTGCTCTCCTATGGAGGTGTTATTTATTTCTCTAATAGACACTGTTTATCACCCACTTACAGGAGTTCTGGCTGGGGCCTCTGTCGCCCTTCAGACTCTGGAAATTAGGTCAATCCCTCCAGAACTTACTTGCACTGGGCAACCTGCCTGGCAGGGGCAGCAAGGGGGCCCTGCCAGGGACAGGGGCTCAGGGATGATTCACATAACCCGGTCCCCGCACCCAAGCCACTCAGTCATCAAGGTCACTGAGCTCCTCCCACTGCCATCACCCAGGCCTGCTGGGCTCCACGTGTGTGTTGGGAAGTGCGGGGAGTGGGGGGCAGTGTTACATAGAAATCATACATCAGTACCATCCTGGAAAGCAGAAGAAGGGCTGCTAAAAAATGCTAACAGGATAATAAAATATTCAGTATCCCCAAGCCTTTATTTAAAATATGCACCAAAATGATTCCATCCTTCCCTCACACTATAAGCCTTCAAGTGAAGTTAAAAAAAATTGTAAGTACAGAGCAGTTCTTACTCTCGCAGTACTGACAACAGCAAGTCCTTCCTTAGATCTAACTTAAGTCTCACTGCTGTATGTAACCGGCTACGAACTGCCCAGCACCGTCAGCACAATAACTTCTCAGCAAGTACACAGTCGGTTGTGGCTCTGGAAGACTATCCCCCAAGGGGGCAGAAAAATCTCTCCATATCTTTTGATTTTCATTCTTTAGGGTCAGGTCCAGGCGTGTTAAGGGTCGTGCTAAGCCCAGCCAGCCTCCTCCCCAAGTTGAGTCTAGACAATCAGCAATGCTCAAACTGACCTTCAGAGGTGGGCGCAGCGCTGTGGGGACGTTTGATATATTTTTTCCCAAAGGAAATTGGCATGGAGGCTACCTAGTGAAGTAGAAGTAAAAACTAGGGAAATAGTAGACCACAGAGATCAGGGACTTTCTAGAAGGTATATGTTATAGAAAATGATTCTGCTATTAATTGGCAGGATGACCAAGCTTCAATTTCACTCTGGACCTTGGCCTTTATGTCAACATTTAACGGGTCTGTCTGTTAGCTGTCCTCTATAGTTTGGAGGGTCAAATCTTTGCAGTTCTACAGACACTGTCCTCCACAGTCATTTATTAGAATGTTTGAGAACATTCCAACTGAGTGTGCAAGCACTATGTAAATGTTAGTTAACAATAATTCACAGCAGAGCCACCGGAATTGAACATCCTGGGAGGTCACCCAAGGGTCCTTGGAGTGGGGACACAGAGGTCCAAGCTCAGCCTTCTCTGACTCACTGTGGGGAAGTGGGCCAAGTCCCCTCCCCAGCCCAGGCCAGTGAGAGGAAACCATCATCCCCACCTCCCACCTGATGGAGACATGCCAGAAACCAACTAACAAGTGAGCTCTGGGTGCCTACAGCGGGGGATGCTGGCGGCAGATGCCCTGTGGGGGAGCCAGGCCTCCTCCACTCCATCTGGCTGATCCACAGCCACATAATCTGGTTAATACAGATGAGTTCTGATGCGTGGGTCCTCACAGAGCTATGTAAGGGCCAGATCCCCTGGCCAGACTCGGGGAAGCCCATGTTAATAAGAAGGGCTTGCTCTGGGCACTTGCAAAGCAGGGTCTGGCTTTGGATTTAAAGGCAAGGTTGAAGGGGTCTCTGATTATGGGGTGGGAGTGCTCAGGTCCCATCTGTCTCTAGGCAGTTTGGAGGACTTGCTAAACTTTTATCCCAGACCAAGGGCTGATTGTCGGCTACAGTATGAACAGGCCACATTGACTGGCTGAGGGGTCAGTGTCCATGACCCGTGGCTGACCAGGTCCCCCTCCTGTCTTGCCCAGAACTGCCTCCACCTTCCCGGAAATTCTTCCCTATTTTCTGTCCTAACTTCATGGCTCAGTGTCAGTTCCTCTGGAGAGTGCTATCTAACCTTCCAACATGCCAGAGTCACCCATCCATTCATATGGATGTGCCCATAGGAGAGTGTCCTCTTCCTTCTAGGAGCCTCCATCAGAGGCAGAGGAGGACAAGGAAAGAACAGGAGGGGAAGTTTGCACGACCAGGGACCCAGTGTGGGGGTGGTTGGGAGAAGAAAGGAGAGGAAATCGTGGCAGACCCGAAGAGATGGTGCTTAAGACAGACGGGGACCTTTGCAAGGTGATATCTGCTCTTCGTAGATGCCGGGTCAGATAGTTTGGGCATCCGCCCAAGGACCCAGCTCCTGGGAGCTTTCCTAAGAGATGCCATAAATCCTTGTATGTCATTTCACATGACTGCATACATGTGCATACGTGTGATGCAAGAAGAAAGTTCACACTGACCACTACAAGAGCTCCTACACAGGATATGCCCACAGAAGTTTCCAGAACCCCAACCTTCCCACCTGGCCTGCCTCACACTCCAGGGTATGTTCTCCGTGTTCTCCCCGCCACCACCACCACCCAATCAAAACATCCAGCCCCGAGTTCTCCAGTTCACTTTTCATCTGTAGCTCTCCCTGGGGACTTTCTTCCGGGGGGGGGGGGGGCAGGGGGGGCTGTGTTAGAGCAAGCTCATGTATACAGTAAACGGAGTTATCGGCAGCAGCTGGAGAATGTTTTCAATGAGTTGGAAAATCAGGTTGAATGTGTCATGAAATATGGTGCTTACACGGAAGCCCAGACACGTGGGCTAAGTGCTTTGTGATTAGGCCTGCCTCTACCCATTCCCACCAGCCCCTTTGCCTCGCCCCTCTGCCTCTCCTTCTCCAGAGTTTTTAAAGTTAAAATCTGCCTAAGTGTTTTATTAATATCTTGTAAGAGAGGCTTCTTCAGGTAAACGGCTCTTTGCCTTGGGGCCCCATGTGATCTTTTGCTGACAGCAGGTGTGTTGGCTCGTGCACAGGCATGATGTTAGGAGTGCACCCTTGTGTGTGGAGGACTGAATAAATGTTTATTGACAATGCGAGTGTCATTGCGCTTGCATTTTGTGTTGCGTGTATGTTGGTACATCACACACAGCTTGGCCTCCGAAGCTGGATGTGCTCTACTTTCAGTTTCTGAGTGTCTTCAGATGTTATATTCTGTCCAAATAAATGGACAGACAGGACATTCCGATTGCTACCAAGATGTACTTTCTTAAAAGGTCAGCCCTCCACTTCCAAGCAGGTGCAAACAAATCCAGTGCATTCTTCTCTCCTCTGCCCTCCTCCTAAACTGTCTCTTCCCTCCCAGCCTCCTCCTTCTTCGTTTTCCCTTCTCCAAAGAGCCAGATGTTAGACATGCTTGACAAGGGTCCACAGAGCACAGACATGAGGATGGGAGAGGGCCACAGAAACCGTCTCCAGCCTTTCATTTCACGGATGACCCGACTGAGGCTCGGAGCTGCTGAGAGATTTCTACCGTGTGCCCAGGGAATGTAACAGAGAGCCAAAACCAGAGCCTGGGTTTCCCCAGCCTTTTCCACAACTCTGCCCTGGGTGGAGGAAAACCAGTTCATGGGCTCTTCCCCACTCCCAACTCAAGCCCCACCCACGTCAGAGCGTCTGGATAAAATGAGTGTGGCCCATGAGTGTAGTGTCACCAGTGAGTGAAATGAGTCTAGCATCCGACTTCGGCTAATAGTCAACCAGCTGCTCTCCAGGATGTAGGGACTTCATAGGGATTCTTTCCCCAGTGGGCAGGAAGGAGTGGGAGCTGAAACACAGGGACATCAATCCTGCTGCCATTGGACCTCTCGTGTGACTTAATGGGGGCAACCTTGGTCCGCACACGCCCCCAGCTCAGGCATGTGGCCATCAGAATGCCTGTGTCGGCATAACCCACAGAGAGAAATGAGGAGATGTAGGCACAGAATCCCAGCTTTTAGCCCTACAAGGGGTTGAAGAAATGACCCTCTAGTCCAATCCCTCATGTTGGGCAGGAACTCAGCACACAGAGGCTCGATGACATGCCCTGGGTCCCACAAATAGGTCCAGTCAGTGCTTTGCATTTCTAGAGCATCCTTCTGTTTGCAAACCCTTCCCAGCCTTCCTCCCACTTAGAGTTGGGCCTTATGACACTCCCATGAGAGCAATGCTGGGCAAGGCCGCAGGTTTGACCTGTTCGCAGATAAAGACACTACTCGAGATGACTCACCCACATTGCCCAGCAGTGTCTCCACAAGCCCCGCTCAGCTGTGTCTCCCCTTTCCACCACACGCTACCATTCCTCTGCTTCACTGGAGATGAAGCTGATGTCAGAGACACATAGAGGGAGGAAGCAGGGACACACAGGTGTGCCCAGGCTTTTCAGTCTGCCTGGGACTCCCCCTGCCACACACACACACACACACACACACAGAGCACTGCTCTCCCCTGCCTCCTGCACCCAGCCCCTAAAAAGCCAGACTGACCAAGGGGCTGCGGCGGGGATAGGATTCTTCTCCAAGGTCAGGAGCGCCCTCTGCTGTTAGCATGGAGAATTACAGGACCCCAGCCGGGATTCTGAGATTGTCCTTTGAAAATCAAGCACCGGGCCTGCATCCTGCCAGAGAAAGGGCTTACCGAAAAGGGCCAATAGAAATGGAACCAGAAGCCCTTCCTTTTCCTAGGTGTCTTGGCTGAGTCTCTACTCTGAGGACTCAAATGGGGAGGGTGTGGGAATCTGGGAGGAGAAAGAATAGGGGCTACCTTAATTCTTTGGGGGAGAATCCTTTCATTTGGGATTTAAGGCAAAGGTCAAAGCCCTGGGCCCCTCTCCCCTTTGTCCTCTCCCTGTATTTCCAGAAGCTCCTCTCAGTTCAAAGACTGAACTGTGCCAATGGAGTGAATGGCCCGATAAGGAGCCCCTAGGAGCCACAGCACCTGTGAAAACTTTACTGTCACTTTACCAGCCTAAAAGTTAAAAAATGTTCACTTTGGCAACTTTGAGCCTGGGTCAAAGCATTGTGTATCTGCAGGAAGAATGCAGGACTAGGAAACGTGAGATCTGTTAGTACTACTTATTACTTATCTTTATGCTTGTTTCCTCACCTGCCAAATGGGCCTTATAATCCCTGCCTCACAACTCAGAGCTATGTCCTGGAAAATTCAGCTACGTAACAGGTATGTTGCAGCGTTAACGGACGGTGACTGTCACCCTGCTCGGTTTTCCTTCCCAAAAATGGGCAGCCGTGGTAGGAAGGTGCGGACAGAGGCCAGGCTTCTTCCCTGCCTGGACTCCAATGCTGAAATGAGATGAATCCATCTTAGCTCTTGACAATATCACCAGATTCCCACCTTAAGGCAAGGCATGCTTAAGGTTGTGTAAATAAAAATGCTTTTTTGCGGGGGAGGGGGGGAAGAGTCAATGAAAATCAGGTGATCCCCTTAGGCATTGGTCTCCTGGCCAGCAGGGCTAGGAGCCAGGGCCATTGCCCCAAGCTGGCTCCAGAGAATCTAGAAGGACTAGAGGAGGGGAATGCTGCTCAAGAAAGGCAGGAAGGAGAAGGATCAAGGTCCTGGGGACAGCACAAGGGCCCTAGGGTAGGGCCATGGGGGTAAGGAAGGAGGGAAGGGACAGCCTTCTCTGAGTTTAGAATTTTCCTGGGGCCAGCCCTGAGTTGACTTCACCTGGCACAAAGGTCAAGAGCACGGGCTTCAGCGAAAACTAGCTGCAAGGTGGAATTCCTTTTGTCCCTCGTGCCTGGGCCTGTCACTGAGCCTTCACTGACCTCATCCATACACTGGAGCCGTTATACCTGCCTTGATGCGGGTAAATGGTTTCATCAGCAAGCAGCATCTAGTAAGTGCACACAAATTATTATTGTTATCATTATTGGCGTGATCACTGTCATATCTTATTATGACATATCTTATTCTCTGCATGACGTTCCTTTATTTGAATTTCAGTTTTCTCATCAACAAAAGCGAGGATGATCTCTGTCCCTTCGTAGTGCCCAGGGTTGTGGTGCGGAGAGGGAGAGAGGTATCCCAGGTGCATCTGCGGAGGAAGGTTCCAGAGGGACCCAAAATGCTATTATTGAAGGCTAAATGTTCCGTGGCGAAAAGCTGCTGTAGCAATCTTTGCATCCACTTGATTTGAATGGGCACATTACTGTAATGTCCCAGTGCTGCAGTCAGCACGGGAAGGTTGAGCTATTTGTAACCACGAGACGCATGAGCAGCATAAAGATCAAATGGTGGAGGGAAACTCATCTGGCTTACCTGAGAAAACAGGGCTATTTGCTTTGAACACGACTGGAATTGATCCACGGCCACCTGCATCAGACAGCACTGCCCAGGGCTTCCCATAGGGAGGGCAAGAGAGACGAGGTGGGGGCGGGGAGAGAGGACAAAGGCAAGCACACATGCATCCTGGTCGGACACCAGAAGAGAGAGAGAGAGAGAGAGAGAGAATCCAGTCATGATTCCAACTCCAGTGCCATAATGGATACTAAAAGTCCTGTCTTCCACCTGTTGCTCTGAGAACACCATCTGCCCTCCACAAAGCTTCCCAGATCCCCTCAGATCTGGACTGAGTGCCTCATCCTTGGATTCAAGCTGTTCAGTGAACAGCCCCAGGCTATTTCTCTCCCTGCTCTGGTCCAGAGGACAGAAGACCCCAAGACAGCAGGTCTCCAAGGTTCAACCAGCGTGGGAGGGTAGTGGGGGGTGATGCCCTGGGCTGGACTTGGGAGGTGGCAGGAGGTGGAAACAAGACAGGCAGGAGAGAAACATGCCGAGACCCTCCTAAATGTCCCCTCAAGCCTCGGGCTGCCTTTTAGTTACACTGAGCCCTCTCCCACCAGGTAGTCCCTTCATGATCTGTTGGCTCCTCCAGCTTTCCCTATCAACACCTCCCTTGATGTTCACTTGAAACTGTCTCCAGTGTCACGAGGGGGCTGGGAGGGACATCATCTGACCTAAATCTAAGTCCCCACAGGATGACCAGACTCGCCTTGGTTTTGTCATCTGTAAAATAAGAGTAGTTATCGATGTGCTCTGAGGACCCCACTCGCCCCTAATGTCCTAACCTTCTCAACCACGCCCCCTCTTCCAACCCTGCACGTGGTGCCCATCCCCACTCACACTAGGGGCTCCAGGCTTCATCTCCCAACCTTCTCTCTCAACTTAGCATCCCTTTGCCCTCCGAGCTAGCAAGGCCTGTGCCCTTCTGCAGTGACATTCTGATGGTCACCTCCTTCTCCCCTCCCCCGCATCCTATCACACTAAGAATTGCCTCCTCATCCATCCCCACCAGACTTGCTGCTTCATTTCACTCCCTTCTTTACTTGTGGCAAAATATACAGAACATGATACTTATCATTTTAACTATTTGTAAGTATATGATTTGGTGGCATGAAGTATATTCACAGTGTTTTATATGAGAACCACTACCTATATGCAAGTTTGTCATCATCCCCAACATAAACTCTATACCCAATCCCCTGATCCCCATCCCCTGTAACCAACAGTCTACTTTCTCTATGAATTTGTCCATTCTAGATGCTTCATACAAGTGGAATCATACAGCATGTGTCATTCTGTGCCAGGCTTGTTTCACTGAGCATCATTTTTTCAAGGTCCACTCATGTTGGAGCATATATCAAATGTTCATTCCTTTTTATGGCTGAATAATATTCCATTATATGTATATGCCACATTTTCTTTATCTATCCATCTGTCGGTAGATAGTGGGCTGTTTCTACCTCTTGGCTCTTGTGAACAGTGTTGTTACAAACATGGATAAACAAATATCTGTTTCCCTTTGCCTGGGGTATCACCTAGGAGCAGAACTGCTGGATCATACGGTAGTTCTCTGTTTAACTTTTTGAAGAACTGCCAAACTGTTTTTCCCAGGCGCCGAACTGTCTGATATTCCCACCAGCAATGCACAAGGATTCCAGTTTCCCCACATCCTCACCAGCGTTGGTTATCTTCAGGTTTTTTATTATAACAATCCCAGCAGGCTATTCAGCAGTTTCATTCCACTCAACTCCCATCAACATCCAAGATATTGTAGCTCTGTCTGATAAGGGTCCTAATCTTACAGCACGTTAGATATAAAAAATACAGTTTGACTGAAAGCTTCCAGAGGGTGGGAACTGTGTATGATTCCCTGCAGGCCGCCATCTTGGTTTCCACACACCACTAAGCGGCGCCTAAGGGTGGCATGCAGTGGGCATGATGACTGTTTTGCTCATGGTTGTCTGCCTTAGGTCCCAGAGTCCAGCTGTGTCAGCCCGTCCTATTGACAGAAGCTGGGATGCCAGAGGACTCAAAGACAGTTTTCAATGAGTAGGGAGAAAAAGGACTAAAAAAGGATTTAAAAAAAAAAAAAAAACAGACAACCCTGAGGCTAAAAGGGCAGTCCCCAAGAGTGCACATGGGAAGAGAAGAGAGATTGATGGAGGGAACTAGTCAACTCTCAGGAAAGGCAGGTTCTGCAAGCTCTTTTTGAGCATCTGATTCTTCTGCCTCACGGATCTGAGCCGGAAAATTGCAGACTCTACTGCTGGACTCCCTGTCACCCTAGCCCCAAATCAGCTACAGTGAATTAAGGGGGTACAGTTTCCCCTGGGGCTCCTGCTGGGGCCAGAGGCAGCCTCAGGTGCCCCCAGGAACTCCAGCTCAGGCCCCAGCAAACTGGAGAATACAGCTGTTGTCACTGGGGTCCTTCGGGGGTGCAGACTACTCCAGAGAGGGAGGGCATGGGAACAGGGCTGCAGTGGGACCCCTGTGGTCCGGTTAACTAGTCAGTGGCCACATCCCTGTTTCTTCTTGTCCAGACAGCCATGGGAAAAGCCAAAGAGATGCTCAGAAGCACACTCCCCCAGGGTGGGCTATGGGAGATGTATGGAGAGAGACGTGAAGAACATCAGCAGGACAAGAGAGGGAGCTGACAGCAGGCACACACGGGGGCAGAGGCAGGAATGGCACATTGGTCACATGCAAATCGACCACGTAGGTCTAAGTGACCAAGCTTTCTCTCTCTGGCTCCTTCTCTCTTTCTCTCTCTCTCTCCGTCTCTCTTCCAGTTACTATCAAAGCAAAATTTATGAAGGGCTCGAGGCACTGGATATTCCTTGTATTTCAATCTCACTTTTTCCAGTCTCAAGTGAACAGCTTGGCGGCTCCTGCCTGTCAGGGAATTTAAGTTGCAGATGGGACGGTGGGCCAGCCGCGAGCACAGGAGCAGCCCCGCTGGTGCGCACCATCACTGCCTAGCACCCAGGCTGGGGAGAACTTGAGGAAGCAGCCGGAAGTTCCACTCTGGAAAGTGCCCTTGACCCAAGGCACCTCGTGGGCAGAAAGAGGGCGGTTCCAGACAGGAGACAGAGCCAGGTAAGAGGTCAAGGAATGCGGCCAGGGAACCAACCAGCACTGCTCCCTGCAGCCCCCATCGTTAGTGTATCTGTCTTTGACGTCAAATCCCCACCGGTCTGCACAGGGCTTTTGACATTCCATTGTCTTGGGGATTGTTCAAAAACCAAAGATGCCTCCCTTTTTCTCTACGTGCTCCTCACATCTCACACGCCAACCACGACTGGAGAGAGGCGGGAATGAATAAGGCGGACATGCTAACCCACAACAGGTGTACATACACACGATCTCACGCATAGATAGGCGTTTATGCTGCTGAAGACGCGACCGCCAGCAAATGCCCACAGCAGGCTAGAAGGAGGAAACCCATTAAATCTGCTCCCATTTGGACCTCACTGCTCCGGAATGGAATGTATATGATTATGGCCTTCGGCCGTGATCAGTCCGTGTTGACACAGTAAAGCATTTGCCGCACTTAGCATCCTAGTCTGAAAGGAAAGAACACCCCAAACATGCTTAAGATCATAACCAAGGCATACACTTCTACTTAAATAATGAGCTTTGAGAATAAAACGTAAATAGTAGTGTGCCTGTTCGGTAAAGTGAGTGCATACTGGTGTTCCACCAATTTGAGGCCTAACATACCCTCCGCACACACTCGTGGAGAGACATTCCCACATCACAAACCCCTCTCTAGCTTGTGTCCAGGAGATAGCTAATGTATTTACTGGCTTCCAAGTATAGGTTGAATTATCCCTCTCCAAAAAAAAGAGAGAGAGAGAGAGTGACGTTGAAGTCCCAACCCTTCAGTATCTCAGAATGTGTCCTTATTTAGAAACAGGGTCATCGCAGATGTAATTAGCTAGGATGGAGTCATCCTGGCATAGGGTGTCCAATATGACTGGTGTCCTTCTAAGAAGATGGGATGGCCACATGAGGACACAGAGACACAGTGACAAAGCCCCGTGGAAATAAAGGCAGTTTGGAGTGATGCACCTGCAAGGCAAGGAATATCAGGGATGGATGGCCTCCACCAGGAGTTGGGAAAAGGCAAGGAAGGATTCCCACCTCCCGGTTTCAGAGAGAGCATGGCCCTGCCGATACCTTGATTTTAGACTTCCAGCCTCCAGAACTGGGAGACAACATAGTTCTGCTATTTTCAGCCACCCAGTTTTGCAGCCCAAGGAAATACAGAGTTTACTTTCCGTTACCCTGTTGAAAGGGACCAAAAAGGTCCATTTGCTGACAGTGACATAGGAATGAGTCTGCAGACAGGACAGAGCTTGGGCCTTCTGGATACAGAGGCTGGCATGGAGCTTGAGGGCTAGAAAATCTCTGTGACATGGGCCAGAGACACGGATGCTGACTTTTTGGCTGACTTGTGATTTTTTTCATTAGACATCTGTTCAGTAGGTGATCCGCGGCCTTTAAGCATACTGTGGGGGAGCAGTGCTTTTCCAAGTGCTGAGGCTGCTGGAGGGCCTTGTCTTCCTCAGACCTGTCCATCCCCCCCATTGGGCACTCCTCAGATGCCACCCAGTTCTGTCATTTAGCTTGTCCTGCTCCTCCAGGACAGTGAACATCCTCCAGGGCTGACACCATGTCATGCCCTATGTGGTGCATTTAATGGGTGCTCAATAAATGTGTGGTAAATTGGTGGATGAGGCAGGAAAACATAAAAATCATGATTGACACAAAGACTCCTAGTGAGCCACCGGTGGAATTAGCACCCAAACCCACTTATTTCTGAATTCTTATTACTGCTGTTTTATCAGTATCCCCATTCGACATGAAAATAATTGTATTTTTTTTTTCTTTTAACTCATTCAGGGTATGTTCACATTGGCTACCTGATGGAATTCCATGAGGTGGGTCTAGTGGGTGTGATCAGCCCTGAGGTCGGAGACTGAGACAAAGGTGGGATCTGAGCACCAGACCAGTGAGGAAGCTGGACGTGGAGGCAACCAAGAGTTGGGAGATGGTTCTAGACCCACTCATCTCCCCTGCCTGAGTATCCATGTCACCAGCCTGGTAAATGAAGGTATTTGTCCCTTCAGCATTCTGCATATGACTGTTTGGCTTCTGATCTCCCAGCTGTGGTAGACACAGGAAAGTGTCACCCAGGCCCCTCTTCCAGGGTCAGCAGAGCCCCCCCCCCCCCACCAAGCCAGAAGCTCCTCCAAGGTCAGCCTCAGCTAAGGGGACCAAGTGAGGCATGGACACTGAAGGCCAGGTCGTTTGTCCCCACGAGCAGTTCTCACTCTAGAGCCCCCAGTCATCTGGGGACCCACGTCGCAGATTCAGTTCAACTTGCTCCTCTTCTCAACCCTAATTCCTCCCCCTTCCTCCACAGGGGTGCTAATCCCTAAAAATCATCTTGGAACCCAAACTCCGCCCCAGCAGCTGTGTCCAGATGGTCCAAACGGCAGCCCAACGCACTCCTCCGCAGCCTTTTTTTAATTGTGGTAAAACACACATAACATAAAATTTATCCTTTTCACCACTTTTTCTCGCTCTCTTTTTTTTTTTTACAGAGACAGAGAGCGAGCACAGGCGGGGGGGCAGCAGACAGAGGGAGAGGGAGAAGCAGGCTCTCCGTGAGCAAGGAGCCCCACATGGGTCTCGATCCCAGGACCCTGGGATCATGACCTGAGTCAAAGGCAGACGCTTAACCAACTGAGCCACCCAGGCGCCCCAATTTTCACCACCTTTAAGTGGCAGTAAGTACATCCACATCAATGTGGGACCATCACCTCCATCCATCTCCAGAAGGTTTTCATCTTCCACAACTGAAACTCTGTCCCCATTAAACTCTAACTCCCTATTTCTCCTCCCCCAGAAACCACCATTCGACCTTCTGTCTCCATGAATTTGACAACATGTGGTATCTCTTGTAAGTGGAATCATACAGCATTTGTCCTTTTATGTCTGGCTCCTGTCACTAGTGTGATGTCTCCAAGATTCATCCACGTTGTAGCACGTGTCAGAATTCTCTTCCTTTTTAAGGCTGAATGATACTCCATTGTACATATGCACCACATTTAGTTCATCCATCCCTCCATCACTGGATACTTGGGTTGCTTCCACCTTTAGTTGTTGTGAATCATTCTGTGCGTATATGTTTTCTATCTCACACCAGCTCACCCCATATATAAATGGGCCTTCCTAGCCCCTGTAAGGATGACCAAGAGCTAAGAGGAATGGCAGGCATCTTCAGAACATTCTAGTCACAAGGTAAAAAGGGGTGATTGCTCCAGTTCCCCACTGCATCAAGGATGGTTAGCTGGCAGCGTTCTGGGAAGAGGCACAGGTGTAGACAAACAATATTGGTTTTCCAAGGTGTAGAAGTGGGGTCCATGAGGTGAGAAGTGAGGAACGATGGGAAAGCACGGGAGCAGCCCAGAAAGGGCTCATGTCCATGGTCCTTTCTGGACCATCTTCCCCCTATAACACTGCCTGAGACATTCCCTGCAAAGGTGACAGGAGGTGAGCAAGGGGATCCCCACCCTGCAGTTTGCCTTGTCCAGCACCCCCTATCCACACAGCCAGGGAGAGACTGAGGAAGACTGATATATTCAAAATAATAATCCCTGACCTAAGGAAAAAATGACTGAATGCATGAACCCAACAACTTGGAATGCCTGATGCATGCCAGGCACAGTGCGAGGCATATGCCGCTTTGGCATCGAGATCCCCTTTCCACCAGCTGGGGAACCCACTCCCTGCGTCTCCGAATAGAACGGGGCAGAATAACCCAACCAAGCAAAGGATAAGCGCCCGAGTAGGTGTCCTCTCTGGGAGGTAGACCCCCTCACTACAGACCTCTGTTCCTTGACTCTCAGGGCACTCCCCAGTTCCTCTGCCCCATCCATTCAACCATTCAGTCATTTCACAGCTGTCCTTTCATCTGCCAGGCACCACGTGGGGGAAGAAAAGGTAAGAATGCCTGCCGAGGTGGGTAAGAGGAACCCCACAGACACACATGATGAAAAATGTTGCTTGGTGATGAAGATCTGCTCTCATCTCAAAACTCAAGTAGAGCCTCTGGCCCAAGTCCAGGCGTGGAAGCACACATTGTCCCCTGCCCACGTGGGGTCAGCGGTCAGCAGGTGTGGGAGTGCTCCTTCGGGCTGCTCTCAGTCAGAGACCTTGGGCTGATCAGCATTGTTCAACCATCACCAGAGCAGCGGGCCAACCCCGACCTTCAGAGAGGCTCTCCACTATGTCCCTAAGACCCAGCTCTGCACAAAGCTGCCCTGATGAAGCCTCGGGGACCACCCAACCGAGCAAGGACTTGGCTGCCAGTTATCAGCTCCAAAAGGAAGGGAAAATCCAAACTGAAGGCATTCGAGCTTACCCTCTGTGTCGGAAATCCCACTGCCTGGCACATGCCAGGCATGATGTATGGGAATAATAAGGCCCCTTGAATTACCCATTAAGTGCTGTCAGCAAATCACATGATTTCTGTTTTAATACTGCACATATCTGGCCTCTGGAAAATGATGATGATGCCATCCCCCCCACCCCAGCTGGATGATAAATAGGGAGGCACGGCCCCTTCCTCAGAGCCATCTCTGGGCAAAGGCAAAGAAAGGAAGAGAGAGAGACCACCCACATGTGCATTCCTGCATCTCAGGCTTCATGCCTGGGCTCCTCTGGCTGCCTTAAGAAGGGAGGGTTCCCAAACTATCCTACCTGGCACCTCCCTCCAGCCAACTCTCATGGCTTCCTGGAGAGCACAGCTGCTGCATAAATGTCATGTGCTCAAAGTCACCTTCCCGACTTCCCCATCTAAACCAGGTACCCTCCACGACTCTCCCTCCAAACCCCTGCATTTCCATTCCTGGCATCCCACCTGTCTGCTTGTTCAGTGCATCACTCATGAGACACCATACACTGTGAGGGCAGGAATCGTGGCTGTCTTGTTCATAATTCAACCGGCAGGGCCTGGAACACTGCTCCGCACACAGTAGGCACTCAGGAACCATTTGCTGAGTAACTTCATAGAAATGCTCAATAAGCCCTGTTCCAGTGAGTTGAGCCACATTTCCTAGAAAACCAGCGCATCTAGAACTTCAGTGTGCATCAGAATTACCTGGAAGTTTGGTGTCACCAGTGACCACTGGGCCAATTCAGTAGGTCTGGGGTGGGAGGGTCTGTGTTTGCATTTCCATCCAGCTCCCAGGGGACTGCAGTGCTGCTGGTCCAGAGGCCCCACCTGGAGAATCTCATCCTGAGAGAATTAGCCATAAATGCAGACACCCTTTTCCTGCCCTTCTGCCTTCTGGTCAGATTTATCGGCGCTGTCCACAGGAATACAAGTGACGAAACAGAAAACTGGGCTTTTGGGGACCAGTCTGCCCGATCAGAATAAAATTATTCTTATCCCCAACAGTGGGAAAGTAAATTGAGGCCAGTGGATGCAAAGCGAGGTGAGTTGTTCAGGAAGTCGTGGCAGAGAAGACACAGAACCCTGTGTACCAGATACACAGCCTCCTATTCCAATCACCGAGCAGCACTTTTCTGACACCAACTGTAGAAATGAGTTGGCTTCCAAGTGGCCTATTAGAGAACAAATTATTCCCTGTTTTGCCACTCTTTCCATTTGAGTTAATCTGCAAGTCTAAAGTCCAAGCAGGTGCCAGAGTTATTCCTGCAACTGGCACCAAATTGCATTCAGAAAGCACAATTAGCACTTCGTTAATGTGCCTCAGAATAGGATAATCTACATATTACCCAAAGGTGGCCTCGGTCCCCACTGCACTTTACCTTAATGTGCCAGCGTCCAGGTTGCCCTGCTAACAGGTCTTTGCAAACCCCAGCATTTGCCAGGCAGCAGTCCCGGCCTCCTCAATTGCGCAGAGCAAGAAGGACGCCCTGGTAATAGAGACTAAGAATCCAAGATGCATTCTCTTTCTTCTTCCTCCTGATATTTCTCTTCCTCAACTATTCAGTCCACACACCCGCAGGGGCGGGGAGAAAAGTAGGCACCTGTGCCAGGGTGCAGCGGAGATGCAGAGGCCCAGAACAGAGTGCTGGAGCCCCAGGGGGGAGAGGAAGGCCCCTACCGAGGGGCAGCTCAACTCAGGGTCTGGAGCCTGAGCACTGGGAGAGATTTCTCACGAGACTGGGGCCACAGGGGAAGCCTGGCATGGGGTGTTGGAGCTTCAGCAAGGTGAGGAGCTTGAGGGCGTAAGGAAGGAGTCCCTGCAGGGGACAGCCGGCGTGGGGTGTGGGAACCTGAGAGCATCGGAAAGGGCTTCGAATGAGGCTGGGGGGACAGCATGGCAGAGTGTAGGAGGCCAAGTTAGATGCGGAGAGCATCCGTGCCAGGAAAGGGTGTCAGGAGCAATGGAAGATGGATTACACACGGGACTGCTGATCAAATAAGAAAATGCATCAGAGACAACAGCAGCCAGATTTCCCACTGCTAAAGAAGGAAGCTACAAATATAAAGAGGAAGGAGGGTGCCTGGGTGGCTCAGTTGGTTGGGTGTGTCAGCCTTGGGCTCAGGTCATGATCCCAGGGTCCTGGGATTGAGCCCCGCATCGTGATCCCAGCTCAGTGGGAAGCCTGCTTCCCCCCCTGCTCCTCCCCCCAGCTCGTGCACTTGTGCTCTCTCTCACAAAAATAAATAAATAAAATATTAAAATATATATACACATATATAGAGAGATATAGATAGATATAGATATATATAAAATATATATCTATATAAAGAAGAAGGAAACTAAAGTGAATTCTGAGGCATTAGTCCGGAATTTGCGGTAGTTCTGCGAACCCTTGGTTTTCAGTATAGTGATAGATAAATATATAAATACAGATACAGCTATGTAAGTACAGACACCTCTATGTAAACATAAATGCAGATATTTCTCCACTCTGTCCACTGAGAGGGCCTGGGAGCCACCCCAATACCAATGAGCATGCTTAGCCCCCAGATCTTGGTTTCTCAATATCATTCTCCACTGAAAGGAACCAGGATGCTTGGACAATGAGTGATTCCAGCCCGGAGCAGGGACAGTGCACGATGAACCTGGACACCTCACTGTACCAGATTAAGAAGTACTCAGGGAATGGATACCAAAGCCAACTTGAAAGATTCCTCCCGGGCAGTTCTAAGACAATGTATCAAAATAAACACTGATAGTAAGTTACAATCTATTGTCCAAAATATGAAACCATGAGTTCATACTAAATAAGTGAACAAACTGAAGTTTGGTAAGGAATGGGGTATTTACCTAATCACAAAATATCTCCATGTACAGCTATGACAAAGGAGAAGAGAGTCCTTTTGCATTGGAGAAGGATGGCAGACACACCTTAAGCAAGAGAAAGAAGTATAGTATCAACAGGATTGAGACAAATCAGAATCATGTGCCACCTGCTAAGATGCAATACGTCTTATAGATTCTCCCACTCTGAGGCCCATTAACGAAGTGCTAATTGTGCTTTCTGAATACACATTCACAGCATCACTTCATGAAGCTCCTGCCAAAGATGCATGGTCTAAATCTAATCATGAGAAAACATCAGACAAACCCAATGTGAGGGACATTAGTCAAAATAGTTGGCCTGGAGTCTTCAAAAGTGTCAAGGTCTTGAGAGTTAAGAATAAGACTGGGGATCTGCTCCAGATTCAAGGAGATTGTAGGGACACCACCATGAAATGCAGTATGTGAGCCTAGACTGCCAGATCCTTTTGCTACAGAGATCATTACTGGGGCAGCTAGCAAAATTTGACCAGGGTCTGAGGATGTTAGTGATGTATCCATTTATTTCTTGCCTTTGATGATTGTTTATGGCCATGCAAGAGCATGTCCTTGTTTGTAAGATATATAAAGTGTTCATAGGTGATAGGCATTATGTCAGCAACAAACCCTGAAATCATTCAGGAAAAAGAAAGGGGTTTTTTGCACTGTGCTTGGAGCTTTTCTATATGATTAGGATTGCTTCCAAAAAACCATTCAAGAAGCTATATCAATGATGACAGCAAAAGATTTGAGTCTCCTTCAGCCAACATTGTCTGGCCATGCTCTCGATGAGCTCAGTCTGCCTGAGGACACTGAGTGAGTCAGCCTCACGCCACTGTGGTGAGGTCATCACGGCTGTGCCCACCATTTAAAATATCCTCAGTGGAAGAGTAGCTGAGGGGAAGTCGGTGGACTCTGTGCCTTCCTGAGCCCTGCACTGATTTTGGGAAGGTTTCAGGCTACTGACATGAGCACTGGGTCTTGGGAAGGAGAGCCCTGTCCCGGTGTCCTGTTCCATCTCTGGTCCTCATGGGTTTCTCCCCTTCGGGCTCCACCCTGAGAAGCTTTGCCTCCTCCTCCTTCTCCTGAGGAAGGCAGGCATGGCAGGACTATCTATGCTGGAGCATATACTGGGAACCAGTTTGCTCCTCTCAGGGCTCTGACCTCCTGCATGCCAAGGATGAGAAGCCTCTCTTAGTGCAGACCTGAGGATGCCACAGTGTGTGTGTACCACAGTTGTGAACACAGCAAAGACCGACTGACTCACACCCAGGACAAGGCAAGGGGTCCGAAAACCACGCGGTGAGAAGAGAAGACTCAGGCAAGTTGGGGCATCTACCTGTAAGTATTTAAGGAGACGGCCGGGGAAGAAGCTGGATTTTTCTTGTACAGCTCCAGGTTAAGAACTAGAGCCAATGGAAGAAGATGAAAGGAAGGAATTTTCTAGCACTGGATCTCTCTAACACAGCCCACGTGCCCTCTGTGGGCTGAGACCCTGGCAGTAGGCAGGCAGGCACGGAAAGACCATCTGTAAGGGGAGCTGCAGCTCCGACCTCTCCAGTGTCAGGATCCCACGGAAGACCGGCTGATCCTGGCAGGGCTCAGAGTAGGAAGAGGAGTCAGAGGTTTGGTGAGCAGAGTGAAGGGGGCCATTCCTGGGCTTTGCTCAGGCCAGTAGGACAGTCCCACAAAGCCAGAGCACCCCTCTCCTACCAGCAGCACACCCTCTGCTACCCTCCCACCCCCACCCCGCTTCTCCAGCATCTAAAGTGAGTAGACACAACATAAATGCTGAGGTCAGGATTTCTGAAAGAGGACCAGGATTTCACAGCACCTCAGTGCATTATGTCCAGGACTCAGTGGCCTCCCAGCTGTGTGGCTTCCTCCCCCACTTCACCCCCACCACCACGGAGGCTGCCCTGAATTCCAGCTTGGCCCAGAGTCCCACCTGTTCCCAAATACCTCTGGCCTCTCCAAAAGGCAAGGTGGATCACTTGCCTGATAAACCCTTGGCCTCATCCCTCCATTACCAGTTTCTCCTACTTCAACCCTTGGCTCTCTGTCCCTTAAGCATCACACAGGTGAACAAGGTTCAGGCTGCAAGTTACAGCTCCCGAGTGGGGCAGGAGATTGTGCTCTTCCTCCCACTTCACCAAGAGCTGGTGAAAGGATAAAAGGACATCTGAGCCCCTGGAAAGAAAGAGTAGCTGCTGCAAGTTTTGTCATCATTGTGGTTCACTTGGAGACCAAGTTGAGGCCAGCATGGAAAGTTTTTCATGGAAAAACTTGTCATCCATTGACAAGTCCGGCATATACATATGCATCCAATTTGCATTCACTGCTTTGGCTGCATTGATTAAAAGAAGGAGACACCATGATTTTAAGAAGGCAGAGGAAGGGGCTTTTCAATAGCATATGGAGATGATGTTAGAGCTTATTGGACTGTCACATTGGATACATTATTCCCCAGGGGCCTGAATAAAGAATTAGAGCAGCGAGATCTTATTTGACATTTGATGTTTCAATTTCCCAGGCAACATTATGCCTGTTGAATTTTCAGCTTAGATGCAGTACCAAGCAGACTCAGGGGCTAGCCCCTCCCTTCTCAACACCCCCTACTATGAGTTTTAAGGAAGTCCAGTTCAGATTTATTAGACATTTTTATTATTCAACTTTTACCCCACCCAGATCCACTGGTACAAATCACTTTTACGTAACCAATGTATTCATGTCACATATTTGTGTCTCAGAGTTTATCTAGCAGCAAAGCCCAAAGCTGACAACAACTGACAGCCATTTTTTTTAATTTCTGGAAACTATGCTTAATTTACTTATGTACTATTTCTGCCACACTTCACGTTGCATGGTATTGCTAACTGACAACCCCACTCTGTGGCGTCATCTTCCCCAGGTGGAAATGCCCATTGAACGTGCCATCGGCAAGAGAGGACAGTGGGCTGGACTGGCAGACCTGAGCCCCAGCCTCCACATTGGCTCTGCCGCTAACTTACTCATAACCTCTGGAAAGCTCCCTTGAACTTCCCTGCCTCTGTGATCATACCTGTTCTATTTACTTCACAGAGGAATGGGGAAGAGGTAATGAGATCGTGGATATGAAAGTGTTCAGAAAAATAGGAAATGCCCTAAATCTACGAAGTTAGGCATTGTGCAGTTAGAATCAGGTTTAGAAAATGGGATTTGAACACTGGGCTATAAGGCAAACAGAGGTCTGGGCCACGCTCTGGCCTTACTCCTCATTTTACAGGTAAGAAAGTGAGTAGCATGGGGTGTCTCGGCTACTCACAGAACAGGGAGAAGCCAGTCAGGTTTGCATGAGACACTGAAGGCTCATGTTATACCTGAATTTCCACCCAATGACCATCTAGCTTCTGCTTGATTATCTGATCTGATGGGGAGCTCACTTCCTCAAAGGCAACTCCCTCCCCCTTTGAAAGGCTTAGGAGCCTTTTCAGAAGGATGAGGAAGGGGAAGAAATTTGTGTGGCCTTTTTTCTTCCAACCACTAGTCCAAGTGATAGTAACGGTGTCCCAGGGACTGCATCTGCTCCCGCTTCTGTACAGTATTTGGCCGGCTAGGTGGTTCTGTGTGATACTCCTCTTCTCCAGTCCGTGTATCGCTAGTTTCTTTGTTCACCTCTCACATGAGTCCCTTTGCCCTCCTGGTTACCCTGCAATCAATATGCTCTAATTTGTCCAGAACTGGTTCCCGGCTCATGTCTTCGTCGTGGCCACCTTGTCTTTGGCAGCTGACAGGACATTCAGGACCCGTTCAGCCACCTTCAGTCTGAGCAGCTAATGTCAGCAGCTCTTGAAATTCAGCAGTAAGCCGGGGGGTCAGGCGTGGACAAGCAGAGCTTCCATGTTCCTAGTCTACTGTTGACACCTGGCAAAAAAAATTAAGGCCTTGAAACAACCCAAAGAGGAAGACACAGAGCCCTCGGCTTGGCTGGGCGCTGGCCAGGGGCCCGCCCTCCTCCGAAGAAGCACCCTGCACTTGTGGAAGATGAAGGAGAGACCCGTTGCCATGGAGACCATCGGGTAGCCTAGACTGCTTGCAGCCTATAAGGAAAAGGCACTGGGAAGGATCATAGTGAGATGCAGGGATTCACCCACAACCACTGCCCAACCCGCCACAGGCGGTCACCAAGCCAAGCAGCACGTGGGCTGTTTCCCTCATGGTCCAGGAGGGGGCGTGCCTGGCATGAGCTGTCCTCTAGGAGGGTGGGAGGCCTTCAGGTGTGTGCACGTGATACGTGTGTGAGGTGTGTGTCTTTGTGTGTCTGTGGGGTGTGTGTGTCCCTGTGTGATGACACAGCATCAATGCTTCCCTGGACCAAGCCTCTCTGTTGCTGGGCACAACAGTGATAGTAACTCTCTTGGAGCAGCTGGAGGGTGATGGCTTGAGGCTTAGCTAGTCACTCCTCTGTGCCCCGGAGCACTCTGCACATGCCTCCATTAGCACTAATTACACAGTGCTCTAATTATCTGTTTACACATCTGGCTCCCCCACTGGAGCAGCTCCAGCTCAGGGGCTCCATCTTGTTTTTATGTCCCTGATTCCCAGCACTGCTCTGGGTCCCTGGCACATAGTAGGTGTCCAGTGTAAATAGTGTAAATGCTGCCTGACTGACTGAATCTCTGCCAAGGACAAGATCAGTGTTTGGATTGAACACAGCAGCATGCAAGACCAAGGCTCCATTCAAGCGGCACCCATGGGGCTCCTGTCACATGGGGGCAAGTGCTGCAATGCATCACGGAGCACACACCGAGTGAGAGGAACACACAGACCGCAGTCCTCCCCCGCTAGTGGCAGGGACACGGCAGCGGGGGCAAGCATGACGTGCTCTGCTCGGCAACCGCACTCACCACGGGAGGAACCCAGAAGACCTCACCACCAGGGCATCCACTTGGCAGGCTACCAAGGGAAGGGCTAGTCTCATTTTAACATTTAAATAGTTGTTTTAATTTATATACAGTGCAACCACTCTTTTTGGTTGTCCGGTCATGCATTTTTGACAAAATGCATAGAACTAAGTTAACTACCAAGATACAGAACCTGTCTGTCATTGGTCTCTTTTGTTTGGCGTTGTTAAGTAACCACCCATATTTTATCTGGTCCCTTTTTTAGGTCATATCCGCTCTTAGAGACCTGTAACTGGAAACTGAGTCAGTTCTGTCCAGTGACCTAATCAGACTTGCCCCTCCTTTGAGTCCTATTTGACATTTCAAAGCAAGAGAGGACAGCGCAGGAAAAAGGAGCAAGGTGGGGTGTGCACCCACTCACCCTAAGAAAGGAGTTTTCCTCTAGAATCCTCTTTCATCATAGGGGACGAATCCCATGAGGATGGACTTGGCCCTACACCACTGGTGCACTCCTGAAAAGTTATACCTGATTCCAATTTTTATCAAACAATCTATTACTCTGTGTTTCTGCTGGTCACCAATCCTCAACCCCATCTCCCTCGTCTTCCCACCCACCCACCCACCCACCCCCTCAGGGTTTCAGGTAAGCAGAAAATTGAATAAAATTGCTTGCCAATAAACTTGAATGTAGTGGAGAAATTGCCATTATTTAGAGGGAACCTTTAAAAACTATTTCTTATAGGAATAAATATTTCCCTAGGAGAATAAGCATATGCGAGCATTTTTTTTAAAAACCACAAAAGGTTGGAATTTGTATATTCACATTACGTCGCTCTTCAAAGCAGTTCTGTGGGATGTTGTTGACTCCTTCCAAGTTTGCTGCTATTACCCGAAACACTGTTGGAACTCTGCCTTGGAAACTGCCTCCGGAGTCAATATATGAGCCACACAAGAAAACCAGCCTCATTTTTCAAGTCACATAGGTTTTTGCCAAATATATTTTCCCCTCCCCATAACTTGAGGGCTGGTCTCCATTGATTTTCATTAACCTAATGTCCAACCTCAAGGTCAGGAATAGAGCAGTCAAGCATCATTAATTTGGAATCCACTATTTTGGAATAAGTATAATTCAGCCAGTGAACGTCAGCATACACTTGCTGTTTTTGAAGGAAGGATTTGGTAAGCAAACTAATCATATATGTAAATTTGAAGGAAACTATTTAAAGCTACTTTAACAAATAAACTCCTCAAGCATTGTCAAGTACACCTTAGATTAAAGCATGCTTTACAAAACATATTTGTAGATTCATTACAAGTTGTCTTTATTAACCAAAGATATCCCTCCATGGACTTACAGGGAACCTTATTTTGGTGACCTATTTCCTGTTACTGTAGACCCTTGAATGTAATGAAGCTGCATCTCTCAAAATGATCTCATAATTCAGACTTTTTGCCACACTCCAGCAAATTCAGACCAAACTTCCTCAAATTAGTCCAAATTAATGAGGTATGATTGTACTAGATCGAACCATATGAAATCAGTGATAGTTAACCATTTTTGACCTATAAAAATGGCGATTTTATATGGCCCAATCTAATCTATTTCTTTCTTGGTGCTCCTTTCCAAGGAATGAAAAGCATTCTATATTCGCAGGCTTTCTTTGTATAATTTAAAGATACAAGTAGGAAAAGGGGATTGACTGCCCCAGGCCCCGGCCCATGCCCCTCAGTTCACAAGTACAGAGACCAGAAGATTTTGCAAAAGAAAGTCGTTCAAAACAACTGCTGCAAAGTGGGATACAAAGACTACTAAAACAAAAATAAACAGAACCTAACAAAATGATCTCCGCTGCTTTCCCATCATGCCACATGGCCTCTCTATGCCAGTGTGCCCTGAGCAGCTGGGTGGGCAATCTAGAAATCACTTCAGGGACAAAATGCATCTTGCCTGCCCATAAGTGTAACCCATTAGAGCCCGGGAGACTCTGTGTGAAGAAAATCTCCAATGTGAGACTCTGAAAGGCTCGGGATAAAAGGGGAGCAAATTAAAGTTTAACAGAATGGAACGTCAGGAAATGGACAAATGTAAATTAGGATAGAGAGAAATTATTCTCATTTTTACAAGTCTCCTCATTAACTTATTTGATAGCATTCTGAGAATTTGTTTAAGAAATGCAGGGATGTGTAGACTCAAGAGTTCGAGAATGACTCGTCTCTGCTTTTGGGCAAGGAAATGGATTTGCACTACAGCAATAAGGGTTTCTGATGAGTATTAGGAACTTGCTGGATCGTGAAGGTTAGAAGAAAATGAGTGGGTGGGGCGGATAGCAGACTGTGCAATGTCTCAGTCTGGAGATATCACAGAAGAGGAGCCCTACTTTGGGAGGTTAAGGGTTGATTCTGTCTTCATTTGACACCGCCCACCTTCTGCCAGAGCCCATGGTGGCTGGTGACAGACTGGTCCCCCTTGGCCACACGGTGCCTCTTGAAGTAGCTGCGACCACTAGGAAGCAGGCAGACAAGCATCAGACAGTGGTTTGCTCTGCAGGGCTAGGGAGCTCATGCAGCCCTCAGGACAGCTCCTCCAACACTACCCTTCTCAAGCCTATTGTAGGAGCCTTACACGGCTTCGGTTTCACCGGCTGAAGCATATGCTTCCTGAAACAAAAGGAGAAAGAGCTACCTGCAGGTTAGGGCATCTCCTCTGCACTGTGAGGCAGGGGAGGAGGGGGAGAGATTTATGTTTAGTTTATTTTTAACTAAGTAACATACAGACGGGGAGGATGAAAATTCGAGGTAGATTTGAGAAGCTACAACCTTGCCCCATAGAGCTGCTACCAAAGGCACTCTCCAGGGGCCAGCCCGGCTCACAAGCCCCAGTTACAGAAAGGGAGCTCTTCCCACCCCCGTAAAGCCAAACAAACCCACCACTTGAGTCCCCGTCTCCCAGTGACTTGGGTACAGAGTGGTAGTTTATGGCAACAGAATTAATGTGGCTCTAAAGGTAATCTGAAAACGCCAAGAGTAGCGAATTATCACATGAAAATGTATATTGTTCCTTATCTGGGCTGTTCCACAGATGCTATGATTCATCATTGACTGTTCAGCTGTATTTCCAAGTAAGATCTCAGTGAGAAGGGTAGAAAAGCAGGGCCCAACCATTCTGCCTGGAGAGATTTATAGCTCCTTTTATCCAGATGTGAAGCACACAGTGTTGGGTGGGAATATTAAACCTATAAAATCTCAATCTATCATATAGTTCTTATTTGAAGAGGGTCAAAGGACACACAAGCAAATACTTATGTCCTCCAAAATTTCCTCTCTCCAGCCATGTACACACCTTCACACAATTCACCCTTCCCTTTGCTTTCTTACCTGAGTCAAGGCAAACTCTTCCATCTATCCACCCACCCATCCATACATCCATTCATCCATCCATCCAGAGTTTGCTTCCTATCTTTACTCATTTTTAGTGGGTGTTTTGAGAAATCCAACAAGCCTTTACTGCTGTCCATATACACAGTTTCTGACTAAGAAAAGGGATCCAAGGGGCACCTGGGTGGCTCAGTTGGTTAAGCATCTGACTCTTGATTTTGGCTCAGGTCATGATCTCAGGGTTGTGAGAAGGAGCCCCACATTGGGCTCCCCACTCAGCAGGGAGTTTGCGCAAGATTCTCTCTCTCTCCCTCTTCCTATGCCCCTTCCCCCTCTAAAATAAATAAATAAATCTTAAAAAAAAAAAAAAAAAGGAAAGAAAAGAAAAGGGATCCAAATGGGCTTTCCCAATTTCTCTTTTCCTAGCATTTGTAAAGGATGCTTGTTAAATAAGGAGACACCAAACTTGAGAACTGGACCAGGCCTCAGTGTGTGAACAGAAAGCAATCATCTAAAAGCTGGAAAGCGGGCACCTGGGTGGTTCAGTTGGTTAAAAGCTGGAAAGCAAGGGAAGCCATCCCTTACTTAGATGGGTCAGGAGGTAACACTTACACAGCACTCTCTACATGCCAGCCTCAGTGCTCTGTGAATATTAATTCATCTACTGAGTCCAGTGGATGGGTGTCACCCTGAGTCTGGAAACCACCATGGAGAATAATCACTTAAGCTCAGGGTGCTCCCTGAGGGCACCACCTTATGTGGGCCTTATGTGGAGCCTCTGTACATCCTAGGATGGGACAAACTACGATCTGGGTGACCGAGCAGCTAAATGGGTGGTTTTCCAGCTTCCCACGTTCCCTTGTAAATCCTTGTGTGTCCTTGTAATTCTCCGTTAGTCTCTTCCTTACAATCAGAGAAGCCTGACCATTAAACAATCACACAAAAGGTTATTCCACAAATAACTTCCCGGGCACCAGGGTTGCAGGCAAAGAATTCCTACAGGAGAAGGGTGGGTGGTCACGCCAGAAAGGGAGGCTGTGGCCAGCACCAAGCTATTGGTATTCCAGGGCTGCCTTAACAAACTGGGTGGCTTAGAAGAGCAACATATCAAATGCAGCCCGCAGATTTGTGTCATGCATCCCAGTCACACTTCCCACCCCTCTGTCCCCTGAATAACTCAGTTTTAAGAAAGGCACAGAGTTTCTCCTTTCCTTAAACACACTGGCTGTCCTCCCAGAATGAAGTTGCACTGAGGATGAGTTTGTGACCATCCTTCTCATGCAGTAATACCTACCCCTCCTAGACCTCTACGTGTTCCACCCCACCTCCTGCCCTCAGGACCCCCTACCCCAGGAAATAGCAGAATTCTACACCATAAGAAATGACAACTGGTTGGACCACCTGTGGAAGGTCATCTGGTACTTTCCTCAACTCTCTGAATCTAAATCAGGCAGAGAAGGTATCTACTTTTTAAATCAGCTTTAATCAAGTGTAATTCTCATACAATAAGACTCACCAAATTTTAGTATCTAATACAGTGAGTTTCAGCAAATATACACAAACATTCAACTACCACCACACTCACAATACAGAATATTTGTCACAATCAAAAGTTACCTTGTGCCTCCTAGCCCCCAGTCCCATACCCCTACCTCTCTGGCAACCACTGATCTGCTTTCAGTCTCTACAGTTTTGCCTTTTACTTTTGAAGTGATATAAATGAGATGATAAACTATGTAGTCTTTTGTGCCTGGATTTCTTCATGTATCACAATGTTTTTGAAATTCTTCATGTTGTTGCTTAAATCAGAAGTTCATTCCTTTTCATTGCTGGATAGTATTCCATCATGAACATTTGCTACAATTTGTTTATCTGTTTTCTTGTCAATGGATATCTGGGTTGTGTCCAACTTGGGGCCAGTAAGAATAAAACTGCTATGAACATCGGAGTGTAAGTCTTTACATGAATATATGTTTTCTCTTCTCTGGGGTAAATACCTAGGAGTGGGATTTCTGGAAGGAAGAGTAAAAGAATGTTTAACCTTATAAGCAACTGCTAAACTGCCTTCTGAAGTGGCTGTGCCATTTTGCATTCCCAGCAGCAAGGTGTGAGAGTTCGTGTTGCTCCACAACTTCATCAACACTCAACATTGTCAGCCCTTTAAATTTTAGTGATATTGGTAGCTCACTGTGGTATTAATTTGCATTTCCCCAATGACTAGTAATGCTGATCATCTTTTCCTGTGCTCAGCTGCTATTCATATATTTTCTTTGGTGAAGTGTCTGTTTAAATATTTTACCCGTTTTTCTACCAAGGTATTTGTCCTCTTAATATTAAGTTTTAAGAATTCTGATCCATGAAGATGGTATACATCTCCATTTAGTTAAGCCTTTAATTCCTTTCAGCAATGTCTTATAGCTTTAAGTGTGAAGGTCTTGCACAGATTGTGTTAAAGTTTCCATAACTATTTCATATTTTTCTGCGTTGTGATGATTCTATGGTTCTTCTTTTTTAGACCAATTGATTTTCAAATGTTAAACCAACCTGGTATTCCTGGGATAACCTCACTTGGTCAGGATATAGTTTTTATATGTTGAAGGATCTGGATTTGTTAAGATTTTGTTAAGGAGATGGTGCCTATATTCATGTGGAATATAGTTTCCTTTCCTTGTAATGTCTTTGGTTTTGGTATCCAGGTAATACTGGCCTCATAAAAATGTGTTGGGAAGTATTCCCACCTCTTCTATTTTCTGGAAGAGTATGTGTAGACTTGATACTATTTTTCTTTAAATGTTTGATAGAATTAATCAGTAAGACCATCTGGGCCAGGAATTTTCTTTGTGGGAAAAGATTTTTGTTTTGTTTTGAAAGATTTTTTACTATGAATAAATTTCCTTAATAAATATTGCGCTATTGGGGCACCTGGGTGGCTCAGTCATTAAGCATCTGCCTTCAGCTCAGGTCATGATGGGACCGAGCCCCACACTGGGCTCCCTGCTTGGCGGGAAGCCTGCTTCTCCCTCTCCCACTCCCCCTGCTTGTGTTCCTGCTCTTACTATCTCTCTGTCAAATAAATAAATAAAATCTTTAAAAAGAAAAATAAAAAATAAATAAATATTGGGCTACTCAGATTACTGCTTTCTTATTAGGTGAGCTTTGGTAGTTTGTGTCTTTCCAGGAACTGGTCCATTTCATCTGAGTTATCAAATTGACTGGTATAAAGTTGTTTTTTTCTCATTGTTTTTTTAATGTTTGCAAGATTCACAGTAATGTCTCATTCTCATTCCCTGTTATTGGTAATTTTATCTTATTGAAAATGTTTTCTAATTTTCCTTGTGATTTTCCATATAATTTGAACAATGGATTATATAAAAATACATTATTAATTTTCCAAATATTTGGGGATTTTACAAATATATTTCTTTTGTGGATTTCTAATTTAATTCTGATGTGCCCAGAAAACATACTTTACATAAATTTAATCTTCTTCAATTTATTGAGACTTGTTTTATGTCCCAGAATACAGTCTGGTGAGCATTGGTGAATGTTCTGTGTGCATTTGACAAGAATATGTAGTCTGCTCTTGCTGGGTAGAATTCTTTATAACTATCAATTAGGTCAAGTTTGTTAATAATGCTCAGGATTCCTTGACCTTACAGACTTTTTGTCTAACTGTTCTATAAATTTTTGAAAAAGGACTATTGAAGTCTCCAACTGTAAGTGTGGGGTTTTCTATTTTTCCTTCCAGTTCTATCAGTTTTGCTTCACATATTTTGAAGCCATATTTTTAGAAGCCTGGGCATCGAGGATTTTTATGTTTTCTTGGTGAGTTGACTCTTTTATCATTATGTAATGTCCCTCTTTATCGCTGGCAATTTTCCATATCCTGAAGTCTGATGTGTCTCCAGCTTTCTTTCAGTTAGTATTAGCATAGCACATCTGTTTCCATCCTTTTACTTTTAACCTCTTGCCCTTTATAGTTAATGTGGGTTTCTTGTAGGTGCATATAGCTGGGTTTCCCTTTTTTATCCAACCTGACAATCCTTTTATAATTGGAATGTTTAGACTATTTACATTTAGTATAATTATTTATATGATTGAATTTCAATCTACCACCCTATTATCTGCTTTCTATTTGTGCCATCTGTTCTTTCTTTTCTCACTTTTGCCTTGTTTATTAATTTTATTAATTGTATTCTTTATGACACCATTTTATTGCCAATATTAGATTATCTCTTCATTTTATTTTTTTAGTGGTTGCCCTGGAGTTTGCCAATTTATCCCAGTCTGCTTTCTAATAACATTATATCTCTTCACATAGAAAGTAAGATCTTCACAAGAGTATACTTCCATTTTTTCTTACCCTCTCTTTGGCTATTGTCATACATTTATTTCAACTGATGCTACTAACCACAAATTGCATTATTACTATTTTGCTTAAGACAGTCAATTATTACATAATGTATTCAAAAATGAGAAACAATTTATTTTATATCTATCCATATATTTACCACTTACAGAACTCTTCATTTCCCTGTATAGGTACACATTTTCATGTTTTCATATCTCTTCTGCTTGAAGAATTCAATTTTATTTTTGTGCAGGTCTGCTGTGATGTATTCTCTCACCTTTTGTTGTCCGGAAAAGTCTTTGTTTCACTTTCATTGCTAAAAGATATTTCTGTTAGGTATACAATTCTAGGTTGAGAGGGGGGTTTTTTTGTTTGTTTGTTTTTGTTTTTTAGCATAGCTTCAAAATGTAGCTCCATTACTTTCTGGTTTGCTTAGTTTATGATAAGAATTCTGCTATCATTTTTATCTTTGCCCCTTTGTACATAACATGTCTTTTTTCCTTTGGCTGTTTTTGCAATTTCCTGATTACCTCTGGCATTTAGTCATTTGATTATGATGTGCCTTGGTGTGATTTTTATGTTTCTTCCACTTTGACTTTGTTGAAATTGTTGGATCAATGGGTTCCTGTTTTTCATATTTTAGAAATTGTTTGGTTATTATTTCTTGAAACATTTTTTTCCATCCCACCCTATCCTCTCTTCCTTCTGTGACTCCAAATACATAAATAGGTCACTTACTATGGTCCCGTAGGTCCCTGGCATTAGGTTTGTTTTTTAGTCATTTTCTTCTACACTTAATTTTGAATCACTTTTATGCTTCTTCAAGTTCACTGAGTTTACTTCTGTAGCATCGTGTCTACTGTAATTCTATCCAGTATACTTTTCATTTCAGATACTTTGTCTTTCATCTCTAAGAGTTCAGTTTGATCTTTCTTTATATCTTCCTCTTCATGTTTATATTTTCCTATACTTTCTTGAATATATGGATAATTTTTATAATAGTGCTTTTAATATACTTGTCTACTAATTGCATCATCTCTATAATGTCTGGGACTACTTCTATTAACTGATTTTTCTCCTGTTCATTTTATTTCCTTCTTTTAATGTCTTATAACTGTGTGTGTGTGTGTGTCTGTGTGTGTGTCGGATTTTGCTCTCATACATAGTTAAGTTACTTGGCATCAGTTTGATTCTTTTGAGCCTGGCTTTTAGTCTTCATTAGGGCAGGTCCACACCAACTATTAGCCTGGAGGTATTTGGGTTCTATTACTGAGAAAATACTCTTCTGAGGATTCTACCCAAAATGCCCCATTTATTAGATCTTTCCACTCTTACTGGTGGGAACATGAATTATTCCTACTCCTCTGTGCACTCTAGCAATTGTTCAGTCTACTGCTTTCTAGCGAGTTCCCCCAGCCATGGTGAATTTCCTCTCATGCATGTGCAGATCAGTAGACTGGAAGTTGAGCAAACCTGGTTTCTATCTCCAGTCTGTGGCTTAGTAGCCATGTTCATTTGGGCATGTCACTGAGCTCAGTTTTCTCATCTGAATCCTGAAGAGGTGGAACTAGATAACCTTTAAGTATCCTTCTAATTTTAATTAATGGTCCTAGGATCTATCTGCAAAGTAAACCTGACAATGGTCCCTTTCTATCCCCTTTTCCACAGGGATAAGTTATGCAAGAACCAGCTTTGCCTTGGTTCTGAACCACTACCACTCATCAGTTCTCTAGAAGGCTGAAGAGGGTCTTCTGGGTTGGTGGGGGGGACCCTCAGTGGGACCATCCTATTTCCATGCTCTAATATGAACTGAATGCAGGGTCATCATCTTACTGGGCCCACATCTTATTTTGTTTCCTCAAAAAGACATACCAGCATCATTCCATTTGCCAGCTTCTTCTTTCCCCTTCAATAATTTGCTGCCATATATAAACACATGTTCCATATCCCTGCTAACTCCAACCCTGACAAATCCCATCTCTGTCCCCCACCACATGCCAGAGGGTGGAGGATCTTTCTTTCCCCACTCCATCTGTTCCTACCTTGACAACCACCCACTGGACACTCCAACATCACTGCACAACAGCTCTGGGCCCAGCACAGGGAATAGAGGAATAGGGTGGGAACCAGTAGGAGGGTGCTAAGATCACTATAAAATAACAATCCCAGTATCAAATGCTCCCGAGGTCCAGCAATCAAGCCCTGAAAATACATTACATTCCCAGTGGAAATCTAGTATAGGAACCCTCAGGAAGCAAACAGTCATCTTCTGACTCTGGACACTCCATCCCTGGGTGACCTTGAGCAGGCACCTTCTTTCCTGGGGCCTTGGTTCCCTCCCATCTAAAATGGGGTGCACCATTTCTGGACCCTCATAACTCAGGGTTTTTGACTGAACAAATAAGATGATAAATGAAAGGACAGAGTTTGCTGAATGAAAGGTGGTGGCGACAGTGCTGAGAAATTAGCTTTCCTGTGCTGATGAGCTGCAAATACATGCACAGAACGGGAACTTTCTTTTCAGGCTCTCAGGCTGTTAAAAGAGACTGTGATTTCCCAATTCACCCCTAGAGTTTCTTTGTGTTGTCCTGAAGAAAAAGAGAGGGAAGGAGGTGGAGATGGGGGGGCAGATTTACTCCACAGTTGCTATTTTAGTATCCAGAGGAACCAGGCTTGTTGATTGCAGAGAGATTGTTATCTCTCTTAGGGCTCAATGAAGGTCACCTTCAAATCTTCTGCTAAACCAGAGGTTCCTTTTCTCCTAGTGCTCAGTCCAAGCAGAACCTGGGACCATGTGGGGTTAAGAGGGGGTGGGGTGTGTGTGCAGAAGTTGTCTGAGAGCCAAAAGAAGAACCCAGCTGGTAGGGGTGGGGGAATGAAATAGGGTGAGAAGGATTTTCAGTGCCCCTCCCTCCAGTAGCTATAATAGATGTCTGTGAGGAATGTGAGAAGTCGCTTTTAATAATAATACCCTGCCTGCAGTGGATCTCCCCAGGGAGACGGGGGGCTAAGGGGAGAGAAGGGTTACACATGGAAGTATAGGTCTTCCACTGGACACAGTCACTGCCTCAGAGGCAGGAGCTAAGGAGAGAAAGAGAGCCATGAGAAGATTTTCAGAGACATGATGTTAGTCACAGGAACAAAGGAGAAAGAGGCCATTCAAACACTGATCCAGGCACCCCTCAGCTCTAGGATGGAGGAGCAGTGGGTGCAACCCATGAGGAAAAGGGCCCACAGAGAAAAGGCTTCCTGGAACAAGATTCATCATCACCCAACCTGGAATCCAGACCCACACATGCCAATACCGCTTTGAAGGATCCCTGAGCTGTAGTCTAAGTAGGATAGCTCCTCATGTTCCCTCTGTGTACCTGTCACTCTCCCCCTGCCATGTGTCTCTCTGTCCCGCCCCCAGCCACCCCTCCACCAGGGCAGATCCCAGAGTGCCAGACTCTCTGGAGCAGGCCTCTGTGGGCTGCTTCTGTGCCCATCTGACAAACTCTGCATCTCTGCATACAACCATCCAGCCTGCAGAAAGTCCCTGAGGAAAGGGCTTCGAAATGGAATCATTCTCTTACTGCAATGGGGTGTTTTCTCAAGATCCTATTTCTACCTTAAAGTCTGAGGAATTCCATCCCTGAAGCTCCCAGTGGGCCCAAGGATCAATCAGGTTGGAGTGTGAAGGGGGTATTAGTAAGAATTAAATCTAGCACACTGTGTTTTAATTCACTCCCACTTCACCCAGTGTCTCTGAGCCTGGCCTCTGGGACTAAGAGAGAAGCTCAGGTTTTGTGTGTGTGTGTGTGTGTGTGTGTGTGTGTGTGTACGCGTGCTGGCAAGTATCCATGCGTGAGCTCAAATTTATATGCTCACCTTGCCCCTGGGGGTATCACTAGCCTTCAGGTTGGATGCCTTTGATGGCTGAGTCCCCTCCTGACCTCTCAATCAAACTCTACCCTTGGTGCAGTAATCTGTCTTTAACAACTCCTACTGCAAGTCAATAAAATGTCAATTTAGTTCTCCTTTTGTTAAATCTTAAATCTGTGTAATACCTCTCCTTTCCTTGCCTTGTTAAATCAAGCTCATGTTTATCTGCCCCCCTACCCCTACCTCTTCCCCACCTCCTCAGCAGGGCCACCTGCCCTTGAGAAGAGGAACAAGATGCTCCAGAGGAGAGTTGATAGAAGAGGCTTTGGGAATTGGCAGACCAAAATGGTGGAACCCCTGAACATCTCTAGTTTCCTTCTACTCTTGGAAACCCTGAGCAAACCAGCTTTCTTTTGTACCACTAAATTCCTTGATTTTCCCAAAGCTGCTTTTCAAGTGAACAGCAGTAATGTAGACAGTATTCCACAGGCTTAAGAACCAAACTCTGATCCAAATCCCAGCTCTAGCACTTGCTCGCTGTATGATTAAACTTCCTCGGATCTCAGTTTCCTTATCTGTCCAATGGGCATGATAACAACATCCTCATTGCCTATAGAGGAAGATTAAAGGAGATAACATACGTAATGCACTTAGAACAGTGGCTAGCACATTCTAAATGCTATCTGCCCAGTTGCCATGATTTGTATTATCTGGCTTCCTGCTATCTATTTTCTCTTCAGCTCAATTCCTGAACTGGAATTGCCTCTCCTCCACTAGATACAGCCTGTGGGCTGGGTAATTGGAAGCTCCACCCTTTCCAGATAATGAAAGAGCACAGGATGCAAACTATGCCATCAGATACCCTCTCTGGATTTTGTATCTTGAGCATCAGAACAAATAGACAGAAAACAACTGGTTGCAGTCACATTTTGACCAGGAGGTGGCTGCTTCTGGGTCACCGAGCACTGTCTTGGTTCTTGCCCATCCTCAAGCCCCTCCTCCAGCCTCCCTTCCATGCTGGGGGCTCCCCTTAGATGAATTAACTAGTTTGTTTCCTTTGCTTGCAAGCAAAGAATCTTGACCCCCTACAAGAAGAATGCAGGATTCAGATGCCGCTTCCCAACAAGAGTTTCCATTCTGCCATCTCCCGTAGCCATTACCTTCACCTCTGACCCCATGTGCCACCTGACTCCTTCTCTTTTGTTCTGCAGTGAAAAGAGAGGTTCAAGGAAAAGAGGAGAGAGTCCCCAGGGGTCTGGAGAGAAATGCCAGAACATCGGTCTTCCTTTCCTGGAGGCTCAGTTTCTCCTTCAGCAGCCTCCCTCCTCTCTGTCAAGTACTTCTTTGCACTGGCCACAGTGGGAGCCCAGACAGAAGCAGAAAGCGGGAGAAGCTGCTCAGCATCAGCCCCAAACTGCAGGGCTCAGCTTCCAGCATATCGGGCCACAAGCACACTGCTTCCTACTCCAGAGCCGAGCACTCACTAAACTTGCATTCGGATCAGTACCCTTCACCCAGAGAATTTCTCTAGGAGGCAGCTTCCCTTACCAAAAGTACTTTTCCCAGGACTCCTAATGCATGGGAAACCAAATTGCCATTTGGCAAAACAAAAGCGATGAACTGACTTTCCATGAATTAATTCTTGATGAATTCTCTCAGTAAGTAAAGTGCCCACAGTTCCTGACTCCAGAGCCCCAGACCGCTCCTTTATGCCATGCAAGCTCCTGATGCTAATCCACCTCTTTCTCAGCTCGGGCCAGGGCCAAGGGAAAGTAGTCCAGCTGGAGAGAAACAACTCCAGTGGGCCCCACAGGCATGCAAAAGCCCCCTTACAACTGTAATCCTGCATATATCCAGAGCCAGCCCAGATCACTACTTCTTCCATCTGGCAACCAAGAAGCAAAGGAAAAAATCTGATGTTCTGTGAGAGTCGTCCAGGGGCTAGGCATTGTCACATATGCTCATTTACATAATCCCCCAGCTACGGGGACACTAGAGACTAGGAGACCAGAGCTCCCAGCAGTTCCTAACTCACCCAGGGTCCCACGACTCCCAGATGGTGGGGATGGGTTGCTTGCCAGCAATGTCACTTGCTTTCTTCACAGCACCATGTTTGCCGACACCTTAAGACTCATTTAGTTCTACACCTCTGTGTTACAATTAAATAAATGAAGGCCCGGGATGGGGGGAGCATGTAGGTGGTTGACTTGGTGCCCCAACAAGGCAAGCCTTTGTTTTCCCTGAGAGGGCATGTGACCATCTAGCCCCAAATACTTTAAGCCTTTTCAGCCTCTGTGGCCTAACATATGGTCTTCTTCCCCAAAATTCCAAGGTCAGAGGACCTGCCTGTTGCCAAATCACCCTCAAGGATCATGGTTCTTCTAAGCGCACTCCATAATCCATCTGAAGCTCTCAATTAAAATCAGCCTGGGGGGGGGGGAGCACCTGGATGAGTCAGTCGGTTAAGCATCCAACTCTTGATTCCAAACTATGGAACAGTTTCAGCTCTGGTCATGATCTCAGGGTCCTGGGATCAAGCCCTGCATCAGGCTCATGCTCAGTGGGGAGTCGGCTGGAGGATTCTCTCTCCCTCTCCCTCTGCCCCTCTCCCCTTCTTGTGTGAGCCCTCCCTCCTTCTCTCTCTCTCTCTCTCTCAAATAAATAAATCTTAAAAAAAAAAAAAAAATCAGCCTGTGGAAGCATCCAAGGCAAATGATTGACAGGCTGTCAGAGGAAGCAGAAGAGTCCAAGCTCAGGGATCTGAGAGGCAGCTGTATGGTACTTCCTTGAAAGGCAAACCTCACCCTCAGGGTGCCTGGCTGACTGAGTCGGTAGAGAATGCAACTCTTGATCTCAGGGTTGAAGGTTCGAGCCCCATGTTGGATATACAGATTACTTAAAAATAAAATCTTTAAAAAAAATCCTCACCCTCAAGCCAGACCAGCCTCCAGATTTCAGCAGCATCGGTCCCCATCACGGGCTGCTGGACTTCCCTTCAACATCTGAAGGCTGTCAGCAAGGAGGGTGCCACCAATTAGTCTTTCAGTGAGTGAGCATCACATTTAAGGTTGAAACTGCCCTGGGACGCATATAAAAGTGTTGACATTCTATAGGAAGGTGACAGGCCCAAAAGTTTGAAGCAAATAGAGATTCTGTCTCTAAAAGAATGGTAGTCACTAGTGGAGAATAATACATAGACAGTTCTTGTAGCTCCCATGTGTTCTACCGTTAAGGAAACTAAGTCTCACGGATTTCTTCCCCTACAGACCTCTCAAATTCCTTGTTTCCTTCCCTTTCCCAAGACCACTCTTGAGGCTCTTATCCTTTCTGACTGGGAGTGTATCAACAGCTTCCTAAATGCTCTAGAAAGTATTTGATTTCCACATGCCAACTGGGTGATCCATCTAAAATGAAAGTTGGTTTAAAATTCCATTTGCTTAGGGCAGAGACATGTATACACCCCAGGGAATACACAAGGACATACTGGGGTGCAGGAAGAAAAAAAGTAAAGCCTCTATTTTTCTAAAAACAAATTTAAAAGCAATTAAGCTTTACTAATACGTAATATGCATCTTGACACTGGTACCTTTGCTCAGTCCATGATAGTCTTGGGGGGGGTCCGCACAACAAAGGGGATGACAGTGGTGTCCTCATGTAATCCTTTCTTTCCAACCTTTTTTTGTATAATTGACCTAAACTGCGCTAATTCAGATTAATCATAATCCTCAATCCATATAACATTTCATCAGTAGTCATTCATTCAAGTATTTATATATATTTTAACAAGGCAATAAGCACTCTCAAATCCACCACCTAACAAGAAAGCTAAGATCTCCACAGTAACTTTCACCTAGCTATGCAGCCATTCCCCATCCCATCCTCCTGTTATCCCCACCTAAGATAGCCATCACCCTGCATCACAAGTCTGTTGTTTCTTACTTTCTTTTAATATAGTGTTAACTCATCTGTATATATTTCTTAAAGCAAAGATTTTTTAGTTGTTTTTACCATTATAAAAAAGGGCATTATGCTATATGTAATCTTTTGAACTTTTTCGTCCCCGACTTAATATTAATTACTTTGCTAAGGTTCATCCATATTGCTTCATGTTACAGAAATTCATTCATTTTGACTGCTGTGTGATATTCCTTTGTGTGATTATATTACAATTTATTCATCCACTCTCCTGTTCATGAGCATTTGGGTTTTCTTCATTAATAAATAAAATTTAAATCTATTTTAAATTTTAAATGGAAATGCAAAGATCCAAGAAAAGCCAAGACAATCTTGAATATATATATTCTCCCAATTATATATATCTTGAATATATAAATCCTCCAAAAGGTCTCATATACAGAATATATAAAGAGTATCAAAATTCAGAAAGAACATAACAAATTACACAATAGAAAAGTGGGCAAAAGACTCAGACACTTCATAAGAAGAAATATCCCAGGGACCAATAAATATGTGAAAAGATGCTCAACCTCAGTAATCTTCAAAGGAACAAAAAATAAAACCATAGTGAGATATAACTTCACAGCCAACATGACGATGAACATTTGAATGACTGACAATACTAAGTACTGGTGAGGATGTGGAGAAAATACAATCTGAACCGTGCTTGGTGAGAGCACAGATTGGTATGATCAGTTCCGAATACTGCAGCATTTACCAAGGTTGAACATACATCTCCTCTATGGCCCAGCAATTTCACTACTAGACATACTACCACAGGAAATCTATGCAGATGTACACCAAAAGAATGTAAGAATGTTTATAGAAGCACTATTTATCATAGTTCGGTACTAGTTATAGATGTAAATCTTGCCCAATGGCATACATACTTTATGCATCCTTCACCATACCTATACCGGGACGTAAGAGAGACTGGAACATGCCTCTCCCTAAAAAGCTGTATAATGAGGGTATTTCTGGGCACAGTCTGCTATAGAAGCACCCCCAATGCCCTTAGAAAAAACTTACTGACTTTTCTAGAATATCAACTTGGGGATCTAGTGCTAAACATCCACTCAACATCACACTTCTCTTTAATTTTTTTAGGATTTTATTTATTTATATGAGAGAGTGAGAGAGAGAGAAAGAGAGAAGCAGGCTCCCCACTGAGCAGAGACCCCCCCCAATGCGGGGCTCAATCCCTGGACCCCGGGATCATGACCTGAGCTGAAGGCAGACTCTTAACCGACCGAGCCACCCAGGTGCCCCCACACTTTTATTTAAATGAAAAAAACTATATTCAGGTTCTAGGTACTCAGCTTGGACTAGTCATCATCCTTGTTTATGACCCTCTACCAGCATCGTTTCATGAATGGCTTGCGTGCTCACTCACTCATTCATTCACGCATTCACTCACGTTTGCTCCCCATCCAATTCCAAATCTAGAACAATACAAACAACGTATCTGTGTGTTCCTCACTAGCCTCGTCCCCCCCCCCCCTGCCCCCCCCCCCCCCGCGCCTGCGCCACCAGTAACCATGGTATCAAAACTTGTGCTTATCATTCTTTTGCTTTATTTTCCAGTGGTATCACCTATATGTATATGCTTTGTATTATACTTTTTAGTTTTAATTTTGAAGTTTAGACAAGGATACCATACTGGGTATAGGCTTCGAGGCCTTTCTCTTCCCACTCATTACGTTACTCAGATCCACCCATGTAGTTATGTGTGGTTCATTCATTTCTGCGGCTGTAAAATATTCCATTTTGTAAAAATATCATAACTTATTTACCCATTCTTCATTCTGTGGGCTTTTGGGTCGTTTCCAAATAGTGCTGCAATGAGCATTCTTATTCCCGTCCAACCCCTATCACTTCTCACAGCTATTGTTAAGACTGTGTTGTTTCTGGACATGTATTTCTGAGAATGTGATAATGATTATAAGAATAATAATAACAATGTGATGGTGACAGCTGACATTTGTCTCACGTGTTACCTGTGACAAAGCACTTTCATCAACATGATCTAATTCGACAACTCTAGGCTCAGGCTAGCCTATCACAAGGTTGGGAAGTGGCCAAATCCATGGTTTCTGGATCTTGTTGAGTGCATTACTCTGATCCACTTTAGGGCCTCAGGACTTAATTACCATTCTGTCACTGTACAAGCTAGTTTCATCACAATACATCATTCAAAATAGGTAGGACATTTTATGTCCGTGGGCCTTTGAGGAAACAGGAATACACAAGTGCCATCAGAGAGGGGCCAGGCCTAGTGTCACCCAAAGTTCCTTTTTCCCTTCTCCAGCCAAATGTTAGAGGCTCCAGGACCTGGAAGGCCCCAGGGCTGCCAGGGAGGTAGGACTCCTCCTAGTACCATCCACCAAACACGCTTTCTCCCAGGATGTGAGCAAATCGCCCTTGACCCTTTCTTGGCTGTCTGTCTCTCCCAGTTCCCACGTCATCTCCTCTCCTAGGAGGCCAGGCTTGGCGGCAGAGTGCCAGCCCTTCTCCTCCCCATCCCCGTCACTGAATAATGAATACCAGCTAAGTGATGGGCTGATGCCAGCGACCTCCTAGCAAATCTTCCCCCTGGAGTTTGGATCAATAACACTTAGCTGCTCCTTTTCAACTTGGAAGGCAGGCAGCTGGAAACCCAGCCTGGGCCCTTCCCCTCAGGGAGACGCTGTTCTGATAGTCCCCAAGCCCACCCTCACAGGTTCTTGCTAGTCCCCAACCCCCCATGGGGTGTGGGTACATTAATGAAACAGTGTGTCCACAAAGGACTGACCACCCCTCTGTCTGCAGGCCAGGTCCCCCATCTCCCATTAGAATGTGACTGTTAAGCTCCATCTCCAGGAAAGGGCTCTTATCCTGGGAGCTCTAACTTGGGCAGCCCACAGTGGCTAAGGGGACACTGTTCTGGATCCGTTGGGAGCCATTAGCTGCCCCCATAAGCTTGAGCTGCTTGGTTTGGAATTAGGGAGGAGGAGAGGGAAAGAGGAGCCGTTTACACATAGACGGTTGATTCAACAGCCTTGGATGTACTCTGTGTCTAGTCTAGGAACTGTCAGGTCCAGTCTGGTGCTGAGAATCACATCCTTTTGTCCTTGAGAGGTCATGTCACAGAGTTGAAGGCACAATAACAGCCAACACACAAAGTGCTTCCTTTGTGCTAGGCTCTGCTCCAAGCCCTTGGCTTACCACTCTGAGTCCTCACAGGAACCCAGGTACGTACTAGTGTCCCTTTCTCAGAGATGGGGAAACTGAAGCACAGGGAGGCTAAGTGACTTGCCCAGGGTCACAAGGCTAGTGAGCGGAGGAGCCAGGGGTTGAAGGCAGGCCGTCTGGTTCTAGAGCACGTGGTCTACACCACCACACCAGGTCGCCTTCCACAACACTCCACGACGTAGGCAAAAACAGAACCTCTGGAGGCAGGTGTCCTGACTCTGAATCCAGCCGCTATTTACCAGTGATGTGATGGGCAAGTTTCTCAATCTCTCTATTTCTGAGTCTCCCTTCCCTTATGTGAAAAATAGAGATGATACTATCTCAAAGAACTATTGTAAAAATAAAAACAAAATAAAGTACAGAGTAGATGTTCAATAGATATTAGTTTCCTTATTGAGGGACTGGTGTCCCTTCATCCTCACTGCAAAGGGAGGCCTTCTGATCTGCAGTAGGAAAGCCCAGACCACATTTCGGGGCCTGGTGTCACCTCCCTGGCCTGGCATCACAGCCTCTCCCTCTTCTCTGGTCTCTTGTGTCCAGGTTCCTCTTGTTGACACCTTCCCAATATTTCGGCTCTCTTCAAGAGCAGTGGGTGAGGGGCGCCTGGGTGGCTCAGTCGGTTAAGCGTCCAACTCCTGATTTCGGCTCAGGTCATGATCTCAGGGTTGTGAGATCAAGCTCAGTACTGGGCTCCATGTTGATGTGGAATTTGTTTGAGATTTTTTCTCTTCCTCTCCCTCTGCCCCTCCCCCTCCCCCATCACATACTCTCTAAAAAAATAAATTTAAAAAATTAAAAAGAGCAGTGCTTAACCACTCTCCTCCCCTGGCCATGCTGGCCCTGCTGTCCCACCAACCCCCCGGCCACAGCCCACAGCAGCCTGTGCAGACATCTGAGAACACTCTCCAATGTGGGCTCGTCCCTCCCAAGGAAGGCTTCGCCACATGATCTGGGACACACTGCTCTGCTGGTGCACAGCTTAGAGCGGTGGCCAAATGAGCTCCTCAAAATGGCCTTTCTCCTTCACCTTAAGTTAAATGTCTCAGTCACAGTGGACCTGATGTATAATGGTTCTATAATGCCACATAACAAATTGTCCCAAAAGTAAAGACTTAATACAGCAGTAATCATGTATTATCTCATGGTTTTGGTGAGTGAGGAGTTTAGATAGATACACAGAGGATGTCTTGAACCTGCCTCACGATGCCTGGAGCCTCAGAGAACTTGAAAGCTGGGAGGCTGAAATCACCTGAAGGCTTTACTGGGGCAAGAGGATCCATTCTCAAAGTGGTTCACAGACATGACTGCCAAGGAGGTTCCTCTTCATGTGGGCAGCTTCATAGGGCTGCCTGAGTAGTATATTAGTTTGCTCAAGCTTCCACACCAAAGTACCACAGACTGGGGAATTAACCAATAGAAACTAATTCTCTCACAATTCTGGAAGCTAGAAATCCAACATCAAGGTATTGGCCAGATTAGTTCCTCCTGAGGCCTCTGTCCTTGACTATAGTGGTGTCTTCTCTCTGTGGCTGCACATGATCTTCCTTCTGCATATCTGTGTCCTAATCTCCTCCTCTTAGAAGGACAGAAGGTGTATCAGATTAGGGTGTAGTCTAAAGACCTCCTTCCGCCTTAATCATCTCTTTAAAGGCCCTGTGTCCAAATACAGCCACATTCTGAGGGGTTGCAAGTTAGGACTTCAACATACGAATGGGGGGTGGGCCACAGTTCAGCCCACAATGGTGTCTGTTGAATGGTGGCTGGCTTCTCACAGAATGGGTGATCCCAGAGACCGAAGCTGCAATGACTTCTGTGGCCTAGGCTCAGAAGCCACACTGCATCATTTCTGGGCTCTCCTATTGGTGACACAGGTCAGCCACATTCAGTGTGAGAGATGCTATGTAAAGACATGAATTCCAGGAGGCAAGGATGCGTGGGGGCCCACTTGGAGGCTAGTTACCACAGCTGCACAAATAAAGGCCTTGTCCCACATTATGACACGCAGAGGAGGAGAGCCCATGCGTGAGAACAACCTCCTCAGGAAGAGAGAACCCAGCAGCACACAGTCCCTCTACCCCAGACCCTCTCACCCTCAGCCATCAGGAAAGTGGGTCCAGAGAGGGAACACGGAGAAAGAACTGGAAGTGCCTCTCATACTATTACCTCTTGGGGAATAACACTTTCTTTCCCTCAATGGAAACCTGGGGCAAACATTCCAGCTGTGAAGAGAGGCTCAGTTCTGGCCCCTGGCTCACCCCATCGGCTACGCTGTGTGTCTGCCATAAGCAGCATCAGCCAAGTCTCAGGTGGAGTGGACACTGCCAAATGGACACAAATGAGTAAGATGCACAACATTTGCAAGGAGCTATAGCATAGTCATAGCATAGAACAAGGGACAAAATAATAATAACTCACAAAGTTATATCGGGACTGTTCATTCCCGGAGCGCACTAAACCTTATCATGGCCGAGGAAGAGGGGGTTCTATTCCTTCCTCCTGAGTAGATGTGACTTAAAAGCAGAATCATGCTATTCTTTCTCTCTTATCTGGCTGATCTGCAGAAAAACAGAATCACTGTCATCTAGCATCTGCTCCTGTTGATCACGGGGTCAAAGATCTGTGTCTGGGACCCAGCATGATCTGCAGTTCATTTCCTGAGTCCTCCCTGGTTGCGTGTCTGTGGAGATATGGAATAAGCCTGAGATCAGTCCCAGCACAACCTTGACTTAGAAAGAGCCGCTCAGCTCTGGTGGAGACGGGCCTTCTCCGAGTGCATGTGGGCTTGCCACTGACCTGGCCCTGGTGTCATAAAACCCAGTTCTCTGTCCCACCTTGGAGTCCGTCCTCCACGAGGCTCACAGCCTCTCCCATCTGTCTCACCATGTATTCCCAGGGCTTCACACCAAAAGGGCCAATTCTCCCCACCCATCACCTTCCTTCTAAGCTAAAACCACCTGGACCAAGTTTTAAGGGATAAGAGGGGAGAAGAGCTCATTCTGCCCTGGTCCCTTCCCTATATCAGAATCTTTGAGCTTGGGGCACCAGGGTGGCTCAGTCAGTTAAGTGTCCAACTCTTGGTTTCGGCTCAGGTCATGATCTCAGGGTTGTGGGATCAAGCCCCAGGTCAGGCTCTATGCTCAGCACGGAGTCTGCTTGATATTCTCTCCCTCTCCCTCCCCCTCTGCCCCTTACCCCACTCGTGTGCTCTTGCTCTCTCTCTCTCTCTCTCTAATAAATAAATAAAATCTTAAAAAAAAAATCTTTGAGCTTGATTTAAGTTCCCACACGCCCCATCCCTAGCAGAGAAGGGGAGGATTCCTCAGCCCCAGCTGGCCACCTCTCTCATTCACCTCATCCATCATCAGGACAGGTGAGCCCTCGAGAGAAGCCACAAGCGGGACAAGGGTAATTAGGATCCATTAAGGAGATGAGGCTGAGCCGCAGGAGGGACCATTCATTCCCCAGCCTCCTCTTCTAAATGGTGCCATCAGCCATGCTGAGCTTGCTTCCTATCCCCCTCCCACCAGTTCCTGGGGAGGCCGAGGCAGCCGTGGGGTAAATGGGCATCTTGAGGACAGAGACCCAGATTTGAGGTGAGGAATCACAGGCCACATTCCAGCAGAAAGGGGAGAAGGTGAGGAGCAAGAGAAGAGGAAACAGGACCCCCAACGGGATCCAACCTAGGGGCTTGTTCCTAAGCCAAGGCCTGGACATGAGAATCCACACTCTGCCACTGAAGCTGCTTCTGGCACCGCCCACGTGGCCCTGTCCAGGGCAGGCCTGTGCAGCAGCGGAGAAGGCAGCTCCCAGGTGCCTGGAGCTCGTGGTGCTATCTGCAGAAGGCCCCTGCCAGAAAGCAAACGTGCTCCCTGAGAGGGGTTACAAATTAACCTCTCAGCAGTCTCATCAAGCACCTTCTTCCTGATTAATTTGTCAGACTGGCTGCCTCCCTGACAGAATGGCAATGCTCAATAGAGAGACTGGATTTTTTTTTTTTAATCAGATCAGAAAAATTGGGGGTGGGGGCAGTGGTGGATGGTAATGAGGTGGAATGTAGACAAAGGGCTTCAGCGTGAGAAGCACCAACTAGAGGGGGACCAAGATCCATGTTCCCCTTTCTCAGGCCTGACTCAGTTGGAGGAAGAGCAGAAGCACTCAGCCCGGGTATTGGGACACCCGTGGAGAGGACCTGTGGCCTGCACGTGCTCCCATGCCCTCTGAGCACAAGGTCATGACTGATCTTCAACACTCCCACTCTCAGACAGTGCCAATCACCAGAAGCCCTCAGAACCCTCAGCAATAGACTCTGGTTGTCTTGTCCTGGCAGTCCCTCCCTCTGGGGCAGTGAAGGTGGACGCGTGAGTAGCCACAGCCCGGAGGCAGGTGTGTGGGGAGAGAACAAAGATTCCTAACCTGAGGTGAGCTGCTCTGCTATCTGTGACGGGCTCCCCCCTTGTGGGGGTGGTGGCAACATTTATTTCTATCTTGCCTCCAGGAGATGGGGTCAGAGATGCTGAGTGACATGCCCAAAGTCACATAGCCACTAAGTAGTAGAGTCTGGACCTAACCATTTTCAGCAGAAAGCCCAGTTCTTTCATCATAAGACCGGTTCTATCATCTAAGCCCCAGCAAATCATCCGAACATTCACAACCCAGTCCCTGCCTCTGAGTCTGAGCTCTTCACTCACTCATTCATTCACTGAGAAAATATTTCAGAGCTGGTAAGAGATGGATCCCACCTTCCTGACACCTACATGCCACACCCTCAGGGGTGGCATTCCCCCAGTGGTGGCACAGCAAGATGGCTGGGCCCTGACTTAGGCCAGACCAGGGGACACATGCGCGTGGAGTTGCTGAGGTGAAGTCTGGTGGATGAGGGCCCAGACCAACACATTCCGTGGCTTGAACTCTCCAAGAGGCCAGAAACAAACCTCTTCCCCTTCAGTCATTTAGTTGAACCCTCTATCTCTCACGCTAAAAAGCAGGAAGATGTATTTTGAATATAATGCAGTGCTTTTAATGTAGGCACACATGCAGCGTGAAATGTGTCTGTTGGGTCTTTAGCGGGATTTTTCTTTTTAAGGGCCAATGTCCCCAAATTCCATAATGTCTGGCTGGATCTGAAAGGAGCAGGCACACCATCACGGTTCAGGACCACAGGCAGCAGCATGAACCACTCCCACTCACCGCCCTGAATCCTGCTGCCCAGGAGACCTCAGGAAGGCACTTCCCAGCTTCCTCTCTAAGTCCTTACAGAGCAGAATTGAGTCAGACTTGAATCGTGGGTGCCTCTGTCTGGCTGAGCCTCCCGCAGGATCCAAGCTACCTTTGCCTTTTTTTGCTGGTTTTAGTCAAGATAGCAGTTAAGCCCACAGACCAGGAGATGGAAGAGGCCAATTACTAATGTGCTGAGGGAAAAAAATAATAATAATAAATAAATAAATAATTGTACAGAGGCATGATATTAAGTATAGAGGGACTAATAATTCAGACTGGCAGAAACTTCTGAATATACCATGAGGCTCCCCAAGGCTGAATGGCAGTGAATGGTCGCACATTTGCATAATAGCTTTTTTGTTGTTTCCTTTGTTCTTTTGTTGCTGTAACTAATTGCTTTTAAGCACCCTGTTATTTCCCTCATTCCTCTGAAAAGAAGGAGCCCCAGCAATCTGTAAAATAGTGACTTTCACCAGCACGATGCTGTTATACATTTATAAATTTAGGAATATGTAAGGAGACAAAGTTCTTGACCGAGACAGCACCAGGAACCTCTCCTTCTGCCCTTTAGGAATGGGATGTGGGGGCTCTCCCCCAGCCTGGCTTCACAGCCCTGCCATCTGCACAGCTGTCCCATGCTTAGAAGGACCCCGGGCTTAGAAAGGCGTGACACTTGGCTTAAAGCTCTGCAGTCACTCTCCAGAACTTCTCACTAGTTTTTTAACAAGAGGCTCCTATGTTCATTTCAGCCCTTGGCCCTGCAAATTATTTGTGTTTCCCTGACTCAGGTTTGGCCAGGATGGGACCTGACTCCAGCGGTAAAGGAGACACCACGTGACAAAGCCTTCCAATAGTCCACCCATCACACCATCTCTGCCTCCTCAGGTATTCACACAGCTCCCCAGCACCCTCCATGGCCATGACTCATAGAAGAGGGACAAATCTTATTAGCCAGGACACCATCTGATGCCAAACTTCCTGACCTCAGCAGACAACCTAGCCTGGCTCATTGACAAAGAGATGGAACAAAGAGAAGCACAAAGACTTCTGTCTGGATGGGGCTCTTAATAGATGAAGTCACTTCCTTTGTGCAGAAGCCCTGAGGGAGTTGAGAGTGATTTCCCTGGTCCTAGGGACTCTAATGCACCCATAAAAGGAGCATGGAACTGCCCTAGTATGCTGCTCATTCCTGCCTCCTCCCTACTCCTCCACTGTTCCAGATAATCATCATTAATTCAATTTTACAACAAGCATTACTAGAGTACTCTGGGCTATCCTAGGCATTGGGGATACACTGGGGAGAGATCGGTCTATACCTTCATGGATCTTATGGTCTCATCACAAGTGAGAGCCAAATGCCACGTACATCCACATGCACACTCACGAGGAAAGGACAAATCCCCACATTCCTGCCTTATGTAACCTGTTGTTATCCCACCTCAAATGTCTGCTCCTCTTTCCTGCCAACCCATGTCTAGTGAACCTGTTCTCCAGAATCCAGCTCAAAATATATCTCTACCAGGAGTCCTTCCCTGTCTAACTCCATGCAGATCACTGCTCGGTGAACTCCAATGAGCTGCCTCTACGCTGCATTCACCTGGGGATTCAAGTGTTTCTGTGGCTACTATCCATGTTCTTCAGTTCTTCCCGGGACTGTGGGTTTCCTGGCTTGATAGGAAGTTCAAATAGAGACCTAGCTCTGTTTTTCCTTGTGCCCTCATGACTTCCCTTGTGACCACACAAACACATCACCCTCTTCTTCCTGGCCAGTGGACCCTATTTCGGTTTCCATATTCACACTTTTCTCTGGGTCTATCTCCTTGGAAAAGGTGAACTTATGTCTATCCTTCCTCCCCAGGAGGGCAAGGCATGGATCCTGGTCTATGGTGATCCCATTCTCCTTCCACCATTGGGTTAAGACGGGTCATGTGACTTAGTCTTGGCCAATGAGATGTGAGAAGAATGATGGGATAGCTTCCACCAAAAAAAAAAAAAAAAAGATTTTTCAAATGATAGAAAGAGACTCCTATGAAGAAATGGTCCCTGATCACAGGGTTGAACAGACATTAACCAGCCTGAAATCGCCCCCACCTACTTCCACGATTTTTGCTATGTAACTTAACAAATGTATCAATTAATACATCATTTACTTAAGTTTTCTGTTCTTTGTAGCTGAAAACATCCTAAATGATAATAGGGTTCTGCCTATCAGGTCTGCCTTGTGAGTTTTCTCTGAATAAATGTTGGGCACAGGGCAGGAAGGTAGCAGGTGCCATTGGAACTGAGCTCCCTGGATTGTCTGTAAGGACTGTGAGTGGTCCAACAGAGAAAGAATATAATATAGGGGTCCAGGAGCTTCTGAGGTCCAGTTCTCATTCTGTCCCTGACTGACTGGCAGAATGGAATATGGGAAACCAAGGCATTAAGAAGGAAAATCTTGATCTCGGTTGTATCACAAACTAAAGAAACTCAATCGAGACCACCTAATTGGAACCAATCTCAAATAAAATAGGGACGTAAGAAAAGCTTGTCTTTGATGAACCATGATTATTCTGTATATAAATCTGCTCAACTCTTTGATGACAAGTTTATCCCAGGTAACTGTTCTCTGCCCCATTTTCTATAACCTATTTTATGCTCAAGAAAGGGGCCTACCCACCAATAGGGATATTCACATTTTAATTCTTTCTAAAGACAATTATAGAGCCAAAAGAATGAATCTCTAATAGTGGAATCTCAGACCTTATCAATTCTAGATGGTGTACTTTTAGACAGAGTGATGTTCCTAAAATCCCACTACATCCAACCAATTTCTCCTGCTTGAAAGCAGGCCTCACTCTTGCCTTACTCTGCTGTGACAGCTAAGCTTATGTTAGCTGTCATGACTCTTTGCCTACACTCTGCCCTAAGGCAGATTTTGGCTGACCCCACTGGCCAGCGAATATTTTTGTGTGCCCCAATTAAAAAGGTCTTAGCAGGTGAAGGGGGAAGGGCGGGGAGAAGGACTGCAGGCATGGGTCTGGCAGTGACCCACCCCCTCATCCCTTCCAGGAAGCAGGAAGAAACAACAACAAATCAGTTTAGCTAATGCAAGAGTGGCCAAAACACTCTGAGCTGCCCTCAGCAGGGTAAGGAAGCTCACAGCTGTAACAGCCTTCTTCAGCATTCCCCTGGCTTCAGGGAAAGGAGGCCCGCTGGCTTCAGGTCCTATGTGTCCTGCATTTCCACATCTCACTTATGGCCCTGCCGAGAAAGTCCAGCCTCAAAAAGACCCAGGAGAGGGGTGCACCGAAGAGGCATAACTGTTGCCAGGGAGACAAGAGAATGGTGAGGGAGAGACACAGGCCCCTCTGCCCACTATCAGGAAGGGAGAGCGGGAAGGGGGAAAAAAGCTCAGGCGAGAGAGGCAGGTCATCACCTTCTAAGCATGAGTGCCTATGTGGAAGCTTCTCCTGTAAGTGCCTACCCAGCTCAGCTCAGTGGCCTTTCCCCCAAGAGCTGCTCTGCTCTGCTCTTCATCCTGCATCGAGACTCAGTCTGGCTTATGAAGTGTCTCTAAAGAAAGGGAAACCAAGACTTCAGGCAGTGCTTCTCCTGGAGCAAGTCAGAGCTTCAGAGACGAGCTGGGCCTCCCGTCGGGCTGGCGGACCACCCTGACGGCTATGCCCAGCCCATCAGTGGCTTTTGGAGAGCACGGAGCAGACAGGAAGGGCTTGGCGAGCAGGTCCCCAATGCTAACAGACCGACAGCAGCATAAGCCATCTTGTCCCCACACAGATGAGAGGAAGACAGCGTAAAGACAGAGCCTGCTCCAGGTACTCTGCAGGCCACAGGTCTGCTGACCTGCGGAAAAGGTGCACGAAGCTGAAGGCAGGGTGGGTTCTTTTTTCTGCAGTGAGCCAGAGGGCCACACCATGACCAAATGCACCTGCGTGCTCCCCAAATGCAGCGGGACCTCTGGCCCTAGAGCTGAAGCTGCCAGGATGCAGCCCTTTGCAGGACTACCTCAAGGAGTCACCTTCTCTAGTCTGGCTCCCTGCATGGTCCCTATAGTATCCATGAGGCCTCTGAGATCTGTGGGCCACCTGGTGGCCCTGTCCTCCCCTAACTTAAGATGCCTGGTGGTTCCTAGTCTCTAAAAAGCATCGTTTTAAAGTGGACGGGGGCGCCTGGGTGGCTCAGTCATTAAGCATCTGCCTTCGGCTCAGGTCATGATCCCAGGATCCTGGGATCGAGCCCCGCATCAGGCTCCCTGCTCCGCGGGAAGCCTGCTTCTCCCTCTCCCACTCCCCCTGCTTGTGTTCCCTCTCTTGCTGTGTCTCTCTGTTAAATAAATAAATAAATAAATCTCCGTTCCTATAGCTTTCGAGAACTACCTGGACACACTGGAATAAAACTGTGCTGTCCAATAAAACTTTCTGTGATGATGGCCATGTTCCATACCCGTGCTGTTCAGTACATAGCCACCAGCCACACAGGGAGCTAGAGTGACTGAAGAACTGAATGTTTAGCTTTATTTAATTTTAATGAGTCAAATTTTAATTTTAATGAGTCAAATTTAAATTTTAAAGAGCCACATGTGGCCAGTGGCTACCATACTGGACAGGATAGGAAAACTTAAGGCCTCCCACAGCCAGTACCAGTGGACACCAAGTAAAAGGGGAATAACATGCTACCCCCGCCCCAAGAGGAAAACACCAAGAGAAGACAGCTTCTCGAAGAATCCACAGTCCCTCTCCGCTAAGTGCCCTCTTCCTGCTAAAACTTCCACGCCTCAGTGAGTTACATGAAGCCAGAAGCACATAGAGAAAGAAATGGCTGCAGGTCCATGTCAGCTCAAGAAGCAGGGAGAGTGGGCACAGGGCTGGGCAAACACTCGGCAGGTCTGCAGAACAGAAAGCCTGGAACCCTGTCATTTTCCACTTCAGTCCCGCAGGGATCTGATGCTGTGAGAAAGAGGAAGGTAACAATTAAACCCCAGTGTGCACAGACTTTGGGGTGTAGGATAAATTGAAACTCTGCCAGCCCTCTGTTTTGGGGGTCCCTGCTGTGGGGCCATCTCACAGGTCAAAACTTCCCTGTAATAAGATCCTTCTGATTTTTCAAAGTGCCTTGGTGGATCCAAGTCAGGCTTTTCTTCACAGCAAGTCAAGGTAAAAAGAGGTCCTAGCACATTCATGTTTGGGCAGTTCCACAGTCATGCCAGAGGAAATAGTTATCAACTTCTCATCTGCACTTAGCTCAGGTCACAGATGTGATTTCTGGAGATCGTTCCCGGAAGAAAGGCTGGGTATTTGGCAGATGATGAAGGTGAGGCATGCATTCCAGGCAAATGGAACTGAGAGAAGGTACCATGGTCACTGGGGGAGCAAGACAGCATGATAGGACTCATCATGTGCCCACCCAAACCTGTCCTTTGTCTTGTATTCCCATCTCAAGACGACAACTGACCATGTACTCACACTCCAGAGAGAAACCTGGCAGGGATCATCTCAGACACTTCTTGGGTGCTTCCTTTTCCCTCACCCCCCATCAGATTGGTCACCAAGCCCTGCTGGTTCTACTGCATTTCTTCAACCCTCATGGGGCCCTGGCTACTTCCCACCCAGGACTCCACCTATGTGATCACTATTTCCCCAAATCAGTCCATCCTCCCTCACTTGCCAAAGGAACCAGACTAATAATCAAACCACGTGGTTTCTAACACTCATCTGCTAAGTTGGGGTTCCATTTAACCTAAAGGCCAATGCCAACACTCTCCATGTGACAAGCAAGGCCTCTAAGGAGCTGCCCACAGCGTTTTTCTCTAACATCACTTCAAATAGGTCTGCACAGACCCACACTCCAGCCCATTGACCTGCTAGCATCTGTTCCATGTGCCCGTATGTTCGCACAAGCCGTCCCCTTTGTGTAGATGTTCTTCTCTTCCCAACAAACTCCTATGCATCCTTCAATAACCAGCTCTATCATTCCCTCCTCTGTGAAGCATTTTTGGATGCAGATAAAATTAGATGCTTCTCTCCTCTGTACTCCCACAGACCTCTAGGGCAGATTAAGTTTATTTTGTTCCCAAAGTCTGTCTTCCCTTTAGAAGAGGAACTCTGAGCTCCTCAATGCCTGGAACTATGGTTTCTTAGTCATTTCTATTTCCCTCCTGCCCTGCATGTGCGTGGGTCATTATACTACATGATGAATGAACGCATGCACGCATGCATGCATGAAATGTAAGTTCATCAGACCAAAACCACAGGACTGGACCCAAGCTTCTCAAGCCTTAACATGCACATGAATCACCTGGGAACTGTATTAAAATATACATTCTGGCTCAGTGTGTATTCTGCATTTCTATCAAGCTCCCAGATGATGTTGATGCATTAACCATGCAACATGTTGACCACACTTTCAGTAGTGAAGACAGAGATCCCATAGATGAGGAAAAAATTACAAACAAAAGAACCTCGTCCATTGTTCAGTCATGTAACACAATATATTTCAGTTATTTAAAATTATGTTCTATTTAATGATATGGAAGTATGCTAAGTGAACAGGTGTAGAAAAGATGTAGAATAGAATCCCATACTGTTTGAACATAACTAGATAGAATGACAGAACTGTCAGATCGGTGTGGGAGAGACAGGAGGAAGAGAGGGAGGAACGGAGGGAAGAAGGGAGGAAGGAAGGGTGGAAGGAGAGAAGGAAGGGAGGGGGTGGGTGGGAGGGAGGGAAGGAAGGAGAGGACAAAGAAAAAGGCATATATCAAAGTGTTGATAGTGGTTATCTCTGAGGGATGGAATTGCAGGCATTTAAATTTTTTTCTTTATAAGTATTTGAATTTTCCCATTTTCTACAGTAATCATGCATTATTTTATAGTATTATAATTATTTTACTCTTTAAATGCACTCTCCCATTTGCTGAGAATACACTTACTCATTTACTGCATTCCCTAAAAACAAGATGGCAATTACGGCTGGGGGTCCCGGGTCCCTCATCAGGGGTTGGTCCTCAGCCCTTTGAGAAGGGATATTATGAGGTCAGGCAATGGCTGTGAGAAGTCCCAGCCCAGGCCACTGCACCTCCCAAAAAAGATGTTCTGAGCATCGCGGACCATGTGAGTCGTCCATCCCTGCCACTGACTGTATGGCTTATGTGGTACCAGTGATAAGACAGAAGGTGACCCTGAGCCCTGAGATGGGGCCAAACACTGTAGCTAAAATAAATGTGTGGGTTTACAGAGGGAACAGTGCCTTTTTGCATCCCTGACTGACAGGCCCATTATATTAGCATTCCTGTCATGTCCTCTGGCTTCTCCCCAGGGCTCTTTCTTTCTGCACCACATTGTTTCACTCTCTCCCCCTTTAAATAGTTTATTTTTAAGTCCCTAAGATGCTGTGCTTAATAAGTCCTTTCTCCTTATACCACAGGGACCCAGATCACCCTGATTAGTTTTTCTAATGGGAAAACAGGCAGAGCAGCGTAAGGACCTGGGGAGAGAGCCACCAGGATCATCTTGTCACCATAAATCTGGGAGATCCGTTTTCTGGGAGAAACCCCTCTGACCTTATTCCTCTGTCTTTCTCTTATTCCTTTGGGAATCAGAACCCAGAGCCTGCTATAAGGGTCTTGTAAGCAGAGGTCTAAGGGAGGGGCATGTATATCTAAGAGCAGAGGCCTCTCCTGCCTAATCTAGCACTATGGGCTCCATGAGCACACAACTTTTCCTCAGGAGCTGGGGCCAGGGTGCTGATAAGTAAGGCCCACAGTCACAGGGTGAGTGTTAGTTAGGGTAACAGACGCAAAGCATTCAGTGGCTTGAAGAATGAGCTGTCTCTTTCTCCCTCAGCTAATATCTAGGGTGGGTTTTCAGGTTGAGCACATAGCTCTGCTCTACGTCATCATTCAGGACCCTGGCCAGCAGCTGTCCTACAGCCTTGAGTGCCAGGCTTTCAAGGATTCCTTGGGCCATCGTCATTCCAGTCAGCCAGAAGGAAGAAAGGGCACAAAGGAGCACAGTGGGAGGTTCAGATGGGCCAGGTCTGGAAGGAGCACTTATCATTTCCATTCACATTCTGTTACAAGAGCTCAGTCCCAGGTCCAAACCTAACAGAATTTATTTTAGCTGCATGACCAGGCAGAAGAGAAGGCTGCATCTGACAGACAGACAGCAGTCTCCAACACATTTTATGACCTGGGGTCAGATCCCAGACTTAGGTTCACAAGCAATTACTGAGCACCTACCATATGCGAGGCACCATACTAGAAACTAGAGATCCAAAGACAGCTAAGACACAGTCCCTGCCCTTGAGGGGTCCCTCCTCAGGGGAGGTCCTCACTGTAGCAAGTAACTGAGACTCCCATCGTCGAGTTTGGGAATGAGGAAACACAGCCAATTTAGCCCCTGAGCACTCAGCAGCTACAACAGATAATAAGAAAAGGGATGTGTGCTCTGCAGGTGTGCACACAGGGGCTGGGGGAAACCTGCAGGTGATATACGTGGGCACCTACCTGTGTGGGCACCTGTCTGTGAGCAGAGTACCCACGGCAGGGATGTGTGTTTGAATGTGTGCGCATGCACACACACAAGCAGATATGCACATGCTTGAGCGTATGGCTGTGTAAGAGAGAAAGAGAGGATAATAAACAATACTCAGGACGACTCAGCATCCTCAACTAACACGAGCATTTCCTCTCTCTCTTGAAGTCCAAAGGGCTGGACTCTCTTGATCTAGAGATCTAAGCAGTTGCAAAAGAACTTTCTCTCCTCCTTTAATATTTTCCCTTACTCTTAGATTTCTACCCAGAATGACTCAGCTGCCCATTACAGTTTTTAAAACTCACTCCCATAATCCTTCAGCCCAATGTCTTAGCCCCCACATCATTTCTCACTTCTCCACCCCACAGTGAGAAAATGGCAGCCATGACTGGGTGGGGCACAAAGCCCAGCGGTCCAGGCCCCAGGGGTAGCCGAAAGGAAAGCCTTCTGGTCCACTGCTTTCTCAAAGACCCAGACACAGGGGCCTCCCTGGCAGAGGCCTCACAGCCCACAGCATAACCGGCATAGACTGAACCATTTCCCACAGAGTGGGCCAGCAGATGACACAGGTGTAAGAAAAATAGGAAAGAAAGTCCCACGCAGATGGAGGATATTGGCCAGCTTCATATACTCAGGGCAAGTGGAATGTCCTCATAGGAGGCTGGAAAGAGCAGGCTTGCACTGGAGGAATGGCCTGCAGAGGGGCAACCAAGGGGTAGTTATAAGCTGAGGGGTCCATGAGTTTTCAGTATTTTTAGGCAAAGAACGGGATCTGGGGCGTCTGGTTCCAAGGCGAGAGTGGAACTTCCTGCAAGACAAGATGAGCCCTTGTCAACTGCAGGGACCTCAGAGGGATGCTAAAGTCACCTCTAGGTGGCCCTACTCTGTCCCCAGATAAAGAGGAGCATTTGTAGGCTCCAGCTTGCAAAATCTAAACTGTTAACCCTTTCCCTTCTGCAGGGGAAGACCCCACCCCCACCCCCCCACCCCAGCCAGGCTCTCACCAGCATGCAGGCCTCCTCCTGCTTCCAGGCTGAGGGTTAGAGAAGGGATGAGACACGGGAACAGCCGGATGGGGCCAGTCTCACCTTGAGTCCAGTTGCTTCTAGGGAAGTTGGAAACTCATAGTCACATTAACTATAATAAGAGTAATCACAATGATCCTCCCTGCCCCCATGCCTGCCCAGAGTTTTTTGGCTAGCAAGATCCGTTCATTTCTACTATCATCCCCATGTTCCTGGGTAGCAGGCCAGGCGACAGAGGAAGGTCCTCTGCCTCATCCCTCATCTCCCAGACTCAGGCAAATGAGGAGACACCCCACTGGCAGAGGAAGACGGGCCACGCAGGGTCCGGACCCTGTCTCTGTACCTGCACTGTGGCCCTTGGTTGGCTGTGCCCTTCCCCTGTGTTGGTGTGCAGCGTGCTCCCGTGACGGCCCCTGCCCCGGCAGGGGGCACCGCCAAACCTCCCTGAGGCTAGAGGGATCCTCGGAGGACGTGCAACAACTGTTCCTGCCTCTGGGAAGGACAGGCAGCTCCTGAGTCACTGCGGGCAGATGGGAAACTGTCCTATTTTTTCAAAATATCCACGAGAAATGCCACCATCTGCTTAGGTAGTCAAATGTGTCTGATGATCTGACAAGGCCAAACAGGAAACTGCGACGGCACCATTTACTGCTGGGAGCAGCAACTTCTAGCAGAACAGCACTTTCCAGTTTGCAAGGCACTTTCTGGGGAGCTATACAGTTTTCAAGGGACTTAGCTGTGGAGCTTTTAAAAGAAGCACTACTTTTAAATGTGGATCCCAGGGCGCCTGGGTGGCTCAGTCAATGAGGCGTCTAACTCTTGATTTTGGCTCAGGTCATGACCTCAGGTTCATGAGATCAAGCTCCGCATCAGGCTCCATGCTGGGCATGGAGCTTGCTTGATATTCTCTCTCTCCTTCTGCCGCTCCCCAACCCTGCTCCTGCACGCACCCTCGCGTTCTCTCTCTCTCAAAAATTAAAAAAATAAATGTGGATCCCATCCTCAAGACTCTGAATGAGTAGCTGTGCGGTGTGCTGTGGGCCTTTCATAGCTCTGAAAAGGTTCACAGATGATTCTAAAGAACTGAGACAGAATTGAGAGCATCATCTCATTACTTCCTTGAAGAAAGAAAGGCTTCCCTGAAAGATAGAGGGTACGTACTGTTATTCCCAATTTGTAGAAGAGAAAACGGAGGCTCAGGACACCTACATAGCTTATCCAGGGCAACACATCTAGCTTACCCTAGATCTCAGAGCAAATCTCAAGGTCTACCACCATGCCAACATGCCGCCCACACTGCCCGTCAGAAGAGGTACGAGGAGAACACTAGGCAGCTCAAAATGTACCTCCCAGGAGGGTGGAAACTCTGAGTCACTCACACCTCACTTAATTTAACATGTTCTTCTAGTGCTCAGTCATGTCGAGCTTCTACATCACTGTGGGGAAAGAAGGCAAATCTACGAAATGAAGGTCATCTTTCCCAACCATGAGCAGGGTCCGCGGAAGACCAGTCCCACCCAGCAGCAGTGTGTGCGCGCTGAAGCTGTTATCAGGACGTTTCCAATCTTCTGATGATAAACATCATCTGAGACACTTATTCAACCTACAAATTCTTTTTAAAATTTTTGGACAAAAAGAAAAAACCGGAGTCAGAATCCCCAGGAGAGGGGATGGAGAAACACCAGCTCCCACCAGTGCCTTTGTGGTGCTCCTCAGCACGGACGTTTGGGGGCAACTGCTCCAGGGCAGTGTTCTCCACAGGGCGGGCGGTCACTGTGGTTATTCAGGCAGGACAGGACTCGGCCTCAGCACCTTTTACTGTAAAGCAATTCTTGAGCCTCTGCAGGTGACAAGAAGTTCCATCTTCAAGCACGGTTTCTCAACCTTGGCATTACTGACATTTGAGGGCAGACCATTCTCTGTCCTGTGCATTGTAGGATGTTTCGCAGCATCCCTGGCTTCTACCCACTAGATGCCAGGAGCACCCCCAACCCAGCTGTAGCAACCAAAAACGTCACCAGACACAGCCAAATGTCTGGAGAACCGCCGGGCCAGTGGAAAGGGTAGAAGCCTGAATGTGGAGGTCCCGCGGGTCCCAGGCCAGCTCTGCCGCTGACCCACCATGCACACTGAGGCCGTACTTATAGCTGCCTGAAGCCTTGGTGCCTCCATCCATGAAACAGGGATGATGTCTGTCTTGCAGCAACATGGTGAAAATGGAGTATGATCCAGAATATAAGGGTTCTGATTTACTTAGCAAAAGCCATTGAAAGGTGGAGGGAATGAGCCATGGGTGCCCAAAGCATCTAGGATTAATCCAACAATAAACACCAGAAAGGCCTTGTTATGGACTGTATTGTGTCCCCCCCACCCCCGCTAAAAATTCCTAAGTTGAAGCCCTAACCCCCAGTACCGCAGAAGGTGACTTTTTGTGGAGACAGGGCCTTTAAAGAGGTAATTAAGTTAACATGAGGCCGCTAGGGTTGGCCCTAATCCAATCTGATGGTGTCCTTATAAGAAGAGAACATGTGGACAAAGACACTGGGGACGCGTGTGCACACGGGAAAGACCGTGTGAAGTCCCAGAGAACAGGCGGCCATCTGCAAGCCAACGAGAGGCCTCAGGAGACACCAACCCCACCGACACCCCATCCTGGGCTGCTAGTCTTCGACACTGGGCCACAACACACTTCTGTTGTTTGCGCCACCCAGTCTGGGCCATTGTGTTATGGCAGCCGCAGCAAACCAACCACAAGCACAATGAGTCCACATCCTGCTCTTGGCATGGACCATCTCCACCACTTGGCGGGTCCCCTCCATGGGACTTCGGTTCCCCCCCACTGTTACCTAGGAAAGAGGCTGGGCAGCAGAAGGGACGACACGGCCCCTCACAAGCAGGTCGTGGGGGTTTAGGTAATCCTCTGTGACCGGTACATTCGTGTTCTCTCTCCTCTCCAAAGCCTTCTGAGAGCAGCTTAACAACAGCACACAGGGCTAAACCTCCAGCACAAACTCTTTGCTAAACATAGGTTTTCAGCTAAGGTAATAATACCCTACCTGCCTGTGCCACAGTGATAAAAAGCCATCTAGATGAAGGGGTGCTTCCCCAGTGCTTAATAATCAGCATTTCAGTAGAACCTGGTCCGAAATTTAATTTTCTGGAGAGGGCACCTGGGGACCAGGCTTTTCTTGATAGGTTAAGAGCCATATGCCACACAGCGACCCTCGATTGACACAAGACATATAAAGATAGAGAGCATGTCCTAATAACAGTGTTAACCTACAGCCGTCATGCTGGGGCCCGGGCTCAGCCGTACGTGCTCTACCCACTCCTTCCTCACAACAACCGATGCAGTCGGTACTATTGCTATCTCTGGTGCAGGTGAGGAAACTGAGGCACAGAGAAGTCATGCAACTTGTCCGAGGGCCACAGCTAGTGAGTGGCCAGACCAGGAGTCAGAGCCAAGGAGTGTGAGGTCTTGAGGAGAGGAAATGAGTCCCGCTCTTTCGAGTAGCTGCCCTTCTCCCCCCTCACAAGACTGAGGCCACAGATGGGTCTGCTCATGCTACCCAAGGGTTCCCAAGACGAGAAGGGCTATGGGGTCATGGAAAGAGCATGAGCTCCGACTTCAGATGGACTTAGCTAGGAATCCTGGCTCCCTCCACCGACTAGCTGTGTGATCCTGGGTAAGTCACTTACAGGCCTCTAACCCTTAGTTCCTTCAACCATGAAAGTGTGAAAACACCTCACACAATGATTTTAAGGAAAAAAATGAGAACGCATTTGGCAGAAAACACCTAGCATGGCCCCAGGTACCCGCAGTTCCTCAATAAATGTTGGTTCTCTTCCATCTTCCTCACTTCCTGCCAAAGGTCCTCAGCACTGACTCCTCAACAGGGAAGAATCTCCTGGTCCTGTCAGAAATCATCCCCCAAGCCAGCAGCTTAGTAAGAGACAGCTGGGTCTCCAGTTGCTCAGGCTCAGGTCACTGGCACACATCACATGAGGCCTGTTATTCTCTGCGCCGAATCTGGCGAATCTGGCCCGGCCACTTCCCTCCAGCCCACCCTTGAGCCTCTGCTACGTGCCCAGCTGTCCCAAGCTGTTGGATTCATCAGTGAACAGGACAAAGGTGTGCTGCCACCCCGCAAAGTGTATGTTCTCAACTTAAGACAAACTGTGTCTGACTGGTTGCTTAACTACTGATCACATTCTCCAGGGTAATCAGTATTCACAGGGCTTCTATCCCCAGATCTGTTTTGGGCCTTCGGAACATTCCAGGGGGCTAAATCACCACCGTCCACGTCTTCCATGCTGGAGTCGCTCTCTGCTCTAGGGACAGCATTCCACTGCATGGCCCCCAGTCAAGCCCTTGTCTGCCAGGAACACCTGGGAGTGAAAGAACACAGCACCACACCCTAACTCCCCGACCCCCGGCAAGTCCTACAATGTGGCTCCCAAGCCAGAGAGCCAGTTTCGCCATTTCTGCCACACAGGGGGAAGAAACCAGAGCCTTCTGGGTCTCCACTCTGAAATGGGTCTGCGACCATCACTCTGGTGCCTCCACCTCCCTCCCTCTGCCCAGACTGTGTGAGAGCCTGGGGGCAGAAGCCCTTTTATTGCCAGGAAGCAGACATTTAAGTTTTAGAAACCAGCCTTCTTTGGAAAACGCAGTGCCTCGCCCTGCTGTCTCCGGATGTCATGGATACAGAGAGGAGTCGTTCCTAGCCTTGGGGAGAGAGAGAAATTCAATCTAGAGACATCACATGGATCATCTTAGCAGCATCTCCTATATTAAAAAAAAGAGGAAGAAAAAACACCCCACCGAAGAGGCAGCAGCCAAATTAATTGTTTTCCTGATTAACGAAAAACAATTAAGCCCCAAATGCTGCTGCTAAGGGGAAGGTCATTCACAGACTTTTCTGCGGGCTGTTCTGGCCACAGAGCAATGAGAGCTTCATTCTGATCCCTGCAAGATGCTCCAAGGGAGAAATTACGCCACAGACTCATTGTAGCCCCACTGTCTAATCCTCTCCAGGGAAGCCAGACCAAGCCCGGGCCAGCAACACAAGACGGCTGCCACTGGGCCGCACCCCCCAGGAGTGAGGGGAGAGACGGTGTGCCGGGGGGTTGGCAGACAGGCTGGGCTCTTGGAGGACAGGGACTCTAAAAGTCAAAAGGCCTAGGACCGCTCCTTGTGGAGACTAGCCTCTCAATGAACACTGATTCAATTGGGAAGGAAAAAAGGAAGGAAGGGAGGGAGGAAGGGAGGAAGAGATTGATGGGCCTTCGTGAAAATGCACACTGGGGACACTAAAGCACATTTCCCAGTTTTGAAGGTAGTGATGATGATGACGACATCTCTCATTTACTGAGCACCTACTATGTGGCAGGCCCTCCACTAAAGGCAGCTATTGTCTCATTTTACCTTCTTTTTCAACAATCCTGCCTGTTTTAAATGTAAGCAAACCTAAGCTCAAAGAAGTCAAATAACTTGTCCAGGGTCCCACTTAGTAAGTAGATTTGCCCCCAAGTATCTTGGATTCAATTTCCCATGTCATCGGCCAAAGTCTCAGTGGCCATTTCTTAGAGACCACCAGCCTAGGGTAGCACCAACATTCACAAGGACAGGGCTGAGCCACCCCATTCTGGTTCACCAGCCCCTTTCTCCATTTCCAAGGAGCAAAATCACAGCAGCTGTGGAACCTCTTGGGGGACATGTCCTGAAGACACTCTCCCTTCGTGTTGGTCTCCAGTGCTGAAGGTTCCTTTCTACCCGTCCGTATGGAGCTAGTGGGAGGAGAGGCAGGATGAAAGAGGGAAGGACAGCCAAGGGCAGAGGAAGACAGAGAAGCAGGGTGAGCCAGGCAAGCAGACAGAGATTGGGTTTTTAATCAGTAGGACCAAGAACATGCCACCGGCACCCACCATACCACATTCCCACCAGCCTGGGCTCCAATTCCTTTAGTGAGAGGACCCAGTGGACATTACGGTCCCCATGAGCTCCCCACTGATCCAGGGCTCACTATCCAAAGTCCTCAGTCCTTCAGAGAAACTCTGAGAGCCAGCTCTGAAGCGGGCAAAGCCTCCCAGAGGAAACTACGAAGGTTTAAATAGGCACCGACACAGAGCTAGAACTCCAGATTCTCAGCTGGAGCTGCACTGCAACAGCGAAAAAGCATCTTAAACCACTTGACTTCATCTTAGCTCTTCAGATACTTTATGCATTAAATAACAGCTAGATTTTAATGAAAGCTACTTACATAAATTTGGGGAAAACAGCAACAAAAGCACTTCTTATAACACAAGACATTAGCTCCTTTATTGTTTCATTGCTCTTGGCATGAAAGCGAGTTACTGAAAGCAAGTATTTCAGAGGGATACATAATTTTGGTATTTTTCACCTTACCATCAGGGGTACTGACTCCAAAGATCATTTACCATCAGCAAAGAACAATCCATTTCTGATATCGCTTTTTTTCCCCCAATCTCCTTTTTTACTGATTTGACACTCATCAACTAATAGGGTGCATTGCTCACCTTTTTCTATAGCTCTGGAAAATACATGTGCCACAAAAATTGCTTGGGCCTCTAGACTCTAGACTCATGACAGGACCACTTAGAAAGTCATAAAAGGCTTTGTACAAATTCCATCATAATGAAGTCCAACGAGATATCGTGGAAAGCAATACAGTGTTGTGACTGAAACCCATGAGCTGGGGCTCAAACCCTGCTTCCACCACTTATTGTTTGGGTTTGAAGAGTCTAGAAGCATTTTAAGCCGACTGACTTCATCCTAGCTCTTCAGATATTTTATGCATCAGAGAGCAGCCAGATCTTAATAAAAGCTATGAACCTGGGACAAGCATCTAACCCAAGCCTCAGCTTCCTTATCCACAAAATGGGGCAATAATGGTATCTACTGTAAAGACATGTAGGGATATTAAATGAACCAACCATTATAGAGCACTGGGCACAGAAGCCACTCAATAAAAGTAAGTTATGGTTATTAGATTTTCAGCACAATAAAAAAAATTGAAAGAACTTGGGCTAATCAGTTAGGATTGTGCATGCTAACTGTTATGAAGAAATCCATGGCCATGGTCAATGGATAGGCATGGAAATGAATGTTATAAAACTGGCTTCTGCACCTAGGTCTCTTGTGACATCACATGATGAGAGCTTCCTCAATCACTATGTCTCTCTGGGCCCAGCCCAGTTCCTCCTCCGTGAGTTGGTTAGACTACATGCTCTCAGAGGTCCCTTCCAGCTCTGACACTGCGTCCATGTGTGGGGAAGGGAGACACAGGAAGATCTACATCATCCGCACTTCATTGGGAGAGGAGGAAACTCTGCTTGTAACTGATCATCTTACTCCTGGCCAGCCAATTTTCCTTTAGTTCACATCCTTCCCTCCTGCATGAGGCCACCTCAACTTTCTTTGGTGGGATGCGAGGCGCTAGAATGATGGGATGAGTGCCCCCATTGTCCCCTGACGCTCACGCACACACATGCATACATGCGTGCACTCACACCTCCTCTCTTGCCTGATGTCTCTGTTGCACAGGGCAGGATGATCGAAGCCTCCTCTGGGGGCAATGTCTGCACCAGCTGGTGCATCAGGGAGAGAGGCTGTTAACCCTCCCACAAATTGTCTGGAAATGGAAAAAAGCTGGATTTCTGGCAAGAAGAAGAAGAGAGAGAAAGTAGATCTCTCCACCCCACCCCTCTTGGACCAGTTCTCTTGCTCAGCTTTCTCAAGCCTAGATATTCAGGCCAAATTCAGGCTGACGCTCACCCAGCTGGAATAGAGGCAGAGAGTGTGAGGCACAAGGGCCCCTGACCGGAGAAGCCCTTGCTGGGCCTTGTCTTCCTGGTGCAGAAGAAAGTCTAAGGATGAGCTGCTCACTGGGGAAGGTGGAAACAAGGGACTGTGTTTGAAGTGAGCCTGAACTCTGGCTCACTGTCATTTCAACCAGCTTCCCTGGGCCTCAGTTTCCCTAGCTGGGCTTTATACTGGCTGTTCAGGCCCTCCCAAGGAGTGGTCACGATTGAGGTAACAGACACATGGTGTAAAGATGGTTTAGAGAAGCAGTCCCAAATCTCAAGATGAGGAGATCAGAACCTGCAAACCTATTTCAAAGCAAAAGCACCCAGGACTAATCCAGCACATTGGTTCCAGAATTTGAAGCCAGACACCTCCCAGAGCACTCTGCCTGCCCATGACTTCTCCAGGGCTCCTTCAGACCTACCCCACAAAGCACGCCAAGCAGCTCATTGGCATCTCCTTCCGTTCCAGACCTCCCAGGACTGCATTTGCTGAATCTCCTGCTCTCTCACGCCCCGTCTCCCCAGGCATCCCATGAAAACTGAGGCAAGGGGGTTCTCCTACATAAGGTGGTCAATCACCCAGCTCTGTTCCCTTGCTTGATAAACAAGCACTGTTGGTTCCCTGTGTCCACCACAGCTTCTGGGAGCCCAGGGCCCTCTGAGTCTTCCCTCCAGCAAGCAGTGAGGGCCGGAAGCCTGGATTCCCGACTCTGGGGCCACCCAGATCTGGGGTAAATCAATTCCCTTTCTGCTTCAGTTTCCGCATCTGTGAAATATGCACAATAATCTCTGCCCCCCCCCCACCTAATTCCAAGGGATGGTTTGAGAAGCAAAATGAAGGCACTTCTGGTGAAAAGGGTTATTTGAACACAAGCTATTTACAAAGATTTTAGAACTCCCTTCTTTTGTATTTCTTGGGTGCGATCATTTTAGAGTGAGGAAAAGACCTCTTTAGGGGTCCTACTACCCTGCCAGTAGTTAATGAACCAGAGAAAAGTAGTAGTAATAGTAAGATTAAGGGAAGAACAAAACAGACAAAAAACCCCTCTGGAATCTAGGGACCTAGAGTCTTCCTGCATCCTCTGGACAGTTCCTCTCTCAAATGTTATCTTCATCATAGCAGAGGTAAAGGTATGTCAGGGTCAACATGCTGCCCAGTCCCTGTAGGATTTGACCCCCTTCCTGTCATGGAACTCTGCCCACAGGTCTAGAATTTGAATTAAAAAGCCAAGAAAATAAAGATGTATAAAGCCAAATCTGTCTCCCCAGGCCATAAGCACTCACTAAGAAAGCATGGTCCAGGTGGTCATTAAAATCCTACACTCTTCTGAGCTGTGAACCATATGTCTCTCAAGCTTGAAGGAACTTCCAGACAGGACATGATGATGGCCATGATGATGAGTGATTCTGATAAGCTTTACAATATCCTTATAAGGCTGATGGTATTATTAGTTAGAGCAGCACTTCTCAAACTTAAGCATGTGCCAGAGCACCTGGAGGGCTTTTGAAGCCTAGATTGCAGGGCCCCACCCCCTGAGTTTATAATTCAGTCTGTGGGCTCTAGTGGTAGGGCCCAAGAATTTGTATTTCTAACAAATTACCAGCTGACACTGATGTTGCTACTTGAAAAAAAATGCACTCAGGGAGCCACTAAATTAGGTGTTCAAGAGATTCCATTCAAATGAAGTCATCTACCCAGGGTCACCTATACCCACAGCCACACAATTTTAAAACACCTGTGCTATGATTCAAACCTAAGTCTGCTGATGCCAAATCTTGCACCAGTTCCTTGCTGTCTCCTGGTCCCCTGGGGACTGAACCCGGTGCAGGTGAAGTGTACAGTGCTGGCCCTGAAGTTACCTGATGTCTAAAGCTTTCTGAAGAAGGTCTGAGGATAGGGCAAGAAAGGGAAGCAGGGCCAGATGCATGAAATTTGGAAGAAGCCTGGTGGCCACGGGGCCAAAATCTGTGGGCAGAGACAGTTTACAGAAGTCGTCCTGGATGCTTGATTTTTGTGCCCAAGTCCACCACTAGTCAGACATGGTCCTCATGGAAACTGTGTCTAAGATCCCAAGTCAAGTCGTCAACCCGTAAACTTGCCATGAGGTCAACCTCTAAAACCCACAACAATGCCATGAGACAGAATCCAAACTTGAATGAAGTCAGTCCAATTGGTTGCTGTGACTCAGTTTCCTTGTTTATTAAAAAGGAGAATGATTCCTGTCACCTCAAGGTCCCAGTACAACTATGTCAACAAGTAGCACTTAAAAATAAATATCCAGCGTCGAGAACAGCTCTTTCTCAATGGGTGTTCTATAAACACTAGCCAACATCACCATATTAGTGATATGAAGCACTCTGTGAACTGGAAGGTTTGCAAAGCACTTTCCAAATGTGTTCCTCATTGTTGATGTTGGCAGGAGTTTTAGAAGATCCCTGGATGGAAGCATTTCCTGTAGATTTTAACTTGCTCCTCTCCCTTAAAAATTTGATTAAAAGAAAATAAAGTAACAATTTTGCTTAATGGTTCTCCCATTTCAATAGCTCTGTCTCCTGGCCCCAACATCCCTGTGCTTGCCACCACTAAATGCCATGTCAAGCATTCATTAAAAGCAAACTGGGTTTTTAAAAATAGTGAGACATCTGCATAAATGTTGTTTTATCGCTACAATTAGGCAAATTGGCTTCTAAAGCAAATGCAAAATCATTTCAGGAGGATTTACATTCAGCATAAGACAAACAGGGCAAAACAGGCCTCGGACAGGTCAGCTGCAACCTTGTACATCATCCGGTAGAGCTGTGGGAAAGGGAGGAGCAAGAGGGAGAATAGGGTGGCAGCAACTTCTGCCCTGTCTTCAGTGCATTCACAGTCCCTGTGATTCTGGGTGGGGGGATTCCTGGCTCTTAGAATCTTACAGAAGGTAGGATCCTTTCATCTGTGTCCTTGTTGGATTCCTGGCTCTTAGAATCCTGCAGAAGGTAGGAACCTTTCATGTGTCCTTCTGGGGATGCCTTCAAATTTTACCCCCAACAGGGAGGTATCTATTTACTTATGAAAGGCACCAGCTTACTGCTACTAAGTCCTGAGAGCAGGTGTCTCTCTTCATTCTGCCCCAGAGAAGCTTTCAAAACCCCAAAGGCAGTTTTCAGAGCCAATCACACAGAGGGAAGGGGAAGGGCCATTATGCCCCTCAGCAATCCTCGTCTATAAGGTCCTGATAATTTTTTATGTTTATTATTCCCTTAAACAGTTAATATTCCCTTAGAAATAGGCCTGCTGTCTTAAATTAGACAATGAGATTTGTGTCGTCCATTCTATTGCCCTTTTTTGCTGTGACTGCCCGACATCTCACAACTAAATTTGATATTCAATTACAGTCACTTAGGTAGCCTTAATTTTTAGTATAATTATCTCTGCTCCTTCTATATGGTTTTAGCTTTTATTTTATGTCTTATTGAACACACGCCAGGCTCAGAGCTAACATTAACTCTCCATTTCAGCAGGGATGGAAAGGATCTTACCCTGTTTTAGGGTCCTGGAGGTGGCCCAAATTCATCAGTGAGCTGAAGCACAGACCAATATTCCTGGTGGGGATTCTTATGTGTTAGAAAGATCCCAAAAGGGAACTGAAAAGAGAATCCTGATACTATTTATTGAGCGCCTTCTCCGTCCCAGTCACCTTAAATATCTTACCTCATTTAATCTTCACTACTACCTTATGAAAGCTCAGTCAGTCCCTAAAACACTCAGTTGCCTCATCTGTAATCTGGGAACAGATTTCTTATTTAAATTCTCATGGTTAGTTAGTGGAACTGAAATTAGATACAAAATATATCTGACTTCAGAGCATATACCAAGCCACTGTCAGCCTATACAGTGCTTTTGTATAAAACAGAGCAAGGCGCCCCTCTGGGAAGACACAGTCTTACAGTGATGGGGCACTGTCTTCGTGTGAGCAGTGCATAAGCTATAGAAAGGGCCAGCCTAGAAGCCCTTCTACTTCGTTCATAGAAACAGCCCTGAGACAGGAGAGACTGCTGATCTCACCATGATCCTTGTTCTGCTTCTCTTTCTGGGCCACAGAAAGCACAGCACTGGGCCCTATCTCCCAGGCCCCACTCATGGAGGTGGGGCACATGACCGCTCCCTGTTGAATAAAATGAGGGCAAGCATTGTATGTGTTACTTCCTGGCAGGGCAGGGCCTGCCCCCTCCCACCACCCACGGGCTGCACAGACAGGACACTTTGAGGACCAGGGAAGGATGGAATCAGGAACTGGAAAGAGTCTTGAGTCCCTGAAAGACCGTGGAGCTGAGTGTATTTCATCTCCTTCAAACTGCATTGGACTGTGATATGAATAAAAAATACAATTTTACTGTGTTTAGGCCCCTGACCTTTGGGGGTCATTTGTCATGGTACACAACTTACTTTAATGCAAACCCAAACTATCTTGTTTCCTTTTAACAGGACTGGCTGAAAAGATTCAAATGACCTATGGTGAAAAGCAGTAAGCTTCTGATTCAAGAGGCCGGAGGCGGGGAGGGGTGGGGGGTGGAGAGGGAGAGAACTCCCTTTCCTTGTTCCCCTAAGTAAAATTCTACACAAATCGTCCCTACTTGAAGCCCAACCTTCAAGAACATTTCAAGTTAATCTCACTTTCCGTTCAGACCTTCAGTCATACTTATGAGTCATAGAACTGCAGGGTGTTCAAGCTGAAAGGCACCTCTGAGATCATTATTACAAATGTTGAAGATAAGAAAACTAAGACCCAAGATGTATGGCTTGCCTGGGGTCTCAGAGCCAAGGCTAACACCCAAGACTGCTCCAGGGCTCTGTGCATTCCCAGAATGGAGGGAAGCCATGCCCACATAGCTCAAAGGATGAAGGCTGCCCAGCCCTGCCTGTAAAGCCTCGCTGGGAAAGCAGGAGAGTGTTCGCAGGGAGGCTGCTCTGTGGGTGGAGGCCACTGGCGCCCTCCACTGGACAAACTTGCCACTTCCTCCGCCGCCAGCCCTGTGCAAATTGCAGGACTCCAAATAAAGAGCAATGGAACTATGGCAACGCTCTCTAGGTGTCCGCGGCCACAATCAGCGCCTGTGTTAAAACCTCTTTGAGATTGTGAGCTATTCCCTGGCACGTCCCCATATTTTCCAGTCAATGGATCCTGCCGCCTGTACAAATGTAATGTCACTTCAGGCAGGGACACTTGAGTCTACTTCTCTTTCACGCCAAGAGCAGGGAGCACAGCTCCCCAAATCACAGCATCCCCTCCTCCTTCTTCTGGTGCACTGATGCTGCAAAAAGAAAAAAAAAAAAAGTCCTCCCTCTAAGGACCCTACCCCATTTTTTAAAAAATTTAGTCTCCAGGTCTCGATGAAATTAGTATTTTTCTCTAACTGCGCTGCAGCAACATCAGACTGGGGAAGAAAGGAATGGGAGGGAAAAAGAGATAATAAAAGCTTCTGTCTAAATGACACTGGAGTGGAAAAGGAGGAGCGGGACCGAGGGGCCAGTGGGCTTGTTCCAGCCTCTCTGCATGCTGCTGGGAACAAAAGCTTGCTGGGGACAGAGTGTGGTCCAGCAGCGGCCAGCGCGCTGAGTGGAAAACCAGAGAGCAATTGTAGTTCCATTCTCTATTCAAAAGGCAATTTTCTCGGAGGTGGTAAGAAGCCTCTGTCTGACACTGAACCTGACACACTGGTCTGCCTTGTGCTCCTCATGCGAAACTCATTCCTGCCTCAGAGCCTTTGCACTTATTCTTCCCTCTGCCTAGAGCAATTCTTTCCCTGGTCTATTCATGGCTGGTTCCTCTTCATTATTTATAAAATAATTGTTTATTCAAGTTTCATCCTCCTCATTATTTAGGTCCCAGGCAGCTCCCTTACGGATGTCTGCCTGGACCATCTTAATATTGCACCCTGCCCACCAGGTCCTTTTCTGTCATCAGAATGTCCTTGAAAACAGAATCTTTGTTTTGTTCCCTCTGTATCCCCAGCAACAGAATAACCTCTAACATGTCATAGGTACTCAGTAAGTATTTGTGGAAGGAAGGAATGATATTACCCTGTTTTGTTCTAAGATTCTCTTATTTATCTGTTTATCTGTTTACCTGTTTATTACCTATCTCCCCCACTAGAGTGAGCATTCCCTGAGAGCAGACCTTTGTCTGCCTTGTTCCCATGATGTCCTTAGTGCCTAGAATACTATCTGACCCATCACAGGTGCTTAGGAACGAGGCGCTGAATGAATGAATGGATGCAGGAATGAATGTTTGAGAATCCTGGAGCTGGGATCTCTGTTTGGGCTGGGGACAAGGTAACTGTTTCAATCAACAGACATTTCCAGTCATGTGCAAAGAGCTGAGAAAATTTTTAAAAGGCATAAAGCATATACCTTCCCCCCAAATTGCCCACAGATTCATGAAGGAGATAGAGGCATGAACAAATGACTGTGAGAACATGCAATGAGGTGCGGGCAAGATGTTCTGGAGGGTACAAAGCAAGAAGCCACCTCTAATTCGAGCAACCAGGAAGTCTTTGGAGAGGGTGCTGAGTCTGGAGCTGACCTTAAAGTAAAGACTGAAGTAAACACTGGAGAGTGGAAAAGTGGAGTAAGATGATGAAAAAAGGACCAGTTTGGAGGCAGATGGCATTTTCGGGAAAGAGCTCAACAAGCAGGACAGTGGAGTGATGAGGTTCGAACAGCTGCTGGACGCCCGGTCTTGCTTAGAAGCTTCATTTTGCTCTATCGGCCAACGGTTCCCAAATGATTCAAGTGGCAACAATCTCTCCCCATTTTAAAGACTCTTTATAAACAAGCCATGTGAAGATCAAATATTCACACAGAATAAATAAAACGCTGATGTCCAAAAAAATGTGAAGTCTGTATTTTTACCTCAGATGCATGAAACACAGCTAAGCAACCACAATTTGAAAAGCAAATAATTTCTCTGTGTCTCACTGGCCACCATTTGATGTTCTTTTTAAGTTGGTTGATGAGAAAACATAAGAGAAGTGTAACCGTATTACAAACACAAGGCTTTTTAGATGAATTTGTTTTGTATTGTATTGACGATAAGAGCATTTACCTGTCCTAAAAAATGGCATACAGACTGGGAACTGGGAAGGCTGGGAACACTTGTGGGTTACAGAGACCCAGAGAGCCAGTTCTCCGGGGCGTCCTCCGCAGATTGGGAAGCACTGCTGAAGGTAATACGAAGGCAGAGAAGAATGGTGGGCAGGAGCTGATTTTGATGGGATCTGAGTGTTAGGGAGTTAACCATCAGGTAACTGGTGGAGTGCACAAGGCTGGACTGAAATGGATCGGCGAGAAGGCCAAGTCATGTATGGGCGTTCACGGTGCAGGGATAGAGGTGTCCCCAGCTGTGGGACACACGGTCTGATGAACAGAGGCCCTGATCTCAGCCCCTGCTCTCCCACATCCTAGCCCAGCTCTGAAAAACAACAGACAAGTGATGCCCCAAAGGTAAAGGTGGGCCAAACTGCACTTCCATGCTGATTTTCAACCACCGAGTCCTGACCATCCAAGAGGGAGAAATTCTGAAACGAATCGCATGCAGTTCTGCAGGCTGGGTCCCACACTCTGCCAAGCACCAAACACTTTGGTGAATTTCCTTCTAGACTTTTCCCTGGGGGTATTAGGACCAACATTGCCATGTATACTTTTCCCCCCACTTCTCTACATTTTTCATACTGCTGTGTCATAAAACATTTTTCTACAAACACGATTTTTAGTTGTCACATAATATTCCACTCTAAGAATGTCCCATAATTTACCATTCTCCTTTTGTTGGACACTTAGAGAGTTTCCAATATTTCACTATTATAAATAGCCCTGTGATGCCCATCCCTGCAAATAAATCTTGGTGCACATCTCTGATTATTTCCTTGGGGCAAGTTCCTAGAAGTGTGATTGCTGGAATGTTTGCCATTTTGATGGATTTCGTGTTGCACTGTTCCCCTGCCTGGTGTGCTGGTGGCAAAAGATAAATACCCATGAAAGGATGCCTGTGGGGAAAAAAAAGGAGTTCTACGTGAACACCGGCTCACGGGTCCCAGCAGAGAGGAGACACTTTCCAAGGGCTAATCTGGGTGAGAGGCAAGACTATTTATTCGAGGCATTTACCTGACCCCTTCTTCCAAAGGGGACTGACCTAGAACAAGAAGAACTAATGTATCATATGAAAATGTCAGAGGGGGTGGGGAAGAGGAGGCTGCCAAGAGTGGAATGACTTGCCTGCTCAAGACCCAAGGAGAATAAAGACCAGAAGAGCAAGAGGGGGCTTTTTGTGATCCATTCCTCTGCCGCCAGGACTGCCAGATAAAATACCAGATGTCCCGTTAAATTTGAATTTCCAATACATGACAAATAATTATTTTAGTATAAAAAACTGTGTCCCGTGAAATATTTGGGACACATTTATACTAAAAAAAAAAAAAAAGAACTGTTGCTCCAAAATTCTAATTGAACAGGCATCCTGGATTCTTATTTGCTCAGTGTGGCAACCGGGCCTGCTGCACCTGAATTACAAAGCAGCGATTAAGAGGAGGGCAGCAGCCACACAGTTCGGAGGGCAAACATGAATGGAGGGGCATAACTCAGTGCCCAGGAAACTGAGAGCACTAGTTAAGAAGATAGGGCTGTAGCTTCTTACCAGTGAGCAGGTTTTTTTGTGTGGGATCTCGGCTCAAGGATTCCCACCCTTGAGAAAGTCACAGAGAGATGCAGAGATGGGAAGGTGGCTCTGACTGCGGCCACTCTGGGCACAGGGCTCTGGGTGTGTGCCCGGGTCGTCAGTGCAGACAGGGACAGAGCCACAGGACTCTGGTGAGGGATGGCTGTTCCCCATGCCATTTTTCCAGGTGGAACGTGAGGGAGGCAGCTGAGAACAGGCTGATCCTACAGAACCTGAAAAATCATTCTCTCCCTGACCTCACCTCGGCCAGCAAACTGCTTTATTTAAAGGAGGGGGGAAAAAAGAAGACACCCTCTTTACACACACACACACACACACAGCACCTTCCTGTGGTCATGCCTCAGCAGTCCCTCACACAATATGCTCTAAATTAATAACTTCAGGGGGATAATGGTTTATAAAGCAGGAGTTTGTATGCAACAGAGGAAAATGCTCTGCTCCTTATTATATAGCTATATATTTTTTTGCAGTCACATTATGAGCAAACAAGGTTAAATGCGCATATGCGCGCACACACACACACACCGGCAAATAGGCCTCAATTTTCTACTCCATGACCTGCCGCCTCAAACTTCCTCCTCTGCCTTTGCTTTGACTATTTCTCTTGCTTCCATTTTTCTCCTCGTCCTTTCTTTCTCCTGCTCATTCTGCTTCCCCTGTTTATTTCTTTTGCCCTTTTTTTCTATTTCTGTGCTTTCTTGGTTTTCTTGTTATTTCTTCTTTTTTTTTAAAAAAAAAAAAGATTTTATTTATTCATTTGAGACACAGAGAGAGAGAGAGAGAGCATGAGCAGGGGAAGAGGCAGAGGGAGAGGGAGAAGCAGGCTCTCCGCTGAGCCAGGAGCCCAATGTGGGGCTTGATCCCAGGACTCTGGGATCATGACCTGAACCAAAAGTAGACGCTTAACCGACTGAGCCACCCAGCTGCCCCATCTTGTTATTTCTTCTTTTGTCTTTCTCTTCAAGGCAGAAAAACAGCTCAATCAAAAATAAATTTAAAAACATGCAATGTTTGAACTGGGAGGTGCCTCAGGAATCATTTTGCAAACAAAGAAACTGAGGCACACAAAGGTGAAGGGATTTTGTCAGGATAACATGGTTTCTAGAACTTAGGATTGGGGTCCAATCTCCTCTCTCTCTAAATTCGGTTCCCCTTCCACTGTGGCAAACTCCTTCTCATGAGGTCTGGCATCATTCCGTAAGTCAAGTGGCTTTCCGTGCTGAAGTGAACTGTGTCCCCCACAATAATTTGTCCACCTCTTAACCAACCTCCATCCCCTCACCTGTGACTGTGACCTTATTTGGAAATAGGGTTTTAGCAGATGTGATCAAGTTAAGCTGAGGTCAACCTGGAGTAGGTGGGCCCTAAATCCAATGGCTGGTGTCCTTTGAAGATGGCAACAGGAAGTCACAGGGACCCTGAGATACACAGTAAGAAGGCCGTGTGACCATGCAAGCCAAGGAACCAAGGGTCGCCAGCAACCAGAAGCGGGGAGAGAGGGAAGGAACAAATTCTCCTTCAGAGCCTCCAGAAGGGTGAGAGAATAAATCTCTGTGGTTTTAAGTGACCCATTTTGTGGTACTTTGTTACAGCAGCTGTGGGAAGCTAACACACCTTGTCCTGCTCACATACTGCAAACTGTGGAGCAGGCCGGAGTCTACAGCTCTGCAGCGGGCCAGCCCAGGGCTCCCCCCTGCACCACATTGCCTTGGTCATCAGAAAAAATACCAAATGAACATCTCTCATGGGCAAGAGGCTGGACCTGGGGTTTCTGAGATATAAAGCAATACGAGACATGGTCCCGCCTTCAAGACACCTCTGTAAGACTAAAATAAGGAAGGCCATGCTAAGACATGGCTGTAGGGGCTTCAAAGAGGGGCCAGGCTGCCACTGTCCCAAATCAAAGGACCTCCCAAACTATAGCTCAATCCAGAGGAAGAAAGGGCAGTCCTGTGTCTCCAGAGCAGGGATACCCCTCAGACTCTGCCTCTAAGGAGAAGCCAACTCTCCAAGGAGTGGTAGACACATTCTTGGTATCCTACCAGATGGACATTTCTTTGAGCCAGCAGCCCGAGGCCTGGAAATGCAGGCTTAGGGCTATATATCCCAAAGGCCTGCCCTACCACCCACCCCTTGGTGCCCCTGAAGAACCTGAACACTCCCTAGAGCTGGCCTTTGCTTGACCCTGGGAGGGAGGGTGGGGGGAGCAGGCTTTGGGAGTGACAAGAAGGGAGTCTCCAGGCTGGATACGACCCCTAACTTGAACATCAACACACCCCCAGGCCTCCATTTTGGCCCAGCCTCTGAGCCCTATTGGTTCCCAGCATTGCCACATGGGGGTCTGCTGGGCCTGACAAGGGAAGTGGTTCCCCCAGGCCCAGAGGGAAGTGCTTCTTCCTGTGGAAGTGGGGGAGGGGAGGAGAGGCTTTTCCAAAGCCCACCATCATGCTTGTTCCCAGAGCTGCAGAAAACAGGTGGAGGGGCCTGGAGCTGCTGGCTCTGTTCAGTCCTGACTCTGGGTGATTTGCTTGTTCTTGGCTCCCAGCAAATTAAAATGTCCTTTATATTTATAACAGGAGCAATAATCCGCCTTAGGTTTTGAAACCAAGGTGGAATACTCCATTCCACTCTCTTGTCAGATGCTAATCTGACTCACTGATAATGAAAAAAGGAGAAGAAAATCAGAGGGAAAGCCAGCTTGGTCTGCAGAATTAGAGGATTTGCAAGGGCAAGAAGGGGGGTGGGGGTGGGGGGCTTTGAATTAAAATTAAATATTATGAGGGGGAGAAATCACACTGGGAAAGACTGGCCTGGAAGTGATACAGAAGTCGATGTAAAGGGGGTGGGGTGACAGCTGGGCCCACTTAGGCAGGCAAGGATCAGAGGAAGCAGAATAATAACGCCGCGGACTACATCTGAAATCAGCTCATGGCCTCCCCTCCTGAACTAACGGGGGGGGGGCACCTGCGGAGAGGGAACGGCTGGTGACAGCTGGGTTTTCCATGAGTGTTTATTTTTTATTTTAGTTTCTCCTAGTTTAGATCCAGAGTTTAGGCTCTTCTGGGTGTGGAAGCGTGAAGAGGCCAAGGGGAAAAGCAGAGGAAAAAAAGGGGAAAGGAACCTTTCATGTGCAGCTCGAGAGAAAGTTCCAAGTCAGATTAGGCTGTTCTGCCCCATTTCTTGAACTGAAAGATTAGACAAGACAAGAGTGTTTTGGTTTTTGTTTTCATCCAGAAAACAGGGGATTGCACAAGACAGGTCTCTTCTCCCCAACATTGCAGTTTGCGTGTGTCAGTCCCACGGGTGTCCTTTGTTCCTCCATTTGGGGGCAGTACAAGCTCTCTGAGATGTCCTGGAGACCCATCAAAGTAAGATCTGAGTACACCCCACAGCATCGATCTGAAGGCAGACCACCCCGAACACGCCCTCCATATTCAGTGAGAACTCACCTAGCTGTTTTCACATGATGTGGTAGGGGGCTGGGGGAGAAGTCATTTATTTAGGTATGTATGTTGTCAAATAACTAAGTGTAAGAAAATGATTCCTTCCACACGTTGAGCTTCCCGTAATTTCCACCCACTGGATGTCCACTCCACCTTCTAGACAACAACTGTTTCCATACATACTGGAAGGCAGCGGCTGTCTTGCCCCATATGTTTCTAGATGTAAATAAAACTGGGTACCTTGACTCTCCACCACTGTCTTAGCTCAGGCTCCTGTAACAAAGCACCACAGACTGAGTGGCTTATAAACAACAGAAATTTATTTCTAATAGTTCTGGAAGCTCTAAGTCCCAGATCAGGGCACCAGCACAGTTGGGTTCTGGTGAGCACCTTCTTCCAAGTTGCAAACTGACCTCTTTTTGCTGTGTCCTGACATGGTGGAAAGGGGAGAAAGAGCTCTCTGGGGTCACTAATAAGGTCACTAATCCCATTCATGATGGCTCTGCCTTCATGACCTAATCTCCTCCCAAAGGCCCCACTTCCTAATACCATCACGTCGGGGGTTAGGATTTCAACATATGAATTCTGGGAGGACACAAACATTCAGTCCGTTGGACACATGTAACATGTTTTCCTGATTTCTGGCCATCCTGGTCAGCTATAGTTTGTCTGTATCCCCTTTAAAGTATGGTTCCTATAACTTAACGAGAAATTGGGTCTTCCTCCGTCTCTAATCCACTCTCCACCTGCCACCACAGCAACCGTTACAAAATACATATACCCCATCAAGTTATTCCCCTGCTGGTCAAAACCCTACACTGGCTTCCCACTGCCTATAAAAAAAGACTCCTCAGTGTCCCCCCATAACCCTCACCATCTCCGATTACTCCAGGAGCTTCCTAACTGGGATCTCTGGTCCCATTCTTGGCCTGCCCACTTCAAGACCCATTCTCTAGAGCTAGTACAAAAATTGCGTACCTTCCATATACCAAGTACCATATATCACATGGTGTCCCCTGTTTACAACTAACTAAGGAAACCCCATTGTACTTGGAATAAAATCCAGATTCCTCCCCAGACCCTGCAAGTCCTGCATCCGCTGGTCCCTGCTGCCTCTCAATCTTGTGCAGCCCTCCTCCCTGTCAATACCTAAACTGCGGCCTTTCTTTTAAGCCCTCACACAGGTCAACCTCTTTCCTGCTGCAAACTCTTCTCACAGACTGCTCCCTGCCTGTAATGCTCTTCCCTTAGTCCTCACAGGGCAGCTCCTTCTCGTTGTTCAAGAGTGAGCGTGTACGCCACCTCCTCCAAGAGGCCCTCCCTGATCCCTAGCACATGCTCATGCTTGCACACCTACTCACGGTCCTCTTTGAACCTGCTGTCATCTTGCACTCTAACACTGTATCAAATCTATAATATGGGGCTGGCTCATTTGTCTATTTATTGGCTGTCCGACTCCCCCACTGGAATATAACCTGCACAAGAAGAGAAAGCACGACTGTTTGTTGATCAGTGCATACCCAGCGTCTAGTTGATGTCTTATACATAGGAGATGCCCAATAAATATTGTTGGATCAGTGAAGCTCTCAGATACCTTATCTCCTCTCCTCCTCCTGCTCCTACTCATTCTCTAAGATCCAGGTCAAGAATCCAGTACAAAATCGTCCCTGACTTCAACGAACAGGAAACAATAACTGGAGACCCACTCTGTGCCTAGCACATTGATGTGTGCTGAGAGCACAGGATTCATCTACACGTATACCTTGGCCTCCAGGAGTCCACAGCCTAGTGGAAGATACATGCACATAACAAAATCATTAAAACAAAACGCTGAATACCTGTGGCTGACACAGGGACATATGGGATATCAGAGCAGGACAAGGTGGGCACCCAGCAGGGTTTAGATTATGACATCACAGCACCAGGTAATAGGCACTTCCTGCCTGCTCCACACCTAAGCAACTATCCCATGGTATTACCAGTTATTCACGTGCCTCTTGGTGTTCCCTGCCAGAGCCCAGAGCCCAGGACAGGTATGCTGCCTCGGGTCCCCAGAACCCCCAGAACATCCCAGTGCATCCCCTGCAAAGGCAGGAGCGCCGTGGGAGCAAATCCCCAGGACTTGCACTCCGCCGTAGGCTGCCCTAGGCCCGTGGCTCTGGCTGTCTGCACCCACACAAAAGAAGCCCCTCACTCAAAAACAAGTCCTCCCTGGAGAAAGCCCAGCTATTTATTGAGTGCCACCTGCCACATGGGTTAATCCAGCCCTGGATTTCTCCTTTACGGCCAACCCCATTTCCACCACAGCTGATCTCCCATCTGACCCTCAGAACTGTTGAGAGACGAGGGGCAATAAATGACCGTCCACGCGCCCAGCCCTGGCTCACTGCCGCCGCCACACCTCGGAAGAAAGACTCACAGGAGCCGCAGATGATGCTGAACTTCAATTAGGCCCTGCTGGCAAATTAGTCACGCAGGGTGACATTTTCCAATCATAGAACATTAGCATCCTCCCTAATTACACAATTGTGGGGCTAACATGCTTAGGAGCAAACAAGACCAAGCCGCTCAGCATCTCAAGTGTGCCTGTGCACATCACACACGTGCACACACGTGTGCATGCACATGCAGACGTGATGCCGTGGGAAATCGGGGTCCGCCTCCCCTCTAATGTGGTTTAGAAGCTGACTGTGCACTTTGCTTAGAAGGAGGGAGGAAAACCACATGAAGGAAATCCCGATATCTCAGGAGCATTTCTAAGAATTTCACAGACGAAGAGAATTTCATTTCACAGAAAACAAGGGCAGTAATGCTAAGAGTACTAAACCAGCCTAAGATAAAACTATCTGCTCTTTCCATTCAGGCCTGGTAGCCAAGGGTACTCACCCGGGGATGAGCTATGAACCTTCACCTTGCCACACACCTGCTCTGTGATTTCCTGAACTTGTTGAACCTGAACTCCCCTCCCTCACCCGTGGAAACACCCACCTCTCCTCATTCATTCATTCAGTGAAGATCTATTGAGGGTCTACGCCATGCCAGGCACTGCTTGCAGCCTTGAAGACCGCGGTGAACAAGGAAGGAGCAACGCAGCAGTACACATGCGAGCCAGAGCTGATGCTGCCACAACTTTAACAGGGGACGTGCCAAGCACCGCGGCAGGAACGGGAGTTACCCGGTGACCGGCCGGTGGGCCGCCTCACGAGGATGGCTTAGGGCTTTCCCTAACTGAACAGGCAGCTCTTCCAGGTCAAGGGTCTGTTCTCAGCAGCTCTCCCTGATAAGGTCAGTATTAGATACATTTTGTGTCACTAGAAAGGAAGGAGGCTTAGAGAGTATTATAAAAAATTAAGTATATAAATGAGTAGATATAAGCACTTCCAAATTTAAAAAAAAAGAGAAATAAAGAGAAGCTAAATGATGTGCAATTATATATCTACATACATACGTATAGGTGTGCTTATCTAAATATGTGTATGTGTATTTATATGTGTGTGTGCATGTGTGTTTGTGTTATAAGTATATGAGTGTGTGTGCATATATTCCTATATCCACTCCCACATTTTGTTTATCTCGGGGTTACTTCAAGGGATAAATAAGTATATAAATTCCCTAGCAGAGGATCTAGCACCCAGTGGGCATTCCGTAAGTATTCTCCATCATTACTCTTGCTGCCTTCGTTATGACAGTCTGAGTTGATGACAAGCCTGGCCCCTCCGTGCTGCGTCATCCACTACTGCATTTCTGAAGGACACATCTTCACGTGCTGTTACACTAAAATAAAGCCCCCCCATCACTTCTCTACATCACCTCCTGATGCAGCCTGGAGATGCCCCCTGCCTCTTTCACAGTGAGACCCACCATCCCAAGACTGGGGATGCCACGACCAAGTCTCCACTGGAACAGAGACAGCCACCATCTTGCCAGCAAACCCAGCACTACCTCCACCAAGCATGTAAAGCACACTCATTGGGATTTATTCTTTGTCATTCCTCCTTCTTCCCATCTGACACCACCTCTCTATGCACACTTCATCAGGGCATGAACAGTAACAGGAGCTCTGCGTGCTACGGAGCCGGCTCCGGCTTTGGAGCTACATGGTGTTAATCTCCTAGGTCTGCCCATTCTCCATGGCTCCGAGCGCGCTGGCCCTTGTTATCACCCAGAGGCAAGACTTCTAGGCCAGCGTTTGTTTGACTCACCACTCACCCTTCTGAGCTGCATCAGGACAAAATATCCTAGACAGAGCCCGGCCGCCTCCCTGTGGCATACTGCCAGTCATGAAGACGTCATTGGAATGTCTCGTCTTTTTTTTTTTTTTTTTTTATGCTGCTCCTTGTCGCCACAGATTGATCTGCCAGTTAAATATTTAGACATGCTCATCTGCCTTTGTCATAAAACACCACTTGACTTTGAGCGATGAGCAAGGAGGTACTGAGGCTGTAGCTATTCCCTCCCTGGGACATGGGGAGAGAGGGAAGCAGCGATAAGTCAACCCCCCACCCCAGGGGTCTGCACATCTCCGTCAAAACCCACCCAATCCAACTTCAGCGAGTCCAGCACACCCAGCCTCCAGAGCATGAGAAGGGCCGAGAAGGGGGAGCCAGGTCCTCTCTTTGGATCGCCAAGCGCATGAGTTTGCTCAGTCAGCCCCATCCAGTCAGCCCAGTCCTGCCCTAGCCTTCCCAATCACCGAATGGCCTTCAGGTCAGCCTTCACAGCATCCCTACAACAGTGAAAAGTGCCAGCAACATGGCACAACACACATCATCTCACTTAATCATCACAACAACCGCCCAGGAGATGGGAATTATTGTCCCAACTTACAAACAAGGAAGCAGACACTCACAGAGTTTAAATGAACAGTCGGCCCAACGACACTCAGGAGGGAAAAAGGGGTCTGTGACTACAGCCCAACTCCCAAGGATGTATTCCCTTCACCAGATGTCCACAGAAGGTCACCACCAACACGGACCCTCTAAATTCATGTTTGATCACCTCAGCCAAAAGCCCCTTTATTCCTCTGCAACTTCTCTGAGGCTCAAGATCTTTCCTGGGAAATCTGGCTTGCTTCCTGATCACAGGAAGAGGTCAAAGGCCAGAGACTGAACCACTCAGCTCCTGGCTTGAACATTTAATCTACAAGGTACTTTTAAAAGCAGTGGCCATCAAAACCCGGGACCCTACTCCATGTGGACTGTAATAAAGTGAATTTCAGTAGATGGAGGGTCATTATTACTCTTCAAGGGCAGCCTGGAAGGCCCTGGGCACAATGAGGGCAAGGTGGTCCCACAGTGGGCACAGAGGACAGCATGGTATGGAAGCTATTGAACACTCTCCAGCCCACGGCACCTCAAGCCCAGTATTTGCTCCGATAGCAAAAACAGTTTGCAGAGAAACCTTTCCTTTCATTCCCCTGTTTCAGAAACAAGCAGGTGTTCTTTCATCTAAGCAGTTGGCAGAGGAGGGGAGAGGGGAGGAAATGAGGTTGGAAGCATCTGAGAAGAAGGCTAAGGCCATAACACACGGGACCAAAGACTCCAAGAAGAGAAGCGACCACTGCTGAGGGTATTCACAGGCTCTGCAGTGAAGAGCCAGAGGGGAGCAAATGGTTATTAAATCCCACTTTCACACTCCCCAGATGGGAAAAAGGAGGCTTCGAGAAAATTTTAAGTGCCTTACAGAGAGTCACCACTGGTCAGATTTTCTAACTCCCAGTCCAGCTTTCTCTCCCCCACCCTCTCCCTCTCCCCCCACCCCACCAACCCTTCCATCTATCAACTGTGTTTCTATGTGTTGTCTTCAACTTCCTTCCTACTGTATATGGTCTTCTCCCGTGAAGTGGTTAAGGGCTCCAACTTACAGAACTTCCATTATGACAGGCAAGAAGGAGGAAGACCTCCCCCTCCTAGTCTGTAGATTAGGCTTGCTTGAGCCACATCCACGCTCCTTATGCAGTCAATGCATCTATGGTGGGAGAGGGATGCAGCCTCCACCAGAATGACAAGAAATGGAAGAGACACAGTTTCCCCAAAGAAATGGCAGCACCATTACCAGAAAAAAATAGAGACAAATACAACAGATGTCCACATACAAAGACAACCTAGCCATTCTTGCCTCCTGAGTTGGTTAAAAAAAAAACACTCAGAATTTTATACACTATGTTTTATGTTCTAGATCCAAGAAATAGGGGGTAAGAAGCCAAACTTGGGCCTCCTGTTCTAAATCACATTTTCAAAACCAGATTTTTCCAAAGAAGACCTGCCTACCCTTGGACTAATCAGTAGCTTGCCAAGCCACTAATAAAGTGATATGCTTTCCCATTTGACTACCGTTCCTTGCAAATACCCTTCCTCCATCAGGAACCTTGAGGAGAGGCATGGTGAAGAATAAGACTCTATCCAAACAGTCCATCCAAATCCCTGACCCTCCCTCAACTCTCCACTCCCCACCACCTGACTATGACCAGTCAGCTCACTCTCTCCCGAAACTGAACTTGTAAAAGCTGAATGGAAGACAAAAAGGAAGAAGGCATGGGAGAAGAGAATAAAGTGGGATGTGCAGTCAACAGAGGTTGGCACCTGCTCCTATTCAAAAACAGCTCGCCAGAGCATTTGAGCTCTTCCCTGCCACACCCACCTCCTGCACTTTAGCTCCTTGGAAAGCTCTGCACTGGGAGAGTCTCACAGACCACAGCCGATGATGGGACAAGAAGGGACAACAGTGTTAGACAACTCAGGAACAAGTGTTCATTCCATCACTTACCAGCTGAATGACCTTGAGCAGTCATTAACATCTGTGATCCTCGGTTCCCTCACCTGTAAAATGGGAATAGTGATTGTTACCCATCTCACAGAGTTGTCATGAGGAGTAAGCAAGATAATGTCTTAGAACGGCGCCTGGGACATGGTAATGCCCAAAAAGTATTAGGTGTGTTATTGTCATCAGCAGCCACGTAGGTGTTGTGCCCATAAACTGTAGAAAAAGTATATCTTAATCATATATGCACCATTTTTCAAGTGTGCTGTTTTAACGAATTAACTACAAATTCATTGAAAACTATTACCGAATACAGTGTACCTTATATTATTTATATATTTTCTCAGTGAGAACTCAGAACTTAGCTATTCCCATGTCGAGTTTCCCTTTTTTTTCCCAATTAAAAGAGTCCACATCCTCTAAAAAGGTTGAAAGGCACCGATACACATCACAGAATTGTCTTTCCCGTACTTAGATTCTGTAGAAGTTGTAACTCAAGTGCGACATTTAGTACCTGACCTCTAACATTTTCAGAGAATGATGCTCTTTCACTATCGCCCTTTGCTACTGTTGCTTACAAAGAAATTAGGTAGAATTCATGGCATCAGCAAGCATTAAATATCCCCATCTGTCCTGCTTACCCTAGAAGTTTTACTCACCTGGATTTTTTTCTCCTGCCCATGATGGATGGCCAGGAGCCACACTGTCAGATTGACTTCCAATCCATAAATAGCTCTGCCATTTAGATGCCATAGGGATAACATTAATACCAAACACAAAGACTAAATAAAAAGCCTTTAGCAACTGAATGGCCCTTAGATTTCAGAGGTATCGATCCAGTGGAGCCTGCTAAGTTATTATGGCTACAGTTCTGCCTAGAGAAATCTGTGATCCTGAGGAAAGTTAGAAGTCACAATCACCTTTAACTACAAAGTCCAGCAAAAGGGCTGCGGGGCAGCTCAGTGCCCCATCCATACTGCTGCTTGCCCGGGGCTGCATTCATTCCTCCCATTCAGAGCTAGCCTCAGGAACAGCTCTGGGGCTCAGTTTCCCCGGACCAACAAGACCTCGAATTTTATAATACTCCTAATTTCTGTTTTTCGTTTCATACCAACTCTCCAAGATAGGGTATATAGTATTTCACTTCTGTATAATAATGAGGAAATTAAAGTCAAGTGATTTACCCCAGATCAAGCACTAAGTGACTGATAGAGCTAGGTAGGGCAAGAATGGCGTCTCCCTCACCCATGGAAGCCCCCAAACTGGCTCCCGAGCCCTGGATCCATCCCTTTGCAATATCTCCTAAAGCCCTCCCAGACTGAGGGCTCAGACTCTGCCTGGCACCAAGAGTTGCTGTCACCTAGAGTTATCGATGACCCCTTCCTTTAATAATTCCCCCACACTCCAGCTTGGACTAAGTTTATCACACTACCTGAAGACTTGGGTTTAAGCAAAAGGCTTGGGGTGAGCACCCAGCTGGTGTTGCTTGGTGCTGGCCAAAGCTCATGGGCAGAAGGGGCCGGATTTGCACAGGTCCTCCATGCTCTAAGCATCTTGCACAGGGGCATGCAGGGGCTGGGTTGTGAATTAACACAGCAGAGGGACCCCACACCCTGGGGTTCTCCTTTTATGGGGCAAGCATGACAGTGGCCTTGAAAGGAAGGCAAACCTGCCTGAGTTTGGGTACCAAATGCTCTCAGCTTGGGTACCAGCTGTTCTCAGGAGTCACTAGGAATACTGGCTGCCTGGCACCTGGAGTCTATGGAGACCAAGGAAGCTGGGCGCACACAGCTCCTCCTGCTGCATGGGGGAAGGGAGACCCTGGCCCCTTGTTGCCAAACTACTTGAAGAGACTCTGAGGACATTCAGTGGCCAATACTGCCTGCTCAACACACTTGGGTTTTTGAGCTGTCAGGCCACATAAATGAGTTGTGTAAGGGAGAAAGAGGACATAAAAGAGTTTCTAGGGCTCCAATGAGCTTCTCTGACTCTTCTTCTCCAATAGACTGTATGTCCTGGGACATGCAATTCCTCACTGAGGCAGTGTAAAGAAACCACACTGGGGCGAAACACCAAGCAGTAGTGATTCACGATTCTCCCTTCCATGGAAGCAGTCCTGAAACACAGAGATTTGACTTCACTGCACCTGGCCGCGGCTGCTGGATCCAACTGTGGACCCCTGAATGAATCTGGACAATCACATTTTCTTCCAAATGGGGATTTGTCTTATGAGGTAGTCAGATGCCAAGCTGGGAAATTCAAGCACTGAGTCACATAATGGCAGTGACCAGGGGAGGAGGTTCAGGTCCTACTAATGTGGGGTCTCCAGACACCTCAGTTTTTTCCCCTTTATGGGTCGTGGTTGTTTAACATGTTGCTTTGAGCCATGAGACTCCCCATTATCCCTCCAAAAAATTCCTCTTTTGCTTAAACCAGCCAGAATCAGTTTCTGCTGTTTGAAAACAAACAAATCTCTTAATTAGTGTTCATGAAATAACTGTTTTCAAGCTCTTCTATATTGTTCTCATATGTAAACTATTCTGCAGGGAAATGGTCCCTTTCATAAGTCTCTGGGACCAAACATCTTATAAGAAAAAACAAAACCCTTTTACAATTAGCAGAAACCCATGATTTTCCAAAATTTCCACTAATGTAAAGAATATACTGGTAAAGACAGAAAAGTTGCATGAGGGAGGTTTGTCATAAGCTCAAAAACAGCCTCTGAGGGATTTTTCTGTCTTTGCAATAAGAGTGGGAGGGATCAAAGGAAGCCAGGGGTAGAGACAAGAGATACAGCACATGATTGTAGACTGGGAAAAGCTGGATTTGAATCCAACATCTCCCACCTCACTTGACATTTGGGAGGCAGCTGGGGGCATGCGCTCGACTGCCATTTCTCAGCTCTAAAGTCTTGGGCATCTTTCCAGACTGCCTCTAACATATTTTGTATTTTTGTCTGCAGGCACGCACAGTGCCTGACAGTGCCACCTGGCGGGAAGGACAGGTTCTGAGTGACACTGCCCACATTTGAATCCTGGCTCTCTAAGTGCACTTGGTTGGTTCCTAGGCTGGTTCAGTCCAAGGAGCATTCGACTCCTGATCTCAGGGTCATGAGTTCAAGCCCCACGTTGGGCATAGAGCTTACTTTATAAAAAAAAAAAAAAAAAGGAAAAATGTCTAAGGACCTTGAACAAGATACTTTAAGATACTCAATATCCCCATCTATAAAAAGAAGGTAATAGCAACTCACCTCACAGGGTTTTTGTGATAATTAAATAAGATTTAACATGTAAAGCACTTAGAAAGGTCCCTACAAATAAGAGTAAGTACCCACAAAAACACTGGCTGCTGTTGTTGTTACATTATATTCTAGCACGATTCTACAGATTAGATAGATAGCTAGAGAGAAAGACAGATAGGAAAGGCCTTCTAGGAGCAAAACTTGGAGGAATTTTTTGAAAAAATGGTTTATTTCTGTGAAGGAGCTGTTATCACCCTCTAGAACTAATTACAGAAGTGGTGAAACACTTAACACTTTGCCTCCTCCGGTAAACCCCTAAGTAGGGTTATTAGAGGGATCCACAGAAGAAGAGTTAGATGTGATTTTCTAAAAAAAAACTATACACCAGGCTAAGGGTATTTTTGACACTTGAACCACCGAAAGGAAGTTAAGTATTCTCCTTGAGGTTGAGTAGGGAGACCAAGAAGAGGGGAAAGTGGTAATTAATGGCCTAAGAGGATGTGATGAAATGGTACTTAATTTGAAGACAGACATTTTAACTTCTCTTAATATTGTTCTATATTGTTTCCCCTTGTTTTAGCTCATAATTAAGCACTGGTAATTATATTGACAAAGAGTTACGTTTTTGGAGGAAAATGCAGAAGAGGCTTGATCAAATGGTGTATTTCTCTTCCACTCCAATAATTCACGCGGTGGGTCACGCCAACTCTTTTAGGCAAGCTGCACCATTCACCTGGGGAAGGCTGATGCCTGACATATTTTATCATTTATTTCACTTCATGCCTTATTTCATTCACTTCATTAGTTCACTTAATACAAACGACTCAATAAGGCAGGCATGGCTATCCTCATTTTACAAGAAGTAGAGATATAACAACTCACTTCAATTTATATGAGCGGGGCAATAATAATAAAAGCTAACATTTGGGGCACCTGGGTGGCTCAGTTGTTAAATGTCTGCCTTGGGCTCAGGTCACGATCCCAGGGGCCTGGGACTGAGCCCCGCATCGGGCTCCTCGCTCCGAGGGGAGTCTGCTTCTCCCTCTCCTTCTGTCCCTCCCAGTGCTTGTGCTCTCTCTCTCTGTCAAATAAAATCTTTTTAAAAAATAAATAAAATAAAATAAAAAATAAATAAAAGCGAACATTTTATGGAGAGCTTTCCATGCACTCAGCACTGTAGAAAGCATTTTTGCAGACATCGTCTCTTTTCCTCTTTAGCGGTGGGGCCTGGATGTGAACCTGACTCTTGCATGACTTGATGCCAGAGCTGTAGTAGAGCTCAATCCGAGCCCAGGTCTTTAGCAGGGACCCTTCTCCCCTACTCCTCTGTGACTTGTAGGTCCCAGCAGGAACAATCCGCCTGGATACTCCTCAAAACCAAAATGCTATTCTCCAAATGATGGCAAACAAAGCTGTTTCCAAAACAATAACATTCTCAGAGCGTTTTGTGAGGAGCTCATTCTCTTGCTCAGAGGAACTATCAGGGGCTCCAAGTGGAGCACGGGCAGTGATTGTACAAAGTCAAGGGTACTTTGGAAGGAGCCCGCTACTTCCACCGCCGTCACTTCCGAGAACAGGCCCCTGGAGGTTTGCACACTCTTTGCATCCCACTTCCCTCACCTGTCTGGCAGCTGCAGCTGCAGCCAATCAGAGAACTCGTGTAGATCTGGACCCCAAAGAAAAGGCTGAAACCTGTCTTTTCAGCTAACACAAATCTTCAGAGGATGAACGTGGAAGCATGAGGCTTATGACACTTTGAAGCTGAGACCGTAACAATAATGATGCTAATAAGCCAATCGAAAAGCTCAGGCTCAGGCAGAGCCTTTAGTACTGTCTCCCACCTGAGACCCGGCCTTCATTTGTGTTTTCTCTGGACCTTGTGTCCCTTATTGCCTCCATGCCTAAACTAGCTTTATGTGGCCTTCGACAAAGGAAATAGCTGTATTATCTCAATGGTATACAAATTTAAATAGAGAATTAGGCCATCAGGAGAATGCACACATGCCACTGCGACGGCGGGCAGAGGCGCTGGTGTGGGCTCTGAGCCTCTGAGTAACCGGTCACCCCGGCCGCTCATGCCTCAGGCCTGACAGCTGGCCACGCGGATGCGAAGGGAGGGACCCAGAGCCCTGCACTGGCTCCAACGAGAGGCTCCCCAGTTAGAGACCTCATTTCTTCAAGGTCCTGAATGCTGGGTCCATGGCAATAAATTGTATTTCCTGGGTGGGATGGAGACACAGTTTTAAAAACTTCTCACTTGGCTGGCATAAAAGTCCTGTGGCCTAAAGACCAAGGGCTAAATGTCGACTGCAACCCAGGCTGCCAGCCATGACCCTGATGGAGCACTCAGAACAAAGGAAACCCACCACCAAAGCTAAGCAAAACTTTTCAGCTCCTCCTCCACCCCTTACACAAAAAGGACTAGGCCAATTAGCACACCTGAAAATGTAACTGAGCAGGGAAAGCATGACTTTCTGGACAGGGCGCTGTGAGGGTTCGCCAGACACTGGGGTTCGGAGTCAGGATTTCTCCAGAATCCCCCGAAAAGCAACCACTTGCAAACAGCCTGCCCAGAAGCAGAAGCAAGGCATCATAGATTAGAGGGGGTGCTGACAGGTTAATGGCAAAGCTCTCCCCAGCACTCCGACATACATACACCCACTCACTCTCATCCCCTCCCCCCCAGGGCCTCTTGCTAATGAGAACAGATTTATAAGGCTGCTTCTGGGAGAGAGCTGCTCAGCTGTCAACCTGGCTTCCCCCCAGGTTCTCCATGGGGCCTCCAGTTTCCAGGGCCAAGAGGCAGGGTTTGACTCACTTAACATGCAAGCAGTGCTGACATGGCCAGATGCTGCGCAGGATTCCCGGGACACAAAGAAGGGCAGGTCCAGCCCCTGAGGAGCTAACAGCAAGTGGGGAGCCAGATATTCGCATGAACGACCTTCAGACCGGCCACTGTGGACTTGCCTGCCCCAGGCCGGCCAGATCTTCGCAGGAGGTTGAGGAGTTCTGTGAAGGGGCTCCTCAAGATGGACCAGCTAAGCGAGCTCCACTCAACCTGTCACTTAGCCCCACTAGCACGTGAGCAGTCTGTCCGGGAAGATATCGGGAGGGCCATGTTTCACATCTGTCCGCAAAGTACAGTTTCTCAAGTTGACGCTAAAACAAAAATTACGTATCAAAAAGAGACCTGGTGTAAATCGTTTTAATCAATTTGAACTAATTCAGATGGATGAGCCTCTACCGGTTCTGAAAAATAGTGGGCCTGCATGAAATGATGAGGTCGAAGCCGACTGGTTTCTGCTTGATCCTCCTAGTACCTCAGAAAGCGAAAGGAGGAGCAGTACCAGCTTACTCCTACTCCCACCTCACAAACTACATTCCCAAAAGGACCCTCCCTTCGCTGGCTTCCAACCAGCCCCAGACTCTAAACCCAGTGTTGAGCACAGAAACTGCTCTGAACATCAAGGCTTTCGCTTTGCCAAGGTCAGAAAGAAAGGGATGATTGATGTGCCATGTGTGCATTTCCCTGGGAGGGTTGGGGGATGTCCCCTGGAGCTCCCCCCAGGGCAGCAGTGGCAAGTAGAGCAGTGTGCGGGAAAGGCAGATGAGCAACAGAACTGACAGGCCACACGCCCGTTGAAGGCAGATCCTCCTCCCCCCAAGCTCCGAGCCCGACCTCACCCAGACCTCCCTCCACCTGCCTCGAAACCTCACAGATTCAATGTAGACGTGTCATGCCACCTGGATCACTCACCTGCCACAACTTCCTTCCAAATGAGGTCAATTACTTTTCTATACCATTATCAACTTCGCAATAACTTTGCTTTACCTGAGTCTATCAGGGAAGGACCATTTTCCTGGGGAGAGAGGTTATCTCGTTTTATTGTTGCAGCAAACCTGGAGGATGTTGGGCCTCTTGGTATGTTATTATCCTCATCTGGCCAAAGAGGAAATTGAGGCACAAGGATATGAAAATAAATAAATAAATAAAATAAAATAAAAATAAACAACTTTACAGATGCAGGACTGGAACCTAGGTCTCCAGACTCCTAGCCCTTTGCTTCCCATGGCCAGCCACGCATAGCCTACTCATTGAGATTATCTTTCATTTCTTTGCCTCTGCCCTCCCCTTACAGAACTTCAAAGATGGCCAAAGATGTGACACATACACCCCTGTGCCAGTACCCAGCTATTTATGAAGACGTCATGGCTTTGTTCAAGCTCGTCAGTCACGTGGACTTGCTGGTGTGTCGTGGGTGTTCTGCATGTGAAGGGACCAGGACGAAAACTGGCAATAGAAATAGGACTCTGAGGAAGCCCAGCACCCAGAGAGCATCTCCCTGCTAAGACCCTAAAACTGTGGGGAGAGAGATTCAGCAGCATCTGTAGGCTCCCAAAGATGCCCAGGCTTTGTGGCCAGCAGGCCAATGGGGCAGGAGGCTGTCAGTGGTCTAGGGCAGGCCCTGCTTCTTGGGTGTGCTTGTCTGGGAGCTGAGAAGCCCTCTGCCCAGAAGGGCCTCTGCTGATTTCTGGAAATATCTGGCTTAAATTTTAGCCATTTTAGCACCTCTTTGATTTTAGCACCCTAGTCTCCCAAAATCCTTAGACGGCTGAACTCGCCAAGTAGGTAGCTCCAGGAGAAAAGAGATGGATGTCATCTGTGCTGGGGGCAGAGACAGTCACTACCAAGGGAAAAGGACAGGAGTAGGAAGTGGAAGATAGACTGCATGGTGGCAGTTGGCTGAGAGACCGACCTGCTCTGGAACTGAGCTGGACCAGAGTGGACAGTACTTTTACCTGACGCTCAGGGTGAGGGGCTGGGGATATAAGACTGCAGTTCCCCGAAAGGAGAAATAGGGAGTCCAGACTGGACCCCCAGCCAGGAAGAACCAGAGTATCTATCAGGAGACCAGGCAAAAGCTCAGCCCCAGAGGAACAAGTCTGGTCACAGTGAACAGGAAAGGGGCCACTTCTGCCAGCGGGACAGAAGGTCACCTCAGGCTGACGTGCTTCAATCTCCAAACTTCTGGCCCAGGCTCTTTGGTCCCGGTGAGCAGCCTCATCGAATGCCTTTCCTGCCTGTGTCCCTTTGACCTTCCCACGGGGGCCCTGGAACCAGCTCCTAGGTCATCCTGGGTCTGCAGGAGCTCGTGAGGCTCCTCCTGAGGCAGGTGGAAGTGCCAGGAGTTCATACTTTGAGTGATAAACACCTCCACTTCTTTGCCCTTTGGGATACAATTCCAAGGCCCATTCCCACAGCCCCTCAGAGGGTTTTTTTTTTCCTTTTTAAGATTATTTATTTATTCATTTATTTATTTATTTATTTGACAGAGAAAGCACAAGTAGGCAGAGCGGCAGGCAGAGGGAGAGGGAGAGGCAGGCTCTCGCTGAGCAGGGAGCACGACACAGGGCTCGATCCCAGGACCCTGGGGTCATGACCTGAACCAAAGGCAGCTGCTTAACCGACTGAGCCACCCAGGTGCCCCCCTCAGAGGGTTTCAAAGGGATTGAGCCCCAGTTGCCCTAGTGATAACCCACTCATTCACTCACTCTTTATTGACCCTTCTCCCTCATCATGCATCCTGGGATCACCTCCCAAACAAAGTACTTGCACCGAAATACTTGTCTCAGGGTTGGTTTGCAGGGGAATCCAAGCTAAGACACCCGTTATGGGGCTCCTGGGTGGCTCATTAGGTTAAGCATCTGACTCCTGAACTCAGCTTAGGTCTTGATCTCAGGGTCGAGTTCAAGCCCTGTGTGGGGCTCTACACTGGGCATGGAGACTACATTTAAAAAAAAAAAAAGACACCCATTATGGATTGAATTTTGTCCCCCAAAAAGATATGTTGAAGTCCCAATCCCCAGGGCCTTAGAATGTGACACTGTTTGAACATAGGACCATTACAGATGTGATTAGTTAAGATTAGGTCCTATGGGAGTCAAGTGGTCCTTGACCCAACAGGACTGGTGTCCTTATAAGAGGAGGGGAGGGATACATCAGGAGGGAACAGTCATGGGATGACAGAAGAGAGATTTCAGTGATGCATCTGCAAGCCCACACCACGGAATGCCCACAGACACCAGGAGCTAGAAGAGGCAAGGAAAGACTCTCCCCTACAGGATTGTTTCAGAGGGAACGTGGCCTTGCCCACACTGTCCTTTTGAATGTATAGCCTCCAGAACATGAGACCATAAATTTCTGTTGTTTGAGGCACTCTTTGTTACAACAGCCCTAGGCAACTAACCCAGAATCTGTGGCAGAGTTCTCATGAGGGGAGGCTCAGCCTGAGTCTGGGGGTCAGTGGCTCTCTCTTTGAAACTCAGAGGGGCACACAGTGCCCCTAAGATGGTCACCGGCATCTCAGCAGTCCCCTCACCAAGCGGGGACAGGAGCTACTGGGTCTGCACTGGGCTCTGAGAAGCAAAGACAGGTGTGGACCAGGCGGGGGCCTCTGCGGACTGTCTACACCCTCCCTGCTCCCACCTCCATCCCCCTTAAACCTAATACCACAATCCCTTACTGATATTAAAAAGTGACAAGGAATTTTGCCACCAGCGCTAGCATTTTAATATTGAAAGGTTGTGAAATCTAATAAGAGCTACAAGGAGGTTGATGGGGGTGGCATGATTTTTTTTTCCCCTTTAGAGCTTCAATAGAACTGAGATTCAATAAGCAAATGTGACAGAATGTGTGATTTCCCCTTGATCTGCAGACGCCAGGCATTTCCTGTTTAATAACCTTAAACCGGCGCCCCCCCACTCTCCCAGAGCGTCCCTTCCCCCAGCATCTCTCCTCCCCATCTTATCAGAATAATCCTTCATTTGAACGCAGCTCAGACTGGCACTTTGGTGGCACCTTATCACCGCTTGAAGACACAAAGAGAACACGCTGAAATATTATTTTTCCCCTTTGTGGAAAGGTGTTAATAAGATCTTCCTGCTATCGCCCTGCCTGAGATGGCGGGAGATCCCTGATCTCAGTCCTTTCTGGTCAAATCCCAGCTTTAAAACCTGTCCATAAATGAGGGTGTTCCTGGCCCATAGCCTGCCCAGATGAGGGGAGACCGAGACAGAATTTCCAGCTAGAAAGTGACAAGCAGTGGGAGTAGCCCACACTTGACCCGAGAGGCTGGGGTCTGAGTATCCAGGTCAGACCCACCTGTGGCAGCGTCAGCAAGCACTCCTGGGGCAGCAGGGAACTCTGGCGAGGGCTCGGGGCAGGCCAACAAGCACAGAGTGATACCCCAGAGACATGTCCTGCAGCTTTCTGAGGCCGCCTGCCCCTAGCCTCTGAGTGGGGTCCCAGCTCAGGACAGCTGAGAGACTTCTGCTTTCTGATGAGCTGAGCCTTTGCAGGGACAGAATAAAATCCTTGGTTCCTGTTTCAGTTTTCAGGGAGTAAACCAAAGAGAACTTTGCCAGTCCTCAAAAAAAAAAAAAGATTTTAAGTCTGTGGAGTAAAAGTCATTAACCATCTGTTATGAGCTGAACTGTGTCCCCCCCCACCCCAAATTCATGTGTTGAAACCAAAACCCCAATGTAACTATATTAGGAGATAGGGCCTTTAAGGAGGTAACTAAGATTAAACGAGGTCCAATATGGTCCAATGATCCCTGGTGTCCTTGACTGGTGTCCTTGTAAGAGGAGGAAGAGACACTAGGGATATGCACACAGAGGAAAGGCCATGTGAGGACACAGTGAAAAGGCAGCCAACTGCAAGCCAAGAGAGGCCTCGGGGAAAAACGAAACCTTGACCTTGGACTTCTAGCCTCTAGAACTATGAGAAAATAAAATTCCATTGTTTAAGCCACCCAGTGTGTCCTATTTTGTTATGGCAACTCTAGCAAACTAATACACAATCCTTCATTCTGACTCCAATCCCTTCACTAAGGCCCAGAAAGGTAAGTTACTTGTCCCTGGTCACACAGCTTACTCACAGTAGAACCAGAATTAAAATCCAGAATCCTGCTCTCCGTTCCCTGCTAATTATGCTACACCAGCTTCTCCGCAAAAGAACAAAGGACTTGTGCCCAAAAGTCAGCACTGCCCATTAAACTTCAATGGACACACTCAAAAACACCTTAATTTTTAATAAAGGAATAAAAATCCCCCCAATCTCCATTGCTCTGAGTACTCTTAGGCAGGAATGAAAGAGCTTTTTCACTCCCCACTGCACAAACCACCATCGTGACAACTTGGTATTTACTTGGATAAACGGTAATCTCCCCCAGAATGGCAGCCAGCCTCGGAGGGTCACCTGACTGATAACATTTGCAGTTGCTATGTTACTTCAGCTCCTAATTTGCTGTCATTTGTTACTTGGTGTTCCTGGAATTCCCTGCAAAGCTAAATGAGGCAGACGAGGAACCATGCTGGCTGGGAGTGGGCACCACCAGACTCCCAGCCTATTATACCCTGGCCCCATGAGTGTCCAAGCTAGGGTCCCCAGCTCAGAGGGACAGCACACTGGCCGCACACTTTCCCTACTGGGTCACTTCTCCTTGGGCCACAAGGGAAAGGATGCTAACAGGGATGGGAGAGCCACGGATGCTGCCCCACGTAGATGGAATAAGGAGAGGGGCAGAGCAGAAAGTACTCATTAAGGATCATTTAATGTTTAATATCAGTAGCCAAAACGCAGAGACCTTGTGGTATCATGTAAAAGAGTGCTAGATTTTGAGCCCCAAAACCTGGATCTGAACCCAGGCTCTACTAAGAATAGCTGTTTGCCTTGGGGAACTGTTTCAACCTCTCAGAGCTTTGCTTCTGTCACCCATACTGAAGATATGGAATGATCTAATGCACAAGAGAGCTTTTAGCAGTGCCTGATGCATGATGGGATCAACATAACTATTTGGTCCTTCTTTTGTCCCACCTGTAGGTATGCCTTGGAAGAAGGGTTGGCCTTTTGATCTCAAAGGGCTGGGAATGAAAAGCTAGGAAGACCATAATGACAAACAAGGCAAGAGAACCACAGAAGGACAGAAGTCAAATAGAGACCACACCAGGCCACATCCTGGGAGTCCCAGGCTACACCAGGCAGGGCCAGGGCACTCTGCCTTCTCCCTCCCATTATGTCATGGAAGAAGACTCTTTTGAGGAAGAGAGTTTTCAGTTAAGAGAATAATTGCTGGCAGATACAATGATCCAGCCGAGTGTGGGAAGTTGATGGAGAAGTAGTCAAGGATAGGGCTGGGAGGGGCAGGGCATGCTGGGTTCTCCCCCAGCCTCTTTAATCCACACCAGGAGCAATCTCAGTACAGGCCTCCTCCAGCCCTGCAAATGGCCCCGAGAAGCAGGGAGGGGGGAATCTGTGTAGCCAACCCCAGAAGACTCTAAGCCAATGACGGGTAATGGTCCGGTGAGGCCTAAGAAAAGACCCAGAGACAGGAATCGAGACATAGGTTTATTGGGGGAACTTACGTACAGGGAGTCCAGGAGTGGCTGGGCAGACAAAGCATCCACTGCTGGGATCTACGTGCAGTAAGTTTTCATAGCATAGCAACTTAGCCTTTCCCTCCTCGCACGGCCAGAGTTCCAAGGAGATCAAGGCCTGCCATCCAGACATTCCTCCTTACAAAGTAGACACTCCGGGTTGGCCACCCCCAAAGCCCCTGACCTTGAACACTGAACAACACATTCTTCTACATATTCTGCCTGATGGGAATATAGAGGGAGGACAGGACCCCCACGTTCTCAAGATAGTGATTAATAGGTGCATTCAGGGTGGTTGCACAAACTAGCTATCCAGCACATACCACACAGGATCTGAGGACAGGGTTTGTGGTTGGCATGGAGAATCTTCCTGATCCTCTCTGCCAGCTCTGGTAGAACAAAGCTTGTACCAGTCATGTGAATTGGTCCATGCACAGCAAAAAGGCTCGGTACAATTCTGGTAAAGTGGATGACATGGCGCTTTCCTGTAGGAATCTCATTTATCCACATTTCTTCTGCAGAGCCTGTGGGCTTCCGTCTGCACATACGTCTGTCACAGTATTTGGGAACAAGTTCAAGGAAAAGACCCTCCTCCAAGAAGAGTATTATATTGTTTATAAATTAACATATTTCAGTATGAACAAGATGGGATGTGTGTAAAACTATCTCTTAGTTCCCTTTAGAGGTGGTTAGCATTCGAGGTACCCTAAAACTAACCCTCTGGGGTAGTCAACCACACAGAGAGGCCCTAATCAGGCACCACTCCCTTCAGAGCTGATTATTAGCATTTAGAATATCAGTGTCAAAAATCTACAAAGTCAGTTTGCCACATGAAGACTGGACGAGCATAACCATTAGCATAAGTGCCCATGCCTTGAACAACGGCTTGGAGACTGGGATACAGCCAGGTCTGATCAAGGTGACCAGAGCAATCCAAAGGATGGGCACGCAGCTAATGAAGGCTGCAACGTAATCAATGATTTGGCATTACGCCTGCCACCATAACAAAGCCATGCTCCCTTTTCCAGATTCTCACACAGGATCACGTTTCTGTGAACATACCCCCCCTTCAAGGCTTCTGCCAGCACTGACCAGGAGACAGGGGCTCTGACCACACCCAGGAGTTCTGGTCCACCTGCTGAAGGACTGGGGAAGCTGTAGATGGTGTCGAGTGTGGTCGGCAGGGTCAAGCACTGGAATCCGACTGGCTACTCTAAATCCCGCCCCCCCGTTCATTGGCTGTGGGCCCTGGACATGTCACCTAACCTCTCTGTGCCTCAGTTAATATAGGCAAAGGGCTTAGACTCATGCTCACCAAATAGTGAGTGCATTGTTAGTCAGCATTATTATTATTACCCTATGGAGGAGAGTGGAGCACCAGGCCATCCAAGCTCCAAGACACCAGGTTTTATTATGATAATAATAATTACCGTTTAATGAGAACCTTAATCACTATAAGCACACCTACTAGCTCCCTGAATCCTCACAACAACTCTGTGGACGTAGCTATGATTATCCCCCATTGGAGATGATGAAGGTGAAGCTCGCAAAGGTGCAGAAACGTGCTCCCTGTCACAGAGCCTAAAGCAGAGGAACCAGGACATAAAACGAGTCCTATGTGACCCCAGAGTCTGGATTCTTAGCCACCACAAAGCCCACCTCTCCTTAGGATGCCACGCTACTTTCTGGGAATACTTTGGCTCTTTCTGTTGACTTTTCTCCCAGGAAGAGAACTCATGGACAAGAGAATGGCTCACCCCCTTGGCAATTCTATTTCCCACTCTGCATTAATAAATGTACATCCAGGTTTATGTGTCAGTCTCTTATGATCGAGGTTGGGGTCATAACTCATGGCTTTGGCTTCTTAGATTTGTCTTTAAAAATCCCAGGGCTACAGCCACATGCTGGACCAATTAAATCCAAATCTCAGGGACTATGACCCAAGCATCTCTATTTCTTACAGCTCCCCAAGCGATGACAATGCTCCCCAAGGTCATGAACCACTGGATTGAGGTGAACCAGCAAGGCTGAATCTAACAGACTCTGTAAAATTAAACACCTGATCCTACAACATCTGGGGCTGAGTCCGGTCCCCATGGCTAAGTGCACTACCTTTGACAGGCTCACCCTCCCTCCCGATTCTCAGAGGGGAAATCTGGGGATGAACCCTGGGCTCAACACCAAGACTTTGCCTGCCTCCCCACAGGAAAGGGAATGGCCCTAAGGGGCCTGGGCTCCTCCTTCACACCCTCACCCCCTCCCCCAGCACCAGCCCCAAGTGCTGCCCCTCCTGGCAGCTCACCAGGCCCCTTCATTCGTCTCTCCAACTCAGTCTCAGACAACACATTTGAATCTGGACATGTGGTCATTACTCTCAAAATGAAGGATCGGACTTTGCTGGGGACATAATGGGTTGAATAAAATTTTATGGGCTCTTTGAGAAGACTGGGTGGGGGTGGCTGGAGGCAAAAGAGGAGCGGGGGGAGAGGGCAGATGGGTACCAGCTCCTGGGTCTCTCTCCAGGGGCAGATAGAAAGGCTAAAGCAGAATCCTCGGAAGATGCAGGCAATCAGCAGCATTAGCATACAAACTGCCTTCTCCAGACGTCAGCTCCTGGCAGCCAAGGACCCATCAGGGGCAGCAGGCTCTCATCCCAGCAATAAATACTTATGAAAGCTTGCTGATGCCAAACCTCTTGGGAGGCCTGTTGGTGGGGAGAGAGCTGCCCGGAGCCGGGGGCTCAGGATTCGGTAGTGGTCACAGAGAGGAGGGAGGGGCTGAGGGCGGAGGGTGGACGGATGGTGATAGAGAAGCCAGGGCAGATATGAGAAGCACGTGAGCACCCACGGAGGGCCCGGCGGGGTCGTGAAGACACGGGCTCCTCCGGTGGCAAGCGGGGGGATGCGGAGCCTGGCACAGTCTCTCAGCACAGCATCTGCTTCTGTGAAGTAGGGGAGAAAAGCAGCTGCCCAAAGGATGCTACAGCGGTGCTCCATACAGGCCTCACCTCCAACAGTGCGGACCAGACGGCCTCGACGTTTCCTTAGCTAGATTCAACTTGAGATGGGGTTCTTCCTGAATGCAGCCCCACCTCCCTTTCCATTTACTCTAGAAAACTTGCCATGGTAAATTCTCTCCCTGCCATTTTGAGCAGTAAGTCTTCTCTCCCAGCCGCTGGCCATGTTTACAGCCTGGGAATGTCTTTCTCAAGGGCCTGGGAGGCATCCTTTGAAATGTAGTCATCCAAGGAGAGAGCACCCCCAATCCTCTGTCTCTGTGCAAGCAAAGGTACCTACCCTCCTTAAGGGACCACTAGCAAACACAGATGTCTAATCACATTAACCAACCCCCCAACGTCCTCCAGCACTTTGCACTAGTTCACCCCAGCCCTTAAAACTCCCCTGCCTTTGTTTCCACAGAATTGAGTCCAATCTCTTTCTCCTGTTGCAATAGTCATGAATAGTCTTCCTTGCCTGTTTAACTCTGTCTGGTGCAATTTTTCTTTGACACAAAGAACTCCAAAAAACAGACAGACCTGAGGCCTCTGTGCACTAGTCTGGCTGGTTAATCTCTACAGACCTCCTTTGAGAAAATATGATCGGCCACGGATGTTCTTTCGGCAAAAGAATGAATCCTGGAACATGAGCCCTGGGAGGTACCTCAGAAAACATCAAATTCAAACCCTACCTTCTAACAAAGGAGAAAGCTGGGATTCAGAGACCCAGACCAGCTACATAATATGCAGGCCCCAGTGCAAAATGAAAAAATAGGGCCCCTTGTTCAAAGAGCAGGAGTAACACCATTTTCCTTTCTTCTGCAGGCTCTTTCTCAGTCGGCCTTGGTGTTTATATGCGCATTTAATGTTGCATTCCCTTGGGCATGAGACACTCACTGGATGAACACAGACCCTCCTGGTGTGTGGAGTATACGTACCAGTACCAATGCCAACCCTCACTGCCCCCACGCCCAGGAGGTGAGAGCAGTAAGGTCTCTGGGCTGGAGCAGGGGGTGGGGGGGAGGCAGCTGAGAACCCACTGCAGGAAGGAAGTGAGGAGGTGGCAAGAGACAGGGGGCTCAGGATTCGGCAGTGGTCTCCAGTGTATACTCCATTGCCCCATGGGTATCTTCTTCTTTTTTTAAAAGATTTTATTTATTTATTTGAGATAGAGAGCAAGAGTGAAAGAGAGAGCATGAGTAGGGGGAGGGGCAGAGGGAGAAGCAGACTCCCCACTGAGCAAGGAGCCCAATGTGGGGTTTGATCCTAGGACCCTGAGATCATGACCTGAGCTGAAGGCAGACGCTTAACCGACTGAGCCACCCAGGCGCCCATGTCCCATGGATTTCACTCATAAAACACAAATTCAAAGAGAAAAATCTTGAGAATCTCAAGAGAATAGCCACAGGGCATTAAACTGCAAGCACAGGGCCCCCTTCTGAGCCCAGGGCCCTGTGCTACTGCATGAGTCATACACCCAGGGAGCCAGCCCGGCAGAGACTTCCAGTACTCTGCTTGTGATCACAGAGCCACTTGTCAGCAGAGCAAAGACTAGAACCGGGTCTCTGACTTCCAGTTCATCGCTGCCAGATTGTTCCCAGCACAGCAGGCAGTGCCTAGCACTATCCTGGGCAAGCAGAGACCCTTTCCCCAGGCCCCAAGCCTGAGGAGACCCTACACTGGAGTAACTTCCTCAGAATTATCTACGTACCCGCCTGGTGCCTAGGACTAGTTGGGCCAGCAGTGCAGTCTGGGCAGAACACCCCAAACCAAAACCAAGACCCATGTGGACTCCCCTCCCCACTGGAGCTCTAGGACTCAGGCCCACAGGCTGTCATGTGACCAGACCCCAGTTCCAGGAGGCTCCCATGAGGGACCATCTCCGACCTTACTGAGACTGGAGTTATACATCCACGAGTCCAGCTGGATAAAATACCTAGTTTGTTAAGGTATTTAATGAGAGGATGGGAGACTGATGATTAAAATAGCAAATTTTATTTAGCACTTTCTATGTTCCAGCCACTACGCTAAACACCATACATGAACTATCTCATTTAATGTTTTCAACAACCCTATGAGGAAGGTACTCATAAAATCTATTATAGCAAGGAGAACTAAGAGAAGTTGAGGGATTTGCCCAAGATCACACAATCAAGTGCTAAAGCCTAAATATGAACCCAGGTAGCTTGATCTCACAGTCATTATCCTCTACCACCTCCTCATTACACTGTTTTAATGTTCCTGTCCCCTAGATTGAATTCACCTCACCCACCAGAGTCAAAACGTATCTTCCTGGGCTGCTTCTGCTGAGAGAATCAGCGACATCAAAAAGATCCATTGTTTAATGGACTCGTCAAACAGCAGACTATTGGTCTGTAGCTGGCATTTTATTGATGTGTTGTTACCACTCTATCCCAAAACACCTTATATCAACTGTTTTATAATACTATAATGCCCATATGGCCTGGATTTTCCGGAGTAATCTTGATTTCATTATTGTGACCTATCTTTTACAGAAGCCACAAAACGTTAGAGAAATTATAATATATTCACATCCAAAATAGATTCCCCACTCTGTTTCTTGCATCCAAAAGGGTCCCAAATTCCTTGATTAGATTTCCTTTGTTAAAATTCCTTGGGCTCTGAAAATGCAGTCAGGATACCATGTTGATGGAGGAGTTTTAGCTCCCTTCTTCCTCATGGCTGAGGCTAATTTACACTTCAGCAAATCCATTGTACCACGTGGTGTAATCACCACAGCTGAGTCAAAGCAGCTCCCAGTCACAGGCTCTGGTGTTTAATTAGCCTCCATATACCTATTGACTGCAACCATCATCACTGAGCCAACTCTTATTCATATGGACTTCTGGTGGTAGTACTACTATTTTCCAGCAGCCTGATTTTCTCCCCTAGAGAACAGACAACAGATTGTCATAAAGCACTGAAGCAAGACCTTACCACTCCTCATGTCGTGCTACTGTGCCATGGCATTGAGCCCTGTATAAACCTGGCCGGGTCACCCAGACTGGAGGCCTAACTGGTGCCAGGAACACATGTGGCCAGGCATTCTGTTGGTCCTGGAGTTGATAGACTGGATGCACCCTCACCCAGCCACCCAACCCTTTCACATGTGTTTCCACAAACCTCCTCCCTGTCATGTCCAAGAAACATTGAAAATATCCTTGGTCAAAAGCCATGGTGACCAGTGGTTCCAAATGATTGGTTCTCAGTGGAAGGCAGGTGGAAGGCAGAGATGTGTATCTTCTATCAGTATCTGTCCTCCAATAACCCCTGACAATTGAGCCTTTAACTGATGTCACCAGCTTCCTGAAAGCTGTCTCAGTCTGTTGGATGGAGCATGGGGCTCATGACCCAAGAGTGATGGGATGTGTGGCTTGCAGCACCAGGCTCCCTTCCCTGCCCCGCAATAATTCGTATGTACTTTGATATATATGAAATGACTTAGCTCTTTGCTTTCTGAAGTAAAAGGAAGTTTATATTAAAATATATCAGCACATGTCAAGATATTAAATAAAAATCAAAGGCTCTCTGTGTTGGAGTTAGAAAAAAAGACTGGGTTCGTGTCCTCCAGAGCAAGAGCTTCAAGTCTGCAGAAGAGAGGGTGGAAGGCAGACTAATGATCTGGGGAGACAACAGATTGAGGCAAGCATGACTTTATTTGGCCACCACTAATCCATCACACAAGTTCAGACAGGCCCATCTTCCACATGCTAGTTGACCTGTATGGCCTTTAGTAGAGCAAGACCACTACAAGCTGTCAGCAGTGAGCTGGGAGTAATGAAGGCAAGACCAGAAGGTGAGCAGTGCGGTCAGAACCTCAGAGAGCAAAAGCAAGATGTCAAAGCCAAGTCTCTGTGGCAGAGTGGAGTGCAGGGCATGACCATGGTTAGACACCGAAAGAGCAAAACAAAAGATGCTGAATCCAGTAAGGATAAAAGAGTCAGAGCTGGCACATCTAAGATCAGACTGACAGTCCAGGAGAGCTCCCACAGTGTCACTGTTTGGGGGGTTAGTCTCTCTCAACCTCCTCAGCAACCATTTTAATATGTTAACATGCCTCTTTAAGTTTTTACTTTGTGGGGCGCCTGGGTGGCTCAGTCAGTTAAGCGTCTGCCTTCAGCTCAGGTCATGATCCCAGGGTCCTGGGATCGAGCCCTGCATCTGGCCCCTGCTCAGCAGAGAATCTGACTCTCCCTCTCCCTCTGCTGCTCCCCCTGCTTATTCTCTCTCTCTCTCTCTCTCTGTCAAATAAATAAATACAATCTAAGAAAAAAATTTTTTTAAGTTTTTACTTTGTATATGTTCTTGGAAAATGCACACTGTGGTTCTGTATGCATGCATTTTTCATTTATATAAATGTTACTGTGCTATAGATCTCTTTCTCTTTTTCTTAACTCTTCAACCAACATTCTGTTCTTAAAATATCCCCTCACTGATATGTGCATACCCAGCCTTTATTTCTAACCACTGCACAGCAGTCCATAGGGAGCACCTGTTACACCGCCTCCCACACCTCCCTGGTGATGGTGACCCAGACTGCCTCCAACTTGCCACCACCACCAAATGATGGGGCTGTGGGTATCCTGACACATACCACTAGGGACCTGTGAAAGAATGCCTTTGGGACATGTGCCCAGGAATAAAATTGCTGGATCATATGGAAAACGGATTCTTATTTTAACTAAACAGTATGAGATGGCTCTCCAGAATGGCCACACAATCTATGTGCCCACCAGCGGGGCAGAGCAGTTCCTACACCTGAGGGCTCTCTTTTGAAGGTCAGGGGTTTGCCCCCTTCAACTCATCTTTCTGTACCAGGCACCTAATATAGTCAAACAGAAGCCCCAAACAAGAGTCGCTACCAACTTCTTCCCTGGGTGACTACATAAGTATTCCAAGAGAACACGTTTGCCCACAGCTGTGAAATTCTTCTAGCTCCTACCAAAATGTTCCCACCTTATTGTCAGGATTTCAAAGCACAAAATAACCAAGGCATATTTTTAGGCAACGTGTTTCTAGCCTGCCCCAAGCCCCTTGACTTACCAGCTCCAACTGTGGGCATCAGTAGACAGCACTAACAAAAACTCTATACTGCATTTACTACAGCTTCATTAGTCCAGTAAGATTCTGTGTTAATACACTGTACTTTATGTTGGTGTTTTATTTAGTATATTTTGTTGTCTTTCTTAGAATTAGTTATCTTCTGATGTCTCTCACTCTACCATTGATATTTTCCTTTTGTTATTCTACTCTCTTCTAATTAAATACATGTATATGTGCATATGAATCATTGTAATACATATGGATTTGACTCAGCTTCTACTGCCAATACTTCAATGCATAAAACTGTGTCTTCAATCTCTAGTCCTGGGGCACATGGCTCTTTTCTAGACCTCTTTTTATTGTACCTCTCTCTAATTGCATTCCCTCCTGCCTAAAGGAGAACCAGTTGGTGTTCATCATGTCTTTATTACAAATGGGCTTGTTGAAGAAGCTTCTATTTGTTCCCCAAAAGCTATTCTTCATGTTTTCATGGTAATAGGATTTTTAGCTAGTACATGATAGCCTAGGCGAAATCTGTATTTCCTTGCTTTCTTGCAGGTGAATGTGGCCCTATGAAAAAATTCTGACCAACGGGATGTTTATAATTTCTAAGGCATATGCTCAAAAGGAACCCTCCCTTCACACTCCCCCCTCCTACTGCCTGGAAGGGGGATGTTATGATGAGTGCTGGCTGCCATCTTGGATCATGAGATAAACATGGCATACCGAGGATGACACAAAACCAACAGGGAAGGATCTTGGGTCTTCAATAATTGTTGAGCTACCCCAGAAGCCCGGGAAGGCTTACCTAGCCCTGGAAAAATAAACTTCCGTTTCATGTAAGCCACTCATGTTATAGATTAGCCTAACCAATATACATATGTACCAGGGGACAGCAAACTTTTTGCATAGAGAGCCAAGTGGAAAGTATTTTAGACTTTGCAGGCCATTCCATCTCTGTTGCAAACTATTCACCTCTGCCTTTGTAACACAAAAGTAGCCAAAGACAACAAATGGGTGTGGTTGCTGTTCCAATAAAACTTTGGCCCAGGGGGGCAACAGGGTGCCACCCAATATATAGTATCAGTTCATGTTTTTAGACTTTATGTAAATAGTCTCACACTATATGTATCCTTCTGCTACTTGCTTTCTTCGCTCAACATTACGTTTCTGAGATTTATCCATGTTATACCTGTAGATTTAGTTTAATCATTTCCATCACCAGACACGATAGCACTGAATGAATGTTTCACAATGCATTCCTTCAATCCTGTGGGATGGTCCTCCACATTCTTTCTAATGTCATTTTCACAACAGTGGTACACTGTTCCTACCCACACTCATAGAAATGCCCACGAATGCCTACGAGTGTCTTTAGAATTCACAACTGGGAATGAAGTTGCAGCTTTACTGGATGTATCCAACTTTCTCTCCATGACCGTACCAGTGAGATCAGAGTATGGTGGTTCCCCTTGCTCCACCCTTACTGATCAAAACTCAGTATTATCAGATTTTGTAAATGTTGTCATTCTGATGGATCAGAAATGTATCTCAGTGTGATTTTAATTTGCATTTGCCTGTTTATTAGTGAGGCTGAGCATATTCTCATGTATTCACTGGTTATTTATACATCCCTTTTGTGAAACTCCCCAGTCATATCCTTTGTCTCATTACATTATTTGTAATTTTCATATTGATTTGTAAGAGGTTTTCTCATATTCTGGTTACTAATTATGTACCTTTTATAAGCTTTACAAACATCTTTTCCAAATCTATAACTTGACTTTAAGCATGTATTTTGATACATGAATATTTTAAATTTTAATATAGTCAAATCTATCAAACTTCTTTTCCTTACTGCTTTTGGCATCTTGTTTAAGAAACATTTCCTACTGGGGCGCCTGAGTGGCTCAGTCGGTTAAGCATCTGACTCTTGATTTTGGCTCAGGTCATGATCTCAGGGTTGTGAGATCGAGCCCCATGTCAGGCTCTGAGCTGGGCGATGCTGGGCGTGGAGTCTGCTTAAGATCCTCTCTCTCCCTCTCCCTCTGTCCCTCCCTCGCGCAGGTGTGTACCCTCTCTCTCTCTCTCTCTCTCTTTCAATAAGAAAGAAGAAGGAAGGAAGGAAGGAAGGAAGGAAGGAAGGAAGGAAGGAAGGAAGGAAGGAAGGAAGGAAGGAA